>NC_137501.1:4400000-4617500 GCF_041902795.1 Electrophorus electricus
TCAGCTAGATAGCCAAGTTTCTCTATAGGTAAAATGAGATTTGGCTAGCAAATAATATTTGGGCTTTGAACATGGAGTGTTCCACAAAGCGAGCTAACTCAGTAAGCTAGAAATGACCGCCCAACCGTAAACAAACCAGTCATTTCAACGTCACTGAATTAGAGAGTCGGTCAAGCCATTGTCAACGCTTCAAAAACCTGCAGCAACGTAGAATTTGGGAGACAAGCATTCCCCACCGACATGCGACAAAAATTGCCAACTGTTTCAAAATAAAAGTTCTACCCGTTAATCAGATAAAAATGCTGGATGTTGAATTAATATGTGGTCGCTGTAAAATTGACACTACAAAGTAGCATTATCGCAGAAATGCAAAAAACACACGAACAAACACAAATCTACATTCATTGTTCCAAGAGTAAGTTTGATTTGGCTCGCTTTCCAGTCACTCACTGAAATAGACACGTGGGCCGGTTTGCCTGCAAAATGGCAGCCTGCATGTGTAGACAAACTCTCGTGACGTTCTCACGGTAGTTAGCAGGTCTTTTGCGAGAACCTCTAACTTTAGTAATTGAATTACTTGCAAGCCACTTCGAGATATCAGGTTTGTTTTCGTTTTCTGTAGTCAGGAATAACCGCGCGTTATACAATACGCATAATTGTTTTGTTTAGTGATATCTCTGTGGTGCTACTGTCACAGGCTCAAAATGTGAACGGGAGAAACGAAGGATCGGGGTCTGTGTGTCTGTAGACGTGCTAATCCTCACATGCTTCTAGCTTTCAGATCATCATGGCAGAGATGGCTGTTGACAGCACCATGCCAACTGATTCAGCCTCGGCGCCTCCGGAAGACGCGGGTACTGATTCCGAGGTCCCGGAGGCAAAAACCCAGGTGGCGCAGCGTGATAAGGAGAGCAAAACGGACGAAGATGGCAGCTCCAGCGTCTACCGTTACATCAAAGAGGATCTCTTTACCTCCGAGATCTTCAAGGTGGAGATCCAGAACCTTCCCAAGTACACCGGCTTTAACGACCTGAAGAAGTTCTTGAACAAGCAAGGGCTCAACCCGCACAAAATTAAACTCATTGGAAAACAGACGTTTGCCTTCGTGACCTTCAAGAATCAGGTTATCACCAAGACTGCACCATGCATAGTTAAACGACACCCACTTTAGTCTCAGTCTGATTAACTTGACTGACAATGGTCCATCAGGGTGCTGGACCTTCTGATGTACTTAATCATTGTACTGTGAAATGTTATCACCTTGAGCTCTGCACTGAACTGCCTGGTGTGATTCTCAATTTTGCTTTCTTTCTTTCTTACTTCCTCACTAGTAAAATGAACATTCTGTGGTACTACATACTTGAATAATCTAAAGTTAGTTACCATCGCATGTATTGCATATTTAACGTGGGTGGGTGGCCGTGTGCATGCGTAATGTCAAAGTGAAATGGCTTTGACCTGTAGGAGGAGAGAGACAAGGCCTTGAAGCGGGTGCATGGCATGCAGTGGAAGGGGAAGCTCCTGAGTGTCCGCCTGGCCAAGCCCAAAGCCGACCCCATCCTCAGGAAGCGCAGGCGGGAGGAGGGCGCGGCCGCAGCCGGCGCTGAGCCCGACCCCAAGAAGCCGAGTGGCCACGCGCAGGGCGAGGCGGAGGAGGAGCCCCTCAGCACCCGGATCGCCAACGCCGTCACGCCCCTGTGGCAGGTGCCCTATGGAGAGCAGCTGAGGCGGAAGCAGCAGGAGGCGGAGGCCGTCCTGCAGACGCTGTCCAGGTAGCCTCAGGACCTCCACACCAGACAGTCACAGCCGCTGGCTAAACAAATTGCCCTCTCCTATTAGAATTATGGTTAGAGATATAGGAGGGGGAAAAAGGTTTTTGATCAAGTATGCTCAAATATTTTGGCAGTAACTTAAAGTCCTGTTTTTTGTTTGTTTGTTTTGGAATTTGCTCAGGGAAATTGGGAACAGCAACCGAGCAATGCTGCCCTGGCTCTTTGTGCAGAAGGAGAAGAACAGAAACATGTGCTGCCCTTTGGAGGCCATTAGACCGTCTCCTCTGCAGGTATGATGCAGCATTTCAGAAATGAGCACCGAGATTTGAGTCAAACCCGGTTCATGAAATCCTGAATTCTGCGTGACTGTCCTACGTGTTAATCCCCAGTCGCACTCAAATGTCAGACCTTGTGAACAGGAACTGGATAACTTGCCAGTTAGAGGCAATGGGTCATGGTGTTAAAAGGTCCAGTCACTGGTCATGTCTGTCTCCTCCTGGAGTGTCACTGTTGTTCATAAGAACAGGGTCTGGGACAGGACCTGCAGTGTCTTTATTTGTCCTGCGGGAAGTTGCGTGACTGAACGGTGTCTGTCTAAACCACAGACGGAGTATCGGAACAAGTGCGAGTTCGTGATTGGGACAGGTGCAGACGGGGAGGACAAGACCGTCGGCTTCCGTTTGGGAAAGTATAAAGGCGGCTCGTGCGCAGTGGTGAGTCCTGCAGACACCGTCCACATCCCTGCCGAGGCCAAGAGGGTCGTCCAAGCCTTCCAGAAGTACATCAGGTGTGTGCTGCAATATTTAAATATGTAATAAATACACTTCTGTTCCGTGTAGTGTATTGTTCACCACAGTAACAATACAAGATTTCTTTACAAGTTTAATATGTCTGTCAGGGATTTTCTTCCCAAAATGAAATCTGACTGAAGGTTTAAAACATGTCTAATTGTATTAACTATAATCTTGGCAGTACATTTATTTTATTTTTTTTTTCTTTTAATGGTGGTTCTCCGCTGAAGTCTGGAAAGCCAGACATGTAACCATCATTGCTTGTCCATACAGAACCACTCCATTCCCTGCATACAGCCCAGAGACCTACGATGGCCACTGGCGACAGCTGACAGTCCGCACGAGCAGGACCAGTCAAATCATGGCAATGGTCTTCTTCCATCCACAGGTGCCGCATGTCTGTCCGTCTGCCTCAGTCAGAGTGGTGTTATTGTTCAGTAGTTTGTACAGTTCAAAGTAAACTTTGCAGGGTAAATAAATGCTTTTTCTGAGTTCTTTTTTAATGACTGGTTAAAAAAAAAAAAAAATCTTACATTTTCCTAAACCTAGAAACTTCCGGAAGAGGAGCTGGAGTCTCTGAAGAACTCTCTGCGACAGTACTTCACAGAGGGAGTGGGGAAAGACAGCGGGGTCACATCTCTGCACTTTGTGAGAACTGGACAAAGGTAGGACTGGAGGGGCCAGCTAGCTGGACATTGGATTACGCCTTGTAGGAATGAATGAATGAATGAAGAGATTTCTATAGCACCTGTCAAAGGTCAATTTACAATTCACAGGGACAGTATTGTACTGAACCACCAATGACTTCTAGTCTAGTCTAAAGCTGCACCAAGAAGTTTGTTTTTAGTGAGATATTCATTGCTCATTTGTTCACACTGAACAGGACCTCTGCAGGTACTGAGGACCTACCCTGTGAGCTGGTGGCAGGTGATCAGTGGATCCATGAGGAATTACTTGGCCTGAAATTCCGAATTTCCCCTCACTCATTCTTCCAGGTAAAGCCAGGCTTACACTGTGTGTTCTTATAAGACTGTTACATGTCAGAGTGTAGGAGACGATGTCATCAACAAGCACCCAAGTATTGGTACTTGTACCGTCACCCAGTCTTGCCCTCTCAATGTTGGCTTTGTAGGAGCAGTCACACTGCGATTTTGATCTTAATTTTCTGCCAGTGTCTCGTTCAGCGTCCACTGATCTTATATCACGACCATGATACTCATGTGATGCATGATCACGGTGTGAAGCTGGTATAGGCAGTGTTTTCCACCTAGGTCCTAAAGTACCTCCATGTTGCTCTCCTTACTGATTCACCTCATCAGCTATCAGCATGAACTGATTCACAAACTCATTAATTTGTACATGAACTGAATCAGTGGCAAGGCCCATGAACTCAAATTAAACTCGGTATGAAAGCTCACTCATTTGAAGATGAACTTGTTAGTTTACATTTATGGCATTTAGCTGACGCTTTTATCCAAAGTGTCTTAATTATGACTGAGTACTAGTTGAGGGTTAAGGGTCTTGCTCAGGGGCCCCAACAGGGGCCCGTCTTGGCAGTGGGGGGGCTTGAAGCAGCAACCTTCTGATTACAAGTCAAGTACCTTAACCACCAAGCTACTACTTAAAAACTTAAGGCGGATTCACAATTTACATGCTGGCCCTTGTGTTGCACGGTTGTCATGGTGCCATTGCTCTGTGCTCCAGACCAACACAGGAGCTGCCGAGGTGCTGTATTCCACTGTGGGGGAGTGGGCAGGGCTGGACGACCAAAGCACCTTGCTGGACATCTGTTGCGGCACAGGGACTATCGGCATCTCCCTGGCCAAGGTAAACCCACGTCCTCATCTTTACACCTTTTGAATGTAGAGAAAGCAAGAATTAAAGATTTGAATGTGCAAAAATCTTACACGGTAAAGTGTTTATTCAGCCACTGAAGAATAAACCCGAGAGAACTGTGCAGGATGTGATGTGGTTCACCTCACATCCTTCACCCAGACCTTCTACAGCCGTTTTCACATTTCACAACCCTTGGCTAGGCTAGTGTCATTGCTCTTAGATGAGCCTCTTCTTTGTAAACTTTAACCAAAACCACAAGATGAAGTGCAGAACCGAACTCGTATCAGCATATGGCAGTGGTGCTCAACCCAGACCTCCTGGACCCAATCTAGTCCACATTATTTGCTCTGTTCCAGCTGCCAGCACACCTTGTCAGGTAATGGAGAGCAGTATAGCCCTTGATTACCTGGTTCAGGTGTATGACAACATGGAACAGAACAAAGACCTGGACTGGACCGCCGGCATGTATGACAACTCCTCTGGTGTCTCTAACAGAGAGTAAAGAAGGTGATTGGAATTGAACTTTGCCAAGAAGCTGTGGACGACGCAAAAGCGAATGCTGAAGCTAACGGTAGCTAAACTGTTAACTCGTGATTAATAATTAACTCTGAATCCTTCAGATGCTATCTAGCAGTTCACATGTTTGTTTTCCCCATCAAACTGAATTGTTGGTGTTAGGTTTGGTCAATGTGGAGTACCACTGTGGCAGGGCTGAGGAAATATTCCCCACCGTGCTCAACGCTCTGGTGTCTCCAAACGTTACTGCTATTGTTGATCCTCCAAGAGCAGGACTACGTAAGTATTTAGTGGTGTTAGTAGTAATATAGTAATGTTTGTTTACAGTGCACATTTTCCAGTTATAAAATTATTTAATTTCAAAATTCGTTTAATTTTGCTGCTAGGTTTTGGAGCTAGATTCTTTTTTTGGGGGGCGGGTATTTGAGTCTGTGTTTGTGAGCCAAGCAGACATATTAGTTTAAAATTCGGTAGCTTTTAAGTGAACTACAAAAAAACAACTTTTTATAAATGTGACTTTCATTAATTTGTGATCATTTTGATGTCATGACCAGATTCTAAAGTTATTTTAGCAATCAGAAGAGCAGAGCATCTGAAGAAGCTGGTCTATGTAGCATGCAATGCTAAAGCAGCCATGAACAACTTCATTGAGTAAGTAAATATCAACCATAATTCTTCGAGACTACACATCACTCCTAATTCCTTCCACCCATGTCTCCAAAAACCTTCGTAAATTTAAGACCGCTTCTAGTCGCGTAAATGCAAAATAACGTATCTAGTTGGAGGTAGTTCTCACTGATCTCCCTCTCATGTCAAGTCAAGAATTGACTTGGGGTGCGGGGGGGAGAAGCGGTTGATTTTAAAGTAGTCAACCAGTGCGCACTAACCTGTTTGTTTCCTGTCCGCGTGCTTACAGCCTGTGTCGAGCTCCCTCCAACAGGGTGCGAGGGTCTCCATTCCGTCCTGTCCGCGCCACAGCCGTGGACCTCTTTCCTCAGACCATGCACTGTGAGACTGTCCTGCTGTTCGAGAGGGTGGATTACAGCGCCAGCAGTGCCCAGACCCCCGACAACAGCAGAAAGACCGACGACAATGGAGACCCAAGAGTTCCCTAGTTACCTGCAGTAACCCTGCCCCCAACTCAACTGAACATTATACTTGACCCCTGCATTTTGGGGGTTAAGCTTTTTTTTTTTTTTTTTTTTTTGGCAGATGTACCATGTGTTGAGTGAGAGGCAAGTAAGGGTTTATAGACATGGAGAGTTGTTTTAAGCAAATGTTTCACTGTAGAATAGGATGGTGATATTCAATGGACAAACATTTCTAAAAGTTGGAAAAAAAAAAAACTGCTTTAGTTTCCTTCTGTACAGAAATAAAGTAACGCAAAAATGTGAGAAGGCGGTACATCCAGAAGTAGTTGTGACCAGTTTTATTTGCATAAAGAAATTAATGTTGCTCAGGGATCAAGACACTTCATTTTTTAGGCGTTATTCTGAGCCCACACACAAACACAAAAATTTGCACGCTTGGCAAGACGGGACAGGCAGAAGAAAAGCACATTCTCAAAGCAGTTCTACCCTGCACATCATCAACCCCGTGCTCATGTACAGCCATGAGGTGTCAGAAGAAATGCAGTAAGCATTCAGTAAAATCACACCAGCTAAAACCACTTTACAAGTTCACAGTGCACTGGTGGTGGGGGGTTCACTATAGTTTTGTTCCAGCACTTATTGCATTTTTTCCCTTCTGTTTTTCCATCAGGAAGTCTTTATTCTAGGCAACAAACTACAGGAATTCTAGAAAAAATGCATAAGGCTTAAAGCTTTGGTTCATACAGGTTTCTACGATATTGAATTTTGCTTGAGATATGAAATATCTTTTTATTTTCTTCTGGATTGCTGTTTTTCAAATATACTATGCAAAAGTGCCAAGTTAACTAGATTCAACTGAACACATAACTCACTATTACAATGATGGGACATACCATACTTGATTAGGACAAATGACAAGGGAAAATAAGCCCATGCCATTTTTTTTATGTCCAAAACATCAATATTAAAATAAGGCATGTTCTCATGCCACAGCTAGTGCTGGACCCCTTCACCACAGCGTCTCTCGAGTCTCCTTCTCTTTGAAACGAAAGAGCCTCTAACATGAAGTGGAACCAAAGCCACACACAGCTCACTTCTTTACCTACAGAGAAATGTGAGGACAGCCAACATTTACTGCAGACAAGAATCAAGGCCCTGGCCAATACAAATGTAAGAATAAAACTGGGGAAGGACAAATCCTTGTCCTTAAACCTCATCTCCATACTATGGGAGTAAACTACTCCAAGCCCTTAGTGCTTATAGACTCTGCAGTGCTGATCGAAAGAAGCGAGGTGCCTTGGATGAACAACAGGATAAACGGTTTGGCTTATATTTGCATGCCCACTGATATGTATTATTACACTTTCCTCTGCTACTCCCCTGAACAACAAAAAAGCAGTTAGCTTGGTATATTCAATTCTTTGTCCCACCAAACTAAGATCACTTTTGTGTTGAAACTACTGCCACTTTCTTTAGGCTTTTGGAATAGGTTACTCTTTTTAGATGGTCAACGTGCAAATGGGTAGTACAACTGATTTCTTCAGGATAGGCGCGCTCATCCCGGGCCCTACACCTCCAAATAGTTTAATGTACAAGAACCCATGTATCAGGCTGGATTCCACACAGAGCAAACTACTGCACACACAGTATCACAGCACATCAGTAAACGTACAAAACTTCATTAAAACCAAAGAAAGGTCTTCTAAAATGATGCACGCTGGTTTTGGCTATTTTGGGGAGATCAATATTGTCTGTTGTATTCATGAAATTCTGATTTTTTTTTTTTTGAGGGAAGGAAAAACCTCAAATAAGAAAGTCTTTATTAATAAACAATCTAAAAGCCACAAAGTCTAAAACCACAAATGCAAGCAAACACATTTTTTGGACATGGTACTATTCACTCTAAATCAGGTGGCCATACACTTCCGTCATCAGAATTAGTAGCTCATCTCAGTGAAGGTCCACCTGAATCCTGGGAGGCACGACGTTCTTCCTGTCATTACTGAATCAACTTCAGCCCTGTATACCCTGCAAAAGTAACACCTTACAAACAGCCTTCAGACTGTGTCACGGTCAGTGAAAATTTAACTAGTATTGCAGTTTTTGCGCCAGAAGCATAATGCATAATTCAGTAACGGTGAGGTGACCACTGGTCAGTGCTTTGTTTTAGAATTCAGTAATGGGGAGGGGGGAGATCTTCTCCTGTGTGAACTGGGACCATTGCTCAGTGGTTTGCGATTTCTGTAGGTTTCAGCAGGTTTATGGGTGGGCTAGACGTCGACGGTGCACAGGGGCTCACTACCAGGCTGTGCTGACTCCATGACCGTCATTTTGGGTTTCTTACGCGTCTCCTCCTTTAAAGACAGACACAGATATTCATGAAAAGATCAGGGGTGTAAGAGTTCCCAAAAGATTCTGGTTCTCACCCAGCCAGTTTAACATGCTCAATCTCCCATTCTCTCTCTCACACTCACACACTTATTGCTTGTACTTCCACAGACATACCCTCTGCTTGGCCAGCTTCCTCATCTCCTCTTGAAGTTTGTTCAGAATGTGGAGGTTTGGCTTGTTCTTTTTGGCATACTGCTGAAGCTCTATGACACTCTTGTCAGAATTTTCCTGGGGGGGGTGGAGAGATATACATGTTGGTCAGCTGAGTGAAGCCTGTGTGTGTGTGTGTGTGTGTGTGTGTGTTAGACTTAGTTAAGGTCCCAGTGCTTTGGCATGTTATTGACAAGACAATGAGGTTATAGTTACAGGTAAGAAGCACATCACATGTTATCACAACTAAGCTCATCACGTTACTGCAGCAGACTGCAAAACAGAAACCAGCATTTTCCACACGTACACGTGTCCAAATGGCAGACAGGCCAGGCATTACCCAGGGTTCCCAGGAATTAAACAAAGTCTCCCCCAGTACCTTCTTCACCATCTTGTTGCTTTCCCTGCCGTACATGCGCAGCAGAGAACCCCAGTTCTTCACATGTGGGTGGAGCATTTGAAGGATCTTCTGAGAAGCCAGCTGTTTACCCACCCGCTTGTTCTTACCTTTAACACACACACACACACACACACACACACACACACACACACACACACACACACACACAGACCTGTATATATACACCTGTACACCTGTATATATAGATTTATACTCAATTACCTTGTTACACAACAACTGTAGATATGTTATTATACAAAATGGATCTGTACATTCTGTAGAATGTGTACATATATACCCAACCATATTACACCTGCACTGTCCATTCTGTAGATTGTGTACATATATACCCAACCATATTACACCTGCACTGTCCATTCTGTAGATTGTGTACATATATACCCAACCATATACATTGTACATTGTGTATATAATCATAAAATACATATATTGTACATACATTGTTAATATATTTTGTACATACATAGAGTATATATATTTATCTTGTATATATACATTTTTCTCTATGCACCTGTTTCCTTTCCTCAGTTTGGACAGAGCACTCTCCACCATTTCACTGCAAGTTATACTGTGTATGACTATGTATGTGACGAATAAACCGAACTTGAACACCCCCCCCCCATCTCTTATTTATTTTATCTTTGTGCTGTCAGTCTTATTAGTTTACTTTTATCTTTTAAAGTCATTTTGTTTGATAGTTTTAATATTTTTAGATCTTTTTAATAGTTTACTAGCCTTAGTTTACTAGCATTTTAAATTACTATTATTTAGCAGTAGCAACATTATTGCCCAATTTACCCAAAAGCACCAGCACATGCACTCTTAACTAATTAGCATAATTTTATTTGCATAATTCCAATTGAATTTATGCATAATTAGGAGCACTAGCACATTACGAGTGACGTATTTTATTCAGTAATGTGATTTATTGTACTGCTTGGCTAAGTCCGGTCACAAAAATGTCCATTTCCGCAATCCTACACTGAACCCCAGAATCATGGTGAGAAGTGGCTTAGATCCGGATGCATTATTATTCCCTGATTTAATCTTTTTTTTTTTTTAAATAAAGGGGGAACCTGTAACTGTTAACCGTAACCATGGCACCTGATGCCATCCTGATTACAGGAGGGGAAAAGGCTAAATGTTTGTGTACTCACACCAGCCACGGACACTGTGTTTGCCGCAGGTCATCACATACTCGCTCTTCTGGTTCTTGCCTGGGATCACCTCAAACTTGATGCTGGTGTCGCCCATGCCGTGGTTTCTATGGACACACAGTAAAACATATGGCTTGGGTATTCTGTGCTGCTCGATGCTGGCCAGCGTGCTTCTGAACAGGCAGATGAGGACAGAACTGAAGGTTACAGTAAAGACCCCCAAGCCACAGGTCTGGGCCCAAAGATCAACCCTCACCAAGCAGTCTAACACTACTCTGAAAACTCTGAGCTCACACAGTTCTAGAGTTTCTGCTTAGTAAAATAAAAATGAAAACCAAAATACCTTGAAACCAACCTGATTTGACTTTATCTTTTTTTTTCTCTACGATTGGTGAATGCAGCCTGACATCACCTAATCACTGCACCATTTCCCTGAAAGGTGATTCTGTGGTAGTGATTTCCATTTGCATTTGCTGGATGGCAGGTTTTCAGATGGCAAACTGGATCCGTGAAAACATGAGATAGCACAACCTAATGACAGTCAGAACTTCTAAAAACGGGCTTTCATTCAGGGCTTTCTTTTTTTGTGAACACTTCCTTTCCTCCTTACTCTCTCTCCCTCTTCTTTTTAAAGCAACTGTGAGATTGTTAAAGGCCCCATATAAATGTAATATCATCATCATCATCATCATCATTATTATTATTATTATTATTGCTGTTATTGAGAGTTTATATTAATCAGACTATATGAATACCTCTTCAGGCACTCGTGAAGAATCTGGTAGGGGGAAAGTAACCCTGCTTTGTTGGTGAGTTCATAGACCCGTGAGTCTTCAATACTGATATGGTTAAAATACTGTGGAGAAAAGGAAACAAATACTTACAAGACAATGGTAAATTAGGTAGATGGAACAAGAATCTAATCACAGTATTAATATTTCCTTCTCAAGTGAGAAAGTTTCAGTGTGTGTGTGTTTACCTCCAGCTCATCCCCGTCCAGTGGCTTCTCCTCAGATGTCTGCTTCACAAAGTCAGGAATGAGGATCTCCAGCGTGGCTCGAGCTACCCAGTATAACGGGACACAACACGAGTACGTAACATGACTGCATGATCAAACACAGATCTGCACAGCACAGGCAGCCAATATCAATGCCAGAATAAATTGGTACCTGCTTTATTCTTGGCCAGTTTCTTACTACTGGCTGTGCCTGTGCCATATGTGACCCCATCTATGATGACTGAGGCTCCGAAGGGTTCGCTCGGGTTTTCTGGGGGACGGGAAGGACCAGGCACTGAGACACACTGCTCAGTATTAACAGAACACGACCCAACCCAACACACACAGAGATCTGGCACTTACCACATTCAAAAAAGTTGTAAACTGGTCGAACTTTGAGCACACGCTGCATATATTCATGCAGAATGCAAACCTCTGATTTTCCATTAGGGTTGATGACAAACTCTAAAAAAAAAGACAGGACAACCATCAGATTCATCACACACACACACACACACACACACACACACACACACACACACACACACACACACACCTTATGCTCCATGTTCCACTGCAGAAACAGTGTACACTGGGTGAGACACCACCCTCCTGTTGTCCTAACCTTCTAAAACAAATCCTTCCTTGCTTTTCAAACTTCCCACCACTTTTCAAGCACAATGCAACACTGAACCACACTTGGATGGTCGATCAGTCAGTTTCTTTCCTACCTTTCTTAGTGGGAGCATCCTGCACTGACAGCGTGATGAGCTTCTGATTGGCTGGTAGGATGGGCCTCTCTGACTCTGCCTGCTTCCTCTTCATGTCCCTGTTGAACTGCCGACGCTCTGCCCATGTGCGGAACTTCTTCACTGTGACTTGCTCAAAATCGAAGCATTTTTCCAAGTAGTTACGGAACTCTTCAATGTCTACAGAGGGTTGGGGGAGAAGAGATGGTCAAACACACACACATCCTCAGGAATGTGACCCATGGTATGACACCGTGCTTGGCCCACAACTGGAGAAATGTGAAAGCATGATTTAGCTCCTAAGGACATGCAAACAAGTTAACGAGTGAATAAATGGGTTAAATAAATGAAATAATAGAAATGCCCCTACAAAAAAATAACTCCTCCTTTTCAACCTTTAGGCTAAGCTAAAAATAAAAAAAAGGCATGAATATCAGTGAAAATATGTGCTAAAATTTAAAACACCCTGCACCGTGGAAGTCACCGCCTACCGTGTTTAGTGGACAGGCCCACCTATCGTGTTTAGCGGGCAGGCCCGCCTACCGTGTCGTGCTCCGTGAGCTCTGCCCTTACCAACAGACTCATCCTTGCACACCTCCACCTTGGCCTTGACCTGACCCAGCGGACCCTGGGCCGTTTCGCTGCCCTCGGGTCGAGCGCACGCCGCCCCGGCCGGGTCCAGCACGAGGTCCACAGACGGGTCCCCAACCGAAGATTCCTCTGGAGCTGTGGAGTCGGGCTCTTCCACTCTGTCCAGCAAGTGGCCCTCCTCCCTTGGCTTTAGAGGAGATACCTCCACGGTGGGGCTCAACTCCCCGTTCAGCTCCCTCTCCTCCTGCTCCTTCATTCTCTTATAGTGCAAACAGGGAATGCTACTGGTGGGAGGGTCATGTTTCTGAAATGCAGACAAGAGTTCTCTGTACTCAAGGGTAAAGCAATGTGTAAGAACACTGACCCAGACCCACCTGCCAACTAAACACAGCAAAATTAACTATATGAATTAAAATGTTCTAAAGGCTTTTACAATAATGAACTTTACCCATTATTAAAATAATATTACTAATAAATTATATAGCCTGATCAGATTGACTGCTCTGACCAATCTGTAATACTTCAAATAGGATGATGGGGTGTAAATAAAATAATACATTAAAAAAAAAACAGTAAAAGTAAATATTAAAAAGTAGGGTATTCCCTGCAATGTGTGAGATAATGAATATGTAAACTAGTTGTGTTGCATTTTAATTCACCACTGCCACAACTACAGAAGACTGTTCACGACTGTCATGACTACGGTAGACTGTTCAAAGCTGATTTGTGAATTGCCATAATAAGCGCCTAGTGGGCAAGGCTCATGCCATGTTCTGAGCCTATCTCATATTAAGGTATCGGCTGCTGTGGTAATATTAAAATATTAAACGATGAATAAATAATGTAATGCATATAAGCTCTGAGGTGAAGTATGAAACAATGTTGTTCTTACTTAAAAAATTAAAAGTTAGTTAAATGGTACATGTCATAGCTGGTTGTGATAGGTTGATGTTGACCCAGAACTTCTGTTCTAATGCATCCCTACATCTACTCTATATGAACTCGATGACTGTTGCTTAATTGGCACATCACTACACAAATATCCTGAAGAAGAAGGTTTCTGCTCCATTTAGAACAACACATTGAGAACTCTGAGAACCTCTGTTACTACAGGACTTAAAAAATAAGTTAACAAGCAGAACATTTTTGCCTAACTAATAATAAAAATCTATAGTATACAGTTACCTCATCTCTGCCATTTCTACAAAATTCTACTCAACTCTGAATAGAGAAAGGAAGTGAAGGTCTTTGTGAGAATGACCCAAACACTCGGTTTACCCTGATGCTTCCAGTTCCAAGGAAGTAAGGTCTAGACCAGGTAACCACCCTCGTCTCCCGGTGGAGGTAGACTGGAATGCCAGAGTTATGGAATGTCATGATCCACCCGTCAGGAAGAGGCTCTGTAGGAGGACGCCCACGACCTACACACAAAACCCCAAACCATACACAAACATTTACCAATCTTGTGATAGCACAAAAGTGGATAATACGAATGTCAATGAAAATTTCACTTTCAGTGCATAATAAATGGATCCCATGGTGGGTCAGTTTCACTCACATAGAATAAACCTAGTCCTGGACTAAACTGCCAAAAGTGACTCACCTTCAGACATTAGACTTGGGTTTAAGATGTTTGGGAAATGGCCCCAGAATCTCATTAGTTACACAATCAAATTTCAGGCAGCACTATAATTCTTAATGTGGAAGTAAATGTAAAATTTTTGCTGAGATTTAATAATCACGGATATGTACCAGCAAATGGATTCAAATCGTGTAACTACCTGGGACTAAATAATCCTGACACAGTAGCAGATCCCCCACTGAAAGCACCCATTACACAGAGGGCTAGAACTCACTCTTAAGCACGGTCTTAATCTTGGTCATCATGGGCTGCACCCCCAGCTCGCCGTCAGACTGGTGGTCGCTGTCTGCTGCGTACTTGTCCTCGGCCAAACGCATCTTCTTGGGCACAGGCATTCCTTCCTCCAGCAACGCATCCACGTCATTGTCAAAGTCCTCCTGGAAAAGAGAGCAGGGTTAGTGATGAGCCCAGCGCAGCCACCCAGTCAGTGGGGTGGTTAGTGACGAGCCCACCCCAGCCAATCAGAGAGCATGTAAATGCTGTCCCCACCCCAGCCATTGAGCCAATCAGCCATGGATGATGTATGTGTGTGTGTGTGTGTGTGTGTGTGTGTATAAATATATATAAACTGTAATTTTTTTTTTTTTGGCTGATTGTTTGCTGACTGACACCCTAACCCCATAGCGATGCTCAAAGTAACAGAGTGTGAGGCTCTTGGATTGTCGTGCAATGTTTTGGATGTCTTCGTGGGTTGGTGACAAGCCATCAAAGACATCATCAGCACATCACACCACAGTGTAGTTTTGAACTGAAACAGTTTTACGCTGGAGAGATGGGGGTGGACACAGCAATGCAATCACAAATCAACAATTTTGTGCTAATTAACCACTCAGCATTCAATAACAAACATCCCACACACCTCATACGAGTAACTGAGGTCCTCCTCGTTCACCTGCTCCCGCTGCACAATCATCTCAGACGTGAACTCACTCGCCTCCCCGTCCTCTGCTTCCAGGAAGTTCTCGCCGAAATCCTCCAGCTCGTCCAGCACAGCAAACTCAACCTTGTTCTCTTGATCCACCTCAGCCTCTTCACCCTTCCTGTCCAGGCCTGCGCTCCCTGCGTCTGGGCTGGCCTGCCCTGCCCCCTGTTCCTCAGCATCATTCACCTGTCCGTTCTCTAGCTCCACCCCCTGTCCTATCTGCCCGTCCCCCGTGTACAGTACCTTCCTGTCCTTGCCCCTGCTACTGTCACCGCAGAAGCTCACGCTGATCTTAACGTCCCGGAGTAGCTTAAGGTCTGGGAGGAACTTGGCAAGGGGGGGCGCGTGGCGGGCCGTTCTAGGGCACAGGTTGCCGGGTCCCTCGGACGCACCGCGGCTGCTAAAGGAAGCGGAGCCCTTGGTGAGGAGGGGCGTGTCCCTGTCCTCGGCTGGTGCCAGGGGTCCATCACCACCAGAGCTAACGTCCATTTCCTCGGCGTCACTGGACGTTTGCAGGGGAGGCGGTGGAGGGGCATTACATTCACCGTTCCCTGACTCCCCGCTAGCAGGAGGCTCCACTGGGAGAGGAGGCAAAAACTCACTCGCATCCATTGTCCAATTTCTAACAATAATAGAAACTATTTGATGAAATACTAAAAGGAACGAGCACAATACTTTTGGAGCTATCTGCCTCACGTCTTACTAAGGTTTAACTAAAAGATAACAGCCCAAAAACACACACAAGAACGTCACACGGCTCAAAAACGCTCATGTGTAGATCATGGAGTGTTGAATATGCTAAGCTGACTACATTGTTCTTTTCATTAATGTAGACAGCTTTTTAGAATCACTGTCTCAATTATTGGAAATCACAATGCATTCAGCTTAAACCTCGCCCGCGTCTAAGCACTGTCCATCCTCGAACGACGAGTCTCCTGCCAGAGCTGGAAAGGTCAAACGAGAGGAGAGAAGAGGAGTCAACAAGTTACAGGGCAGGTCCATCCAGTTATCAAGCCGCTGCCGCAATTGTGGAACTGGCTGTTCATATTATTCAAAAATACGTTACGGGTAAGTTGGCTGTATCGCGGCCATTCTGATTTGGGAATGACAGTTGCAGAAAGTATTATCTATCTTAGCTAACTTGAGGAATTTAAATTAAACAAGCAAATAAACTAAATGAATACTGGGCTGCAAAAATTAATTAAGAGAAAACTGAGGAGATAGGCTGTATTTACACTTTTTAGTTAATTAACCAGGCAGGTTACACGTTAGCGTTAGTTGGCGAACTAACGTTATTCATTACCTCGGTTAACTAATCCTAGCTATAATTGACAAATGATACAAAATATGAGAAATCGGTATTCGGTTTTGAAGATGAACACACCGACTGTAGCCAGCATGTATACCACTAAATTTGGCTGTTGTAATGCAGCCAATGTCGACCTTATCTCGGCACAGCTGGCGACTTCACTACAACCAAGCTGCTGGTAATCCAGCTAAGCTAACTAGAACTAGCCAACATTAACCCAGTCTCGCGGAAAGGGAGGCGCACGAGACACGTTAGCTAGCTAGCTAACTTAACTAGTCGCCTCAGGTGCCGTACATTGACAAGACCATTAAACAGACTAGTCATCAACAGCGTATGGAATAAACTTGACGTACGTTTACCCACCTATCTAAACAACAGCTATCTTAAAGTCTTGATGTAATCACGCTGTTTTCCCTTTTACAATATTGAGTCTACCATCTCCTCTCTCCGCCATCTTCTAACAGCTAAGGCGCTATGGCGCGCTCGTATGCCGGTGTCTCTGCGAAAGGCGATTGGCCGACGGGTTTTTTTTTCTTCCCCAACCGCATAACAGCCGACCTCCAGACCAGGAGGTGGCGTTACAGCTGCGGTTTACTTTCGTTATCTCGCGGTACCGTGGTGAAGGAGAATATTGCAACGTCAGACGATGTTTCTGGAGTAACGTTAAGAGGAAGTTATCCTAGTTATTTCTCTTTATCGGAAAAGTTGGGATCGAAGGATTTAATTCACCGGTAACCTCGAAAAAATAACTTTTTTACTAAAGGTTTGAAGCCTTTTTGACGGCAGGATGATGGACGACGACCAGCCCAAGACACTGTAAGTATAATGTGCTAGCTTGTTAGCATAAAAGTGAACTAGCTAGCTTGCTCTGTAAGGTAGCCGTTTCCTTTATCTAGCTATGCTAGCTAGCTAGGAAAGCTGATATCGTATTAAATCTGGTTTCTAACTAATTACAGTAACTCTTCTCTTCAATAGGGCAAGTTAGCAACCGGTAGCGAATAGTTATCAAGGTATAACTTGGATACGACCGGGAGTTTTGTTAATTTCGTTTTTTCTAGCTATGCTAGCCAGTTAGCTACACACTGTGTTAGCGGAATAGCTTGCGAAATGGGCGCTCTAAAGAACAATTTCGTGATCAGACTTTCCCCAGTTCTAGCCTAAAAAGATGACGCTTGCAATTCTTTGATGGCACTAGCTAGTTACGATTTCTTGCAGATTTTTGGAAAGCATCGTAATTCGACATCGATAGCTATCAGTTGAGTTCACTTAGGGTAGCTAGACAGTTAGCTTCGTTGAAAACGTGGCACTAATGAAAGTAGTTCTGATTGCACTTTTGCTATGGCCTATGGCTTCGGCTCCGTAACGTTCATTTCCGGTTTGTTTCATTACTCAGGGTGAGTTTGGAAATAATGTCTCTTGTCAATCTTTCTTCCATTTGCTTAGGTATGTCGGGAACCTCTCAAGGGAGGTAACAGAGGCCCTCATCTTGCAAGTGTTCACCCAGATTGGCCCCTGCAAGAGCTGTAAAATGATCATTGACGTGAGTAGATGAGCGTGTTGTCCAATGGAAATGCATCATCGTAGCTACTTTTGCAGATGGTAACAGGCTTTTGCCGGTAGGCGCAGGCGGGTGAGGCAGAAGTCTGACGCGGCGTGGCTCTTCTTTTTGTTGTTTTTTTTTCAGACGGCAGGAAATGACCCATACTGCTTTGTGGAGTTCTACGAACACATGCACGCTGCCGCTGCACTCGCTGCCATGAATGGAAGAAAAATATTAGGCAAGGTAAGGCAGGCCTAGAGAAGCAGAACCTGGAACCATAATTTAGATTTGCTTTACAGCTGAATCTTCACCCCACAAGTAAATAATTTTAATTATTTTATTTTATAAAATACTTTTTTTCCCCCCCTCATTCAACAGGTAAGTGATGTGCACATAATTTGTTTTTAAATGCTCAATTTGCCTTTGCAGCATTTCATCTCTCACCAGTGTATGTAAGCTCTTGAGATGAATTAACCTGCAAACACTCAGAAACCAGTTCAACTCGGCACAAGCAATAGGGAAGCCATTCCTTCAGCCCTCAGTGACTGTAACAACCATCTTAGAACTTATTACCTCACAAGTAGTTGTTTTTGCTCCTGTTTGTGATGTTGCCTCACATCCAATAATGGAAGTAACCACTATCACTGGAATATATCCTGAATGGAAAACCTGGACCTGTTCCAGTAGCTTTCTGCTATACTGTTGTTATTTGCCATCAGTGTTGGTACCGGTAAAGGCTTTGCAGAACTAAAGAGGACACAGTGATGCTTATTTGGGCCGTCTGCCTTGTTAAAAATGTTTGTGGCAGCGCTTTTCCTTGCCAAGCCCCAGTGTGGTTTTATAATGGAACAGCAGTTACAGTGTAGTCTGTGTCTTGCCATATAGAATATTTTTAAAATGTATTTTTATTTAAAATGCATTATTATTGTAATGATGGAAATCTGCCAAACTGGATTTGTGAAAATTCTGGAAAATCCACTGAAGGCAGCCTTGCCCCCAGCCTCAAGCACATGAATGGGTGCATATACTGACCCCCCCCCCCCCTTTTTTTTTCCCCTTCTTCTTTGTCTTTTCTTTTCTTTTTTTAAGTTAATTATTAAATGTTATTTTTAATTTCTCAATAATTGGCGCACACCGATCTGAGGAGAACTATAGCTGTTGGCTCTGCAGGTCAACACCGCAGATGCCCATGGCCTGGCAGGTTGTGGGGCACCGGGAGTGAGAGGTGCTCCGTCATCCTGTCCTCCGGGAGGGGACCCAGCTGGCTGGGTCGTCTGTGACATTGGTTGCTTGTGTGCCAGCCTGAGCGTGTATGCCCTCCGGTTAGTCTGATCAGGGACAGGGAGATGCTGCTGATCTCCATTTCCCCTGAGAGTTCCCCACTCATGAAGCCTGTGTCCTTTAGGCCCCAGACATCTTTTGGGAGGAGTTATTGCGATTTGCGTCATTCCTGTTGACATACTGCACCTGTGTTCAGTCTTCCGCTACACCTTTCATTACTCTGCATCATTCTGTGCACCCACACCAGGCCTTCTTCAGAAACACCTTGGCAGAAATATATTCAGTGCAAATATTTTATCCTCAACAGGTAATGAAGGACCATTTGAGGAGTAATACAAGTTGATAATGTCACTCTGTTGTAAGTCTCTATTTAGACCTTTTTACTCCGTAGCAATATTTAACAGATTTATTTTATTAAATAAATTGTTGGGTTTTTTTTTTGTTTGTTTTTTTTTGATGCCTTGAGTGAACGCCCAGAAACCTTTGCTTTTTTTTTTTTTGCTTTTTTTTTTGTTTTGTTTTTTTTTAAATTTCATTTTTAAATAATTTTTATTTTATTTTTTTTGGTTTGTTTTTGGTTTTTGGTTTTTTTGGGTTTTTTTTCTCCCGTCAGTTTCTACATTTGGAGACTCACATTATTGTCACACTAAGTAAGTTGGAGGCCTTCTTTCTTTTGTGTGTGAATTTTCACTCTTAGTGGTTTTATTTTTTGTTTTCTGTGCTCCTCACAGGACATGAAGGTCAACTGGGCCTCGATGCCAAGCAGTCAGAAGAAAGACACAAGCAGTAAGTGCTAGCATGCATCTGTAAGGGGCCCAAGTTATCTACAGTGTCCCAGTAGGAACATTTAACTAGACTGTCCCATTAGGAAGTTTGCCTTGCTTGTAAAAGAACACTTGTGCAAGAGTTTTAATGACTGGCTTTGTGTATTTTTTGCTCTTGTTCCCCTAACAGATCACTTCCATGTCTTTGTTGGTGATCTGAGTCCAGAAATCTCCACAGATGATGTCAAAGCAGCCTTTGCTCCTTTTGGGAAAATATCGTGAGTGAGCTGTTCAGTAGTTTCAGAATCGCACACGAGCTGTTCAGCTTCAGTAGCCTTTAGTCCGCTAAGTTATGTGGAGTATTGGTGTTTCATGTCTTTCCCCTTCCTTCCGTCTTGCCGGCGGTGCGTGTTGTGATGTAGGGATGCTCGCGTGGTGAAGGACCTGGCCACTGGGAAGTCCAAAGGATACGGCTTCATCTCCTTCATCAACAAATGGGTGAGATGTGTAATACAGACATGGATGGGTCCTGGAAGGGCCCAGCACAACAGATGTTTTCCTCATTCATCACTCGCTGCGCGGGGTGTGTGAGGGGGTGTTTGAAAGCCAGTGCTGGTGCCGACTACCCTGCTCAGAATCAGGCTTTCTCTACTCCTACTTCTCCTAATTCGGCACATCAGCTCAGGGGTTTTAGTGACTGCGCTACTAATGGGGAGAATGTTTAACCCTCATAGTTGTAGGGCGTCAGGACTGGAGTGGAAATCCATCATTCTCAAGCTGAGGTTTGAGTTGAGATTGAGTTGGGTTAGTGCGAGGTAAACACTGCCGTCCTACAAACTGAGGCTGACACTCCTGCTATTTGGTATGACACAAAGTACTGAAGAAAATGAATAAAGTACAAACAAAAGAAAGTAAAACGGATAATGGGCAAGAGCAAAAATATAAATGTTCTTACTTTTGTAATATGATCTGATTTAATTGACTTGAGCGCACTGACTCCTCCTCCATTTCTGATAGGACGCGGAGAACGCCATTCAGCAGATGAATGGCCAATGGCTGGGAGGCAGGCAGATCAGAACCAACTGGGCCACCAGGAAGCCTCCTGCCCCCAAGTCCAACTACGAGAGTGAGCCATCTTCAAAACTATTCTTCTGCAGTGATGCGCAGGAGCAGGCCGCTCTGCAGAAGCCGCCTGCGCCGCGTTCAGAGCACTGATGTGGGTCTCTCTCTCTCTCTTTCTCTCTTTCTCTCTTTCTTTCTTTCTCTCTTTCTCTTTCTCTTTCTTTCTTTCTCTCTTTCTTTCTTTCCCCCCCCCGACCTACCTGTACAGGTGGCTCTAAGCACCTGTCCTATGATGAGGTGCTGAGCCAGTCCAGCCTGAGTAACTGCACCGTGTACTGCGGCGGCGTCACCTCCGGCCTCTCGGGTGAGTGTTGACCCTTTCCCCCTCCCTCTTTGGGGCGCTTCTGCAAATAAAGTCCCTCCAAAAGATTTTGGTCTGACTGCATGCATTGGCTAGTTGAATTGTACCAGCCAAAACGGGGGCGTCGCTGAAATCCAGTGGCTGGACAGGATTGTCACTGTTTCCTTTTTATCTGTTCCAGATCAGCTGATGAGACAGACGTTCTCTCCATTCGGGCAGATCATGGAGATCAGAGTTTTCCCGGATAAAGGCTATTCGTTTGTGAGGTGTGTTGTACAAAGAGACGTTTAAGACATCTAGGACAGGTGTGCTGAATGTAGATCACTACCCAACAGGTGTGACTTGGCACCTGGAGAGAACAAGTCAGTTATCATGTATACCGTATTTACTGTTTATATTGCAACATATTGTGGTTACAATATACCTGTCCCTACATCATACTACACTGGCGTCTTTGTGATTGGGCTAAAGATTGATCTGAGATGTTTTGAGCAAAGATTCCTTGCATTGGTTAGATCAAGTACAACAGTAGAACAGCTCTGCCGGCTGGTCAAACCCTGGTTGGGCTTACACAACCCAGCCGTGATTGCGAATTCATTTAAAACATACTAACCGTACAGATGACAGTAACGACTCAATAACAACCAGAAACTTGAGGAAACGAAGGAAGTTGTCTGGCATGTGGCAACGTGGGTCTGAGCTCGTCTTCCTCCTCCGGCAGGTTTGACTCCCACGAGGCCGCGGCTCACGCCATTGTGTCGGTGAATGGCACGTGTATTGAGGGCCACATGGTCAAGTGCTACTGGGGCAAAGAAACCGCCGACGTGAGAGCCATGCAGCAGATGCCCATGCCTCAGGTACTAACCCCCCCCCCCCCCCGACACACCCTCAGCCCTGCCGTCTGTAGGCCCAACCTGACCACCTGTTCATGTGCTTTTTGCTATAATATGCCTGACCAAGACCCTGGCAGTTAGTTGATGAGTAAAGTGTGTGCACTGTTCCATGGGTCTCAGCCCAGTATTTCCCAGCATGCTTTGCGGTGTGTAACCCCATTGAGCTGTGTGCTTGCTTCTCTGTGGCTTTGCTAACCTGTTCAGCATTTCAAACCCTGAGTGCACTGTTCACCAGAACCTGATCTGAGTCTTCCTCTGCCTTTTCCCCTAACGCAGCAGAGTAACCCGGCTTACGCCGCCCCGCCGTATGGCCAGTGGAGCCAGTCCTATGGGAACGGGCAGCATATGGGCCAATACATGCCCAATGGCTGGCAAATGCCCACTTATGGAGTGTATGGCCAGGCCTGGAACCAGCAGGGCTATAAGTAAGTACAGACATGGGTATCCCTTCGCCGCCTCCACAATGGAACCATCACACTTGCTCCACTAAGGCAAATGTCCAGCAGGATGTACTATTATGCCAATGAGGAGGGGGTGTGAAAGGACTACATTCAACCCAGTGTACAGTATATTCGGATCAATAATATGCCCTTGCCACTGAATTTTTATTTTCCACCCCCCCCCCCCTTTCTTTCCTGTTCTCTGGACAGCTTTTTAAGGTCAAGTTGTCAGTCTTTTTAAAAGAAAATAGAAAAATAAAACCTTGCACCTTTTTTTTGAGTTGTTGTTTGTTTTGGTTTAGTTTTTTTGTTAATTTTGGAATTTGAGGTAATTTCTCTCTCCCCCCCCCCCACTTTTTTCAGTAGTCTCGCCCCTTAACAGGACACTTTTTTTTTTTTTTTTTTTTTTTTTTTTTTTCCCTTGTATAAAGCAATGCTTGTTTTGTATGACTTTTAGTTTATTGATTTTACTCCCTTTATCGTTCTAAAACCATCACTTCTGTACATCTGGTTTTTCGGGGTTTGTGTGTGCGTGTGCTTTTGATGCTGTTTCCTTTTGTTTTCATCACTGAGGTTTTCAGGAATTTAATCTGGACCCCCCTTAACATGCAGGCATTTGGAGTGTTATTTTCATACAGGTAGTTGGGCATACGCCTCCTAGACTGGAGGAGACCTTTCTCAGTGGCCTTCATATCTACTTGAAATTATCAGAACTGCATGTGAAGTAACATTGTTCTTAATTTTGTTTTCTCCAGCTTTTAACAAAATTCATTAAAATGTTCCCCATTTCCCCCTCAAATTGATTTTTTTTTTTTTTTTTTTTTTTTTTTTTTTTTTTTTTTTTTTTTTAATTAAAGATATCAGATTGTAATCTGTCATTATGTGATGTATAGTACTTGTGTTAAACTCTGGTGTTCAAACGTTCTCTCTCTTTTTGTATTGTTAGTAAAAAATCATGTTTTCTGGGATTAAATTAGGTTATGGCAGCACGAAGTACTATAAGTTGTATGTAAAGATATTTTTGTAATTCTGTTTAAAATGGGCTTGTGAATGACTGACTGACTGACTTTGAAGCTTGTAAATTGGGAATTGTGTACCATCTCGTGAATTGCAGGGACAGTTGGGTACTGTCTGCTTGTCCTTTTCACCTTCACACATGGCAGACCTTTTGGGGCTCAGTAGATTTTTACATATGCAGTTTTCAGTAGTGGGTTATTATTTTTTTTTTTTTTGGTTGTTTGTTTATTCCTTCAAAACCTTGTGTTGCTTTACATGAGCAAGCTCATCACTGTGTTGATTTTACAAGCCAAAGACAAGAGGCCTGGCTATGGACGTGTCTGGAGCTCTTAACCCGCTGCCGTGCGCCAAGCACCGGTTGCTGTTTCAGATGCGCTTGAGGCATGGGGTTAAATGAGCTCCTTCGCTCCTAATGCACCACACAGCCGTAAATATGAGCGGCTAGTGCTCCCTGCAGAGGCCTGAGGTTTGTCCAGTGTGTTTCCTTCACTCTCCCCTGGGTCTGACACCCCCCCCCCCGAAGAGCCCCAGTCCCAAAGCAACTCTCGATCTCGCGCAATTTCTTCGTGTTGCTGGGATGTGGTGTGTGTGTGTGGGGGGGTATTTTTGGTTTGTTGTTGTGTTTTTTTTTTGTTTTGTTTTTTTTTTTGTTTTTTGTTTTTTTATAATAATATTGGGTTTTTTGACTTGCCACTCAAGTAATTTTGGAATAAGAAATGCTCTGGTCTGCTTTCCATATTTTTGGTTTGTATTTTGTAAAAAGCTGAAGAAATGTACTGTTGTTCATCATCTTGATTTTTCTGTTTGAGTTCTTTTTCTTGCCTCATTCCATTTTTTTTTTCTAGACCTCTCTTGAGCTTTTTTGGTTTTGATTCCGTCTGTAAATAACTTGATATCCATAACTGAGATAACCATTAAATACTGTTCCAGTATTCGGAGACTCTGGTACGTTCTGTCTATTTGCTTTTCTTTTTTTCTCCCCCCACTCATGTAGACATTTGTATGATGACCTAAAAGTTCCATAAATGCAATTGCTAATAAAACTGGAAATGTAAAGTGGAAAGGAATAAACAAAAAAGGAAAGAATTTCTAAAGATAACTGAAAGGCAGTAATCCAAGAGTTCATTTTACTAATTTATTTCTATATCTTATTTATATCTCTGGTTCAATCCTTTAATGTCTTGGTTAGAAGACGTTTGTCTCCAGCAAGTAAGTATGTGTGTAAATTTAAACAAAAAAAAAAAAAAGGTACACTTCTTGGGTCATAAACTAACCCTATAGCATAGACATTTGTTTTACTTGGTTGTCATTTATACACTAGGTAAAGCAAAAGCTTGGTGGTTAATGCTGTACTGCGTTTGCCTTTTGGCTGGGTTAGTTTACAGGAAGTTAACCAAATGACCTTAATTCCTTCAGTATTCACTCATTAGCTCCTGTGATGCAGGTGCGAGGATGCACATCACCAAGTAGCTTGCTGTGTTTTGGAAGGTGTGTGTTTAGTACAGTGCAGCCATGGCAACAGGCTAAGCGTGATGTCACAGATATTCTGTAACGTTCTGAAACTGGACAGTCTCGGGTGAAATCCCAAAACCAGCATGTTATTGCTGTTAAGATGGTAACAGTAAAGCATCAGAGCAGTAGGGGGAAGCCCTGAGAAGCCTCAGTGATGAGTGGAATGTGCAGCCAGCGCCTCAGCTGGCTCTTCTTCTGCACCTCTCTCTGTGCTCCATAAGAGGATTTATGATGCTGGTCTGGGCACAAAGCCCTCAGCTGCACGCATGTCCTCCCAAGACCCACCTGGGTGCAGCCACAGGTAAGTTTGAGATGGTTATGGCGGACCTTGTGTATGTACCTGTGTCAGACCTCCTTAAGAGTTTAGTGTTCTCTGTGTTCCTGCGCTTCTCCTGCCCTGATACCATTCCTGCTTAGCCTTTGCTTGGGGTTTGATGTTACCCCTGTGAAGGGCTTGAGAAGAGGCCTGAACTAGCACAGGGAACACTCAAATTCATTGCAGAATTTGCGCTTTGCATTACTGCTTTAGGAAGCCGGGTGGATGTGAGCTGGTGCCTACGCCTGCTGCAGGTTATGTTGGATGATAAAGTCGTACGTGCCCCATGAAACGTCTGTTTTTAGGGCATAAACATGGAGTCTGTGTTCAGTCTCAGGAGCTCATTGAGAATGTGGGCCATCTCTGTTATTGCTGCTCAATACCTGCCTGGAAAGATACTCATTTGTAAACCCCCCCTGCCTCATTTACAACAACCCATTGATATGATTCGGCGGGTGGGGATGTGTGCCCCCCAATAATTCCTGCTCACACTACTCATATAATGTTAGGCTGGATGGTGTGAGGGGTGTATTTAATGGGTTGGGTGGGCATGTCCCCATGGGAAAGTTTTGCCCCTATGTCAACCTTTTAAAATTCAAAACTCAATACTTCTTCATATACCTGACTGTATTATTACTGAACTACTGCATTAGTACTGAATTACTGATTAAAATTGTGAGGTGCAGCTTAGTTTGACGCTTACGGGTCCATACAGGATGCCGACCTGCTAGCTGCAGTCCTGTCAGCAGGAAGCTGCTCTGAGTTCGTCCTCTAGTATGAATGGTTTCTTTTCAGCTCATGTTTCCCCTTTCCTGTCAGATGCTGCTCACACTCGGTGCCAATGTTTGCTCGGTGGTGACATACATCCTCATGACCAGACAATCATTTTTTCACTTTTTCTCTTCCTCACTAAGGCGATCTGCTCACAACCTCAACATTCAGGTGTTCATATACACAGACTTTTGGTTTCTGTAGATTGGACTCATCTGTACATTATATTTAGCAAAATTGGACATGCATGTAGCTCCTGCATAACATATGTAGCTATTAGGTCAAATGTGAGAGAGTTTGACCTTTCATACACAACCCATCATTCAACAGAGAGATTAAAATTCGGTGTGATTTCTTGATCCATGGATGAAATGTAAGCCCTGCTTAAAACCCCTCCATTTTTCATCTGACTGACCAACTGACTGCTGCAAGCATAACAGTTTAATGGGCACATGCACAGGGATTAAATAACACAGCTTGAGTAACTAAACCTGGGTGTTCTGAAGCTAAAACTTAGTCAGGAACCCTGGGTTGAGCATGCTGTACGAGACCATTCTAAAGAAGATCTATGTTACGCTGCAGTGATTTGACCCTCTGTCACCTTCTACCAGGTTTGTCGAGCACTACATACAGAGCTACAGCCCTGTGTTCCTAGTGGACGTCGCCTTCCACGTCTTCTACCGCCTCATATTTGGCGTCGGGGTGAGTGGACACGTTGCAGTTCTGAGAACAGAAACCCTGATAATGATGTGTGCCTCACTGGTCATAGGTCCACCATTATTTGCTGGTTTCACGTGCCTTCTGGGTAGTTCCTAGCAGCTGAGGATAAGGTGCACGCATGGCCGGACCTGAGTTGGATCATTGACTTCTTCACTGTCCTCGGTATGACATTGCGTCACGTCGTGTCACGTCCTCCATCCGGAGTCCACGTCGTCATGCGCCCATCCAGCCGGAGCGTTGGTACTAACACAACACGGAAGCATTATGCTGGAGAGTTCTTGTACGTTCAAAGACGGACTCCAGCAGATCTAGCTATGGCGGCATGGTGTGATGTAGTGGAAAGTCAATAGGACTAAGTGAACGAGTGACGAGAAGGCGCACGCGCAGAACCCGTGCAATTAAGGAGGGGGAGTCCCCGTCGCTCATGAGCAAGTGTATAAGAGCGATGAACGGTGTCAAAAAGCCACAGGCTAAAGTGTGAGTGGATGCAGTGTGGCTCGTGTTCTAGTTGGGGCTACATGGGACACGGGACAATAGCAGAGGTGCGGCGGAGTAGGTTGTGTCCTGAATGAAAGGAGAGTGGGGTGAAAAAATATTTTTAATTTAATTAAGATTTTTTGTTTTCATGATTCTATGAACTTTTGTCATGTAGAATTTTATGGCAGGGTTTTATTAGGTTTGGTGTGGAAAGTTTATCATGAAATGTACTGTTGAAGTGATTCATGCGCATGCGTGATGGTGACCATGTTAAATGTCACTGAAGCCCTTTGTGCTTGAAACTCAGAAGCAGATTTTCCTCTGACTGTGTTTAATTTTATGGTTCTTAAATTGTAACAATAAACCTGCCGCTCTCAGTCAAAAACTTGAGCTAAAATCCAGGCCAAATAAGATCACATGGTAGGAAATGCTCTCACACACAGTACAGTAAGCTCACACACGGCACCTGCCATTTCTCCTCTGCACATAGTTATCGCCATGGTTCTTGTGGCCTGTTCTCCACACGCTACAGTGCTTTTCTGCTCTAGCAGTCCAGCATGAGCTCAGAACTGAACGACCTGCACCTTCATAACACCAGTCAGATGTGTCAGTGGCAAGTGGAGGCAAGTGAGGCATTATAAATAGTTACTTTGGACTGTTATATGTACCACAGTCTCTGGTGGTGAGCCATACATGGTTAATCAATCCAGGTTGAGGAACCTGTTATAGTCACCGCATTAATGACACATCTATTTGCATTGCCAGTTGTTGCTATGGCAGCCTCACTACAAAGGGCATTGCAATATTTAATAGAACTCACTACTGATAAAGTTAATGACAGTATGTTGCTTTTCTAAATGGTCATTTGTGATTTATTCTTCCAAACATTCTGCCAAATCTGTTATGCAGGAAACTTGTGAAGGTGACAAAAGGCATGTTAGTCATTGATTGCATTTTTTAAGGAAAAATGTTAATTACCATTTAGTGATTGCACTCTACAAGTGTAATGAATTAAATTGCATTATGTTATTATGGTCATTGGTCATTTTCTCTTCACATACTGTCTGAGCCCAACTCTGATGCTTCACATTTTGTCTGCCTCAGTTACCTTGGTACACGAAGCTTGTAAAGCCAGAAAAGGTAAAGTTATTAAATATAAACTCATATGTGAGGAAAATGTCAATATTCATGAATAGTGATTCATACTGTGAAAATTCCCAGTACAGAGCTAGAGTTCTATTCTTAATGGCCAATCATCCCCTTCTCTTCACATACCACTTGAGTCAGCAGAAAGCTTGTTAAGACAAAAAGGGTCATCAAAGTTATTGAATAAAGTCTGATACATAGTGGCAATAGCTTCCAAACTGCATAGTAACTGTTGCCATGAGTTTTCACATTTTTACTTAAAGTGAGTGTGTAGCTAAACTGTTATTTGTAATTTTCTTTCACATATTGTTTGAGCCCATCTCAGGTACGTCGGCAGAGGACGCAGGCAGCTTTTTAAGATGAAGAAAGGTATTGAAAGAGAGACACTGAAACACATGGTATGTACATAATGAATGTTCTTTACTAAACATTAGTTGATACAACAGATTCCCCAAACATTGAAAGCATGGTGAGTGCTATTCTGAATGGCCATTCCTTTTCTCTTCATATACTGTATGAGTCCACCTCTTGGACCTCAGCGCAGTGTGCAAGAAAGCGGAGGCTGTGAAGACCAAAGAAAGGTACTCAAAGTCATTCCGTGCAATCTAATATGTATAGAAATATGTGTATGAATAATGGTTTGTGAATAATGGTGTTTAATGCTGTGAATTTTCACACATTGAAAATGTCTCATTCTCTTTTCATATATGGTTGGAGTCTACCTCTAATACAGCAACCAGAAAGCTCATAAAGTCCAAAACATTTTCATCAGCACCACTGAATAAAGTACGATATTTCAGGAACATCAGGCCATTGGTGAATAATATAAACTATGCAGTTTCAGCATTTTTAAATAAAGTATGTTGTGTGCTATGCTGAATGGACATTTGTCATTTTCTCTTCACATACTTACTCTTCAAGCCCAGCTCCAGAAATGTAGTAGGCCAGGAGAAACCTTGAGAAGGCAAACAAAGGTAATTAGAATGTCATTCTTGAGTAGTGAGTCCTACTATGAAAGTTTAATTACAAAGTTAAGTGCCATTCTGCATGGCCATTCTTTATTTTCTGTTCACATCCTGCTTGAGTCCAAATTAAGAACGCCTGTGAAAGAAAGCTTGTGAAATCCAAAAACATAGTCAAAGTTGTTGAATACAATTTGTATATGAGGACAATATGTTCATTACTGAATAGTTGATAGATTTCATGACTCATCTTGAATACAAAATAGGTGAGCAAAACATTAAGGCCACTGGTTAACTCCTCCTCCATCATGCACTTGCCACCAGTCTGTGTACGTAATTACATAAGTACATTGGTAGCAAGGACATATGGAATAAAATGAGGTCCTGAAGGGCATTACATACTGATGCAATTTTTAGCTTCATTCAAGACTAAATTATAAAAGAACTGACCCTTAAAGAAGTATCTAAACATATATGCAATGCTGTTTGCTTTACTGGAAGCACCCCACTGATGAAATGAATATCCTTTGCACAAACAATATGAGCCTTATATTTCAAACAGTAGGCAGCGACTGCCCTTTCTTACTACAGCCCTACACCAAAGCTTGCTGTGAAGGTTTCTGCATCGACACCCTGAAGAAACTCTCATGCAATATCAAGTTCTCCTATGATGAAAAGATCACTACTCGGATGAAAAGATGTTTATGGTCAGATTCTAATGCAAATAGATTCTAATATGCAGATTGTTAATTCATCATTTAAATTTGCAGCATTTAGCTGATGCTTTTATCCAAAGTGACTTACAATTATGTCTGAATACAACTCAAGCAATTGAGGGTTAAAGGTCTTGCTCAGGGGCCCAACAGCAGCAACTCACCAGTGGTGGGGCTTGAACCAGCAACTTTATGATTATTAGTCAAGTACCTTAACCACTGAGCGACCACTGCATAATGTTTTTTTGTTTACGGTGGTCTGTAAGAGATCAGATATGGCCATTGGTACTCTGATTATAAATGAGGAGCGCTCTCAAATCACGGACTTCTCTGTGCCCTTCGTGGAGACAGGGATCAGTGCGATGGTGTCCAGGAACAATGGAATAGGCTCTCCCTCAGCCTTTCGAGGTATGAGGCTTGTATTCCACAGATATACCATAGGCATTAGTGCTTGCTTCTGATTTGCATATCATTGCCTAGAAGTAACAACATTGTTTTACTTAATCTTGATGAAATGTTCTGGTATTCTAGTTCAATTAAGCTTGCAACCAGTTACATTGCTTTAGTCTCAGTACAAATCATTATCAGTGTGCCTGGAATTGCAGTCATCAAACTGGTGGCTAAACTCATATCATATCACTAAGATAAGATTCGGATTCAATTTACTGTCTTCACTCAGAAGAACTACAAGGTAATGAAATGCAGTCTTCACATAGTCCAGCTTTTTTGGAAACTGGGGTCAGAGTGCAGGGTCAGCCATTGTGCAGCACTCAATGGCTTCCCAATGTATCTTCCTGGAGCTAAGAGGGTTAAGGGCTTTGCTTAAAGGCCCAACAGTGGCTGCATGGCAGAGCTAGGATTCAAACCAACAACCCTCTGATTGATAGCCCAATGCTCGACCCATATAGTGCGGAATCTGCCCCGAGTCTAAACTGCATCAGTTCATGAGGTTCTTCTCTTGTTCTGTGACAGAGCCCTCAGCCCTGCCGTGCGGGTGATGATCTTCGTGATGTGTGTTTGAGTACTTCAGTCCCACAGGGTACAACCGCAGCCTGGAGAGTGTCAAAGGTGAGCTCTTGCTCGGTCTAATTTTAACCCTAAAATAGCTGCATCACTCTCTAATGACTGGCGTGACAAAACAAGTGTCTGTGGTCTGGCTGAAAAGGTAGTGTTTGTGTGATTAGCTCGTGTGGTAGTGCTCATGTGGTAGTGCTCATGTGGTTAGCTTGTGTGGTTGTGCTCGTGTGGTAGTGCTCGTGTTGTTAGCTTGTGTGGTAGTGCTCAAGTGGTAGTGCTCAAGTGGTAGTGCTCATGTGATAGTGCTCATGTGGTTAGCTCGTGTGGTAGTGCTCATGTGGTTAGCTCGTGTGGTACTGCTTTTGTGGTAGTGCTCGTGTGGTAGTGCTCATGTGGTAGTGCTCATGTGGTAGTGCTCATGTGGTTAGCTCGTGTGGTAGTGCTCGTGTGGTAGTGCTCATGTGGTAGTGCTCGTGTGGTTAGCTCGTGTGGTAGTGCTTATGTGGTTAGCTCGTGTGGTAGTGCTCATGTGGTAGTGCTCATTTGGTTAGCTCGTGTGGTAGTGCTCATGTGGTAGTGCTCTTGTAGTAGTGCTCATGTGGTAGTTCTCATGTGGTTAGCTCGTGTGGTAGTGCTCATGTGGTTAGCTCGTGTGGTAGTGCTCATGTGGTAGTGCTCATTTGGTTAGCTCGTGTGGTAGTGCTCGTGTGGTAGTGCTCGTGTGGTAGTGCTCAAGTGATAGTGCTCGTGTGTTAGTGCTCATATGTTAGTGCTCATTTGGTTAGCTCATGTGGTAGTGCTCATGTGGTAGTGCTCTTGTAGTAGTGCTCATGTGGTAGTTCTCGTGTGGTAGTGCTCATGTGGTTAGCTCATGTGGTAGTGCTCGTGTGATAGTGCTCATTTGGTTAGCTCGTGTGGTAGTGCTCGTGTGGTAGTGCTCATGTGGTAGTGCTCGTGTGGTTAGCTCGTGTGGTAAGCTCGTGTGGTAGTGCTCATGTAGTTAGCTCGTGTGGTTAGCTTGTGTGGTAGAGCTTGTGTGGTAGAGCTCCTGTGGTAGTGCTCGTGTGGTAGTGCTCGTGTGGTTGTGCTCGTGTGGTTGTGCTCAAGTGGTAGTGCTCATGTAGTAGTGCTCAAGTGGATTTTCTCTATTTTCCTCTGATTAATGTTTTGGGTGTGAGACAGAAAAACTTGTCATTTTGGAATTTAAGCAATGGAGCCTTTTGTCTGAGAACCACAAAACCAGTAGAAAAACAGCAGTAATCGGGCCTATACCAAATTAAGATGTAGCTAAGTGCTAAGAATAAATAACTAAATGCTTATGGAACGTAATAAAAAAATTAAAATGGGATTGTTTATATTTTACTGATATCCTATAGACTGATACATATGGAAACACACCTGTAAAATAAACTTCATTTAAGATCCAGGCGGGACGACCTTCACCACTGGGAAGTCAGTGCGGCTGCTGTGGGGAAATGTTTTCAATAATTCAGTTTCCACTGAGAACCACAAAGGCACCACGAGTAAGATCACGGTACTGGTGTGGGCCTTCTTTGCTATTGTCTTCTTGGCCAACTATTCAGCAAACCTGGCAGCACTCATGATTCAGGAGCAATACACTGACGCTGTTTCTGGACTGAGCGACAAAAAGGAAAGAAGACTGAGGCTGGTGTCATTTTCTCAAAATAAAAAAAAATATATTTCAAAATGTATTTATATAGCGCTTTTTACAACAGATGGTGTCACTGTTTACAAATGTCCAAGTCCAAGCCCCCAGTGAGCAAGCCAAGGGCGACAGTGGCAAGGAAAAACTCCCTAGAGCATGAGGTAGAAACCTCGAGAGGAGGCTAAATGATCTGGAGTTTTCATTCTAAACACTTCAAAGAACTACAAAGCAACTCAAGTAATCTCAAAGGGTATGACATGATTAAGGTGAGCAGGGTTGTATTCAGGTCTGGTGGAAGGTACAATGTGAACAGACATAAATTTAATGGAATTACCATTTAGCTACCTAAACTTGTTCAATACCTTATTTCTTGTATTGTCTTTTGGTAATCGATTTAAGGGCCACTCATGTGCTTGCTGAATGATTGATCCCTTTTGATGTGCCACCAGCTTGTTTTTGACATGTACAGCAGAGAATTTTAGTGGAGTGTCAAATGTAGGGCTCCAAGTATTACATGACTACTTAAATAGGATAATTTGTGCATGCTCTCAAAAGAACAATTCAGATTTGGTACAAGTCTAATCAGTACTATTCCAGAGCAGGCATGCTGTGAGCACATCATTATGCATTCAAAACAGGAAGGCAGCAACAACACCCTAGAGGAAACATTTGCATGGCAACACTTTAAAAGCTGCTCTGCCACTGTAGAGAAGTGCTCTCATCTTCCTCGGTCGGGTTCTTAAGATGACTTTACTCTGCTTCTCTGACTCTTTCACACATCAGCGTGAGCTTGGTTCAGCGAACACTAATCCTCATGCACACTGGAGGAATAAGGTAGCAAGACTCTCGCCCAACATTTACATTTACGGTACTTGACAGACGCTCTTATCCAGAGCGACTTACAAAAGTTCTTCGTCATTTACTCATAGAATAAATCCTAACCAGTACAGTAGGGTAAAGTCCAAGATACCATTGAACTAGAATACTGTTGAAATACAGGGATCAATGCTGATGCCTAGAAGTGCAAAGTACATAAGCACTACCTAAAACAACAACCAGTGCAATAAACAATAACTACTAGCGTTTCTTAGTCAAAAAAGGAGCAGTCAATATCAGTGCAATAATCAATACCTTACAATAAGTACTACTATCAGGTAGTTAACATAGGAGCAGGGTCAGTGGTCATTTTAATGTTCCACAAATAGATGGGTCTTCAGTCTGCATTTGAAGATAGATGAGGGCCAGAGTCACAGACAGCCCCGCGTGCCCGACAGGGACTCTTATCACTGGGATCAAATTCAGCTCACACTCCTTCCCTGTCCACACCTCCAGTGGCCAGCCAAGTTTTGCTCAACACAAAGCACTCACGGCACCCAAGCTTAGTATGATGAAATGTCTGACTGTGAAGGTCCACATCTTCTCAATCAGCCCATAATGTAGCATCAGCAAAACTCTACATCTAAGGGAAGAGAATAAAAGAAAAGAAAAGAAAAGAAAAAAGGTCAAATATAGCAAACTTTTAAACCTGACAGGCTGACAAGTGTCGCCATCTGCAAAGGATTCACATGTAACAAGTTTAAAAGCAGTTTGTGAGAATTTCAATAATTTTTTACTCTTGTCAAGCATCTTTGCATTTGTTCTTTCTAGCAGGATGGATGTCATGTTTCTGTTGGAGACTGTTCACTTAAGAATGGGAGGTCTTTCACTTCTCTTGTGCCAATCACCTAGGTGCACGTTCCACTAGGTTTTTCTATTGTTCTTTATGTCTATTAAACATTTGTTAGATAGTTCTACACATACACATCATTTGGCTAAAACAGTACACAGTTTGGTAAACATAGCTTTACAATTGTGTCATGTAGTTTATGGCAGACATGAATCAAGTATTCACATATATGCAAACCATTCATGAAAATATTCAACCATGTTCCTGCATCGACCAATGGAGAACATGAGCTGGGGCATCAGAAGGCATCGATCTGCAAATCAATTCTGCTTTATATAAAATAGGATAAAGCATGCGTTTCCGTTGGACTTCAATTACATTTCCAAGAAACGCATGCAAACCCAGACACAACACAAGGGATGTGTGCCACAACACAACAGAATACATTTCTCACAAGTCATCATGTAGTCAACCCACCTTTTTTACATACTAGCGTTTACATTCGCCAGCACTACATCCAAACCATACATTAGTCAACATATGCAAACTGATATTCAACACCCACACCAGCTGGAACCCGTTACCACTACATTCCAAGAGAAGACGTCTCTTGACCTGGTCCTGAGCCTGGTGGAGAGGTCATATATCTTCCCCTGAGGTCCATCAAAGCTTACCCAGGGTCCTTTGCTGAAGCCCTGTACACAAATCATTCTGAAAGGACACAGAATCTTTATACTCACTTCTGTTTATGTTACTAATCTGCATAATGCAATGGTAAGCCTCTTTCCCCTGTAAACACTCTTTTATTACCTCAACATCAACTGTTTTTCACACACATACTGTTAGCTTTAGCCTTTGAGTAAGTAGTATACAGATCTTTTTGTTTTGTTTTGTTTAATTACGTCAATGGTTTTATACACTGAAATAGCCTGCACAGAAAATGACCTGTGAAAGGTTGGTTACTAGATCACTCAGTTATGCTACACAAAACAGTGCAATGGGACATGTATTAACTTATTAAACTATCACCTGTGCCATGAGATGGTCCACAGTCCTCAACCGTAGATACAGACAGTGCAGATTTGGCTTCTTCTAAAAACTGTACATTACACCCACAAGAGCTGCAAAACTTTGGTGTTTGTTCCAATCAGAAACAACAGAAAGGACAAAACACTGTGATCCGAAAACAGAAGAAAATGGAAATATAATGCAACATTTATAATGTAACATTTATTATGAGAGTACACTGACCAAACATTCTGCAATGAACATTGACATTGTAATATTTAGTTTAGAACAGGAGATGTTTTTAGGATGTGCAACTTGTGGGCACATTCTATTTCATGAATTCTAATGTTTTGTTTATCAGGTTATACCTTATACCTTATGCTGTTAAACCAACTGATTAAACTGGTAGACCAGCAAAGGATCCGTATTGGTTCAACTTTGATGGCTTAGCTGATGCACTACAAATACCAACTAGACAGACTGTCCAGCAGCATAAACAACTTGGCCAAGCTATCCAACCAGTATGATCGAGCAACATGGACATACTGGTCAAATGTCAATCTTATTATACTGGGTGACCACTCTGGTCATTGGTAATGCTGGTCAACTATCTTGTTCTTATCTTACCTGAAGTGTCATGTTTATAGCTACATGCATACCAAAAGTGATTTGAAATAAATAACAATCTAATTGTAGGTATTTAGCCAGAAACCAGAGTTGTATTATACAACATCTCTTTAGGTTAAATGGGATTGTAAAATAGCCCGTGTGACCTCTGTGTTCCATCCCACTCAATAATGCACACCAGATTGTGGATGAAAGGGTTTCCTTTTATTTTCCACACTGCAACAAGTTCAGCAACCACATTTAATTTCACCGAGGGCTCAGCTAGCCAGCTCACAGCAGGTATGTCTAGCTTTGCCTTGCATCTCCCAGTAAATGTTACAACTTCCATTATAACAATATAATAAAATATATAAATAAAAGAAAGCTGTGATCGTATAGTGTAGTTGTTTGATTATAAATTATGATCTCATAATCGTATCTACATATAATCATACATTTACATAGTAACATTCACTCATATACTCAAATTCCATATCATACACATAAAACGTCCACATAATTGATATTTTCCTGATCGATAATACAAAAAAAAATTTAAATAAATAAAAATGAACAGCACCCTCTAGCGAAGAACCTCAATTACTTCAAGCTAACTATAAAACATAGCTAGGATAAGTCAGCGCTAGCTCGAAGCTAAAACAAAAATGCTCAGATTAACTTATGCCTCATGGCAAACAGCTGAGTTAAAAAATTAAACACAATGAAAACAAATGAAACTGACCCACCTGCAACAAGTTTAGCAACCGCATTTAATCTCACCGAGAGGGCAGATAGCCAGTCTATACAAAACAGGCTATTTGTTAGAAATTCTCCACGTGTGATTCACTAAGCTTCACATCTCAGTATGAGTTAACGTATCCACGTTCCGTAATAACGTGGTGAAATCTGCCAAAAACGGTGAGACGGAGCATAATAAGTAATAGGACAAACTTTGGAACATGACTGGTAGACGAACCTACCCACAGCAGCTATGTCTCCCTCTGCCGTGCAGCTCCACCAGTTCACGCTGCATTATATAGGGGGCTGGAGAGTTTCTGACCAATAGGTGGCGCTGATACCACTTTACGGGGATTTCATATATAATATATAATTAATATATATTAACACTGTTAAATTAGCTCAGGATGTCTCTGTTTTACATATTCAAAAGAAGCACAGTACAAAATAGGAATGACTTCTTCTTTGGTGAAAATCTCGTTAAAGAACATTTTGTTCTACTGCTTGGTGTAGGTTTAAATTTGGTTAATGTTTGTTCAGGGTTGCATGATTTATTATATTTTTTTACTGTTTGAAATGGCTAAGGTTTATAATATTACAAGTTCATAATATTACAATATTCTCTTCAAACTGATGTGATACCAGATCAAGGTTAATAGAAGAATGTGTGACTTTGGTGCTGCTTGTTATATATGTTTATGTCTACAGTTTTTTTGTTCAATCCTTTGTTGTGTGGTCTGACTGGAAGCATCTAAGAACTACAGTGACCCAAGGCAATGACTCGACCCCAAACCCTTCACCTGTGTGACTCAAGCCAACTTCAAAGACCTTGTTCACCCATTTGGCTATTATACCTGCGGTCCTTCATCTATCTGACAAACAACTGTGGTTACTAAAACAATGCTGGACTGTGGTGAGAATTGTCTAGTTAAACCTCCAAGCACTGCCTTGATATGTGCAGAGACTGGTTTCAGAGACAGACACTCTTTTATGTATTTTGTGTATAATAGATGGTTGTTGGTATGTAATGTATTTCTGCATCTGTATGTTTTGATAACTCCTTAATCTAATAATACTTTTGGCCAAAATGGGGCAGGAAAGGTTATAAATGATTAACATTTATTTTGTTTTGCTTTCAAGGTACATGCAATGTTTCCTTCAACCCACTTTGTGAAGGACAAGCTGACTGTTTGAACTGATGAGTTCAGGAAATGGTGAAGACATTAACAAAGACATTAACAAAGCCTCTTTGATTTCAGTATGAGCTACATTGCAGCATGTATTCAGTATGTAGTCTCAGTGCTAATAGTTGTCCAGTAGCTTGTGATGTTACACCACCTCGTAGTCTGTGTATCCATCTCACTATTGTAGTCATCCAATCACAGCAATGTTGTGTTTTATAACATCGTCACCATGTCCAGCGGCTATCATCTTTGTATGTAAATGAATTTAGCCATTTTACACATTTTAGAATAGCACAGCCAAGTCCAAAATCTCTTCAGTCAAGATGATTTTGCATGTAGCTATTTAATACAAGCATGCAGGGGGCCCCTGTCATCTCAATGTTCCAGATTGTGCTCTTTATACGCACACTGGTAGTAATTAAGGGAACAGGATTAGTAGCATTACTAGTATTATCAACCTGGAGAACAGAAATACAAAAGATTTCATTCACTGTATTCACTTTCAATGGCTTTATTTGAAACAGACCCTGTGGAGACTTGGCATGTCTAGGGTTACAGGTTATGTTAATACCTGGAACTCATTGGTAATAAGTGGCCGCAAATCTGACAAAAACAGTCCAATCTCAGAGGTGCCTACACCTACTCATCCAGCATGGCCTGATGACCCACTGTGTCAAACAGGACACGTAAGTAATAGGCTGACCACACAGGTAATATCAGTCTTTCAAAAAGGGTTTGAAAATGGAGTCAGATCTGACCACATCTTCTTAACCAGGATATGCTCGTGATACACCGTGTCAGGTTTGGTGAACCTGGCAGCCTGGTTGACTTTGGCAGGCCAGAGACCCTAATGGGACGCGTAAGTAATGGGCTGACTGCAGAGATAATAACAGCCTTTAAAACAGGACTAAAAATCGACTTATGTCCGATCTGACCAGTCAGTCAATTGCTTCTTTTTTTAAAATTTTTTGCAATTTTAACTTTTAATGTAATTTTGAATGCTTACATAAGCATGAGAAAGCTCCTCAAGCATTGCATGAAAGAAATTACATTAACTTAATTGAAAATGATGTAATATGTCTACAACAAACACATAACAATTACGTATTTCTTCTTTTTAAAATTAATACTTTTTTTTGTTGTAGGACTCATTTTCACCACCAGATGGCAGCGTTATGTAGTATTTTGTCCTTAGAGAGCTCAGATAAAGACCAGATTTGTATTGCAGAAAGTTTACAGATTCTTTCTATGGAGTTCTAGAGAATTTACATTTTTTATATAATCTGAATTTTTACAGAATATTTATTTGTCTTTATAGAGAATATTCAAACATTTTATATGATGTGTAACCATTGTAATTTTTCTCATAAACTCTTGTTCATATTTAGTCAACATAAAGGTTTTCTAAGTTTAATAAAATTTACATCACATACAATTTTCTGCAATTTTTCTACTTTTTTCAGGCTTGATTTAGAATATTGTGAGGTAGAATGTAAATTGCTGTATAGAGAATTATTCACAGGGAATCATAGTATTGTAATGTGCAGGAACAGACTGTGGAACAAAATCGTGCAGAACAATTATACAGTATATACAGGGGGGATTTGTCATACCGTCCACGTCTCACAACCGAATGTCCCTTTTTGAACAGTAAATGTCATCCTCTTCAATGTTGAGGGTCACAGACCTTCTTTTTGGAGGCAATGCCTCCTCCAAAATATCACTGCCCATATCTTGTGTGCTATTTTTGTTTCTTTTGTGGCAACAGTTGAATAAGAGCCCTGTATACACAGTCAAGGCCAAGGATCCTCCAGCAGCACATGGTAACACAATGTTTTAAATGTTCTTGGCTTGTGTAACGTAGTTTAAGAGTGCAGATGTGCTGCAGTGAAGTTCTTCACTGCACATCTGCATGTTCCCCCATCAGTTTTGCTGATGTCGTTCCTAGATCTTCCTAAGTTCAAGACTGTTTACTCAATACACACTAAATAAAAATAAAGATGCAGACTCTGGAATTAATTGAAGAGAATTGCTGGTCCTGTCTTTATTCTGAGCTCAATGTAACAAACAAGGCATTGTCCAGAGAATGTCTAACAGTCTCAGGTGGGCACACCTTTTATTCATTTTCTTCATAACCATCGAAATTTTTTTCATAAAAATTTGTTCCGGTTCCACTATTGTTCTCCAAACCAAGCATTATTCAGTGTATGCAAATTGATATTCAATACTTACACCAACCAGTTCTGGGTACCATTAGGTTCATCCTGAACTACTTCTATTTTTTAAAAGGAGATCATATTCTATATCACTGGCGGCCCATATAGGTTCTTCTGGCGATGTCCATATTGTATCTTCCAGTGCTTGGCCAGGAAGTCCCGCCCTTGAACCAAGGCTCCCTCCTCGACTGAGGACCCTAGAGGCCTGTCAAAGAGGCCTCCTGAGGATTTACGCAGAAGCCTACAGAGGCCTTTCCTGTATGAAACCAGTTTATTCTGGACCATCCCTAGTTTCCTGCTTACAATATCATTTTATTACCTCACTGAGATGAAGTGCAAGGTGCCACCTCCATGGCACCAAGATATTGGAGCCTTCTTCACCTGACACTGGCAGGACCCTGCATCTGACCCCTCGAGCCCCTCACTGATAACTGATGCATCTGCTTGACTTGGATCTGAAGAGTTAAAGTAAACTCTGTCCGGCGAGACTCCCCTTATCAGATACAGCATTGATTGACAGCTATAAGCTCATGGGAACATACCAGCTGCAGGAAGATTTTTCTAATGGTGAGGCAATGAAGCAGCATGAAGTCACTAAAAAGGAGTTCTTCATAATAAATGTTGTGTTTAGTGAAACCTGCGGAGAATGTGAACACAGTAGTGTTTCATAGTATTAAACAGTACCAGTCTCGCATAGAATAGCATGTTATATTTTATTAATTTAACTGTTGCTGATTTTTCTGCTATCCAGTAGCTGCAGACACCAAGTATGTTAATCTCATCAGCCAGAGGTAGCCAATGGCCACTGGCATCATGACCAATAAAGAATATCACAGCAGCTATATTTCTGTGCCTCCTTATTAATTTAATGTATCAATCCTGCAGCAGGAGGTGTGGAGGTGTCATGTGACTGATGACCCACGAGGCTAATTGGCTGTGATGCCGGTGAGTGTCCTTGACCCACTTACCTGAGCCTGCTACTGTTGGCCCAAAAAGGGGTGGCATCAGAGGGAGAAATCCGGGGAGCAGAGGAGCAGGGACTCTGTGATCAAGATGATGCAGCACAAAGTAGCAGGAAAACAATGCAATGACTGATTTGAAAATGTAAACAGTGATCTTATCTTAAAGAGCAAAGCAGGACTGTGCTGAAGGATAATGGATTTTCTAGTAGCCAGGTGACTGACCTCTCAGTGTGATTTTAAGGCAAATGTAAATTCTGGTTCAGATGGGTGAGTGAGACACGACCTTTCACTGAAATCAGTGATCCTATGCATAAGTGAGTCTGTGTTCCAAACAGAACTGAAGAGTTCTGGTTACATTTGATGGACTACTAATTAGACTTCTAGGAAAGATCAGATGTGTATCTGAGCCTGACTCTCAGAGCACCGTTCCTTTGGTCAATGCATCATGTCTTTCTTTTCCTCTAAATTCTCTCATGATGAAACTTATCCTAATAACCATGTACATTCACAACATAATAAACAAGGCGCTTATCGTCTTGCTTTGATAATCTATGACAATTGGTGTCTATGACAATTCTTCTGCACCATGTGGAACCACTGAAGGAGTTCATTCTCGGTCATCAAATTTGCTCCAAACCAAGGATGTGATGCATGTTGTTTTTTAGGCCATCTGTCAATGTCTGTATCTGGGCTGGGGAACGCCCACATCAGATACATCGTTCAGCTCTCAAATCAGTAGAAACGCATGTCCATTTTTCCAGGGTTCACTCATTCCTGGGAATCCAGACTGGCTCCAACTCGAGAACCTGCACTTTGTTTATAGAAAGGCAATATTTGTCTTCTGTTGGAACCTGCCTACATCGCTCATGTTGTCGTACCCTCTCCACCAGAGCTACATCGCATTACTGCAGCTCACAACTAGTGCTCAGACATGAAGCTGTCTGGCACTGAATACACAATGCCACCATAAGGTGATGGAATGAAATCCAGCACAACTCAAACACATTAAAAACAAGACAGCGCTTGGAGACACTTGTGCTCATTTCAAAAGCACAAAGTTCACAGTTCAGAAACCACAGATGGAGAGCTATAACATCTACGCTCTCAGGCTGTTTATTTTCTAGGCTGATTATTTCCAGCTGGGCAGGGCAGGACTTGCCTCTTGCTTTTCTTGAGCTTCTGCATTCTCAGTTTCTTTTTGTAGTCTTTGATAAACTGGATGCTGAGGCGCATCCAGGGGGGTCCTCCTCTTCTGAGGCAAAGAAGAGAGAAGAGAAATATAGAATGAGTCAGACAGAAAAAGAGAGATGGTTTAGGAAATTTGCAAACAGGTGAATCACATAATCTCAACAACAGACAGTCTGGGTTACGGCAAGCATTCAAAGTAGAAGAAAAAGAGGTAAGAAATCCTCAGTGAGACACACGGGCACACAAACACAGTCAGGGTAACAAGTATAGACCATCACCTTCCACAACAACTCTTGATGGATGGTGGTAAATGCTAGTTTTAACACTTAAATTTAAGCAACCCAGTTGTCTGGCTCAGTGGGCTAGAAGATCGTGGCACTGTCGTGCACAAATCTGCTGACAATCTTGTAGTTTCTGGGTTCCTTCATGGTGCTCTGCACTAGGAAGCACCACATCTGCTGAGAGAACAGTTTGGTGAGCCTAAGCAATTGTGGGCTTCAAGAATGCAATGATATAACTCAGCCAAGAGTATACCATCAGCCGAGAGGACCTGACCTTCTCCTGAGTCCGGCAGCTCATCTTCACTGGCTTTGGCCTTATGCTCTTCAGGTAGGGCAGATAGGCACAGATCTCCATCAGCTTTTCCATGGCAGTCAGTCTGCCCTTCTGGAGAGACTCCTATGGGTAGGACAGGGCAAGAGGCAAGAAGTGCCAAGGTGGATGTGGACCCGTTGCGTTATTGAAATGGAAAGCCCTGAAGGAGATTAGACTGAACCCTAAAATTATCCTATCCGCCATGATCCCTACCATCATGCAGATCTGTGAGAGCCGTAGGCCTAAGGCCTGGTGAAATATTACCAATTTATCAGTCAACAGTATAAACACAATTATGAACTCAATGGCTGTTTTTGTCCCTTTCTGTATCATGGCTGAGAAGAGTCTCTGAATGCCCTTTTGTAAACCCAAGTAAACAGTAAATAAAAATTAGACAAGTTAGTTTTTTTTAGTCTACTACATTTTGGTGGATTCCTACCCTTACTCTCAAACAGCTCCTTTTATAGTTGAGGTTGTCGATGCCCTCCTCTATGATCTGCAGCAGTTCCTTAGACTCGGCCAGCCTGTGCTCTCATCGGTTGATTTGCTCCTGCTCTCGGCACACAGCTCCTTCAAGCCCCACCTTTATTTGCTCGTACCTTTAAACCATCGAGTGCTCAGTCACCCAACAATGTCCCTCACTTATCACTGCTAACCCCTGAAGGTGTCCTCTTAAATCCAACATAAAAGCAGCAGTCTACATGGCACAAATATGATACAATTGATAGCACCACTTAAAACTAGCTTACAATTCTGTCTGGAGTCATATCTCCTTATATCATCCTAGACAGCTCCTTAACTTTGTTAAAAGACAAAGGAGAGAGAATGCAGTGGGGTCCATGTGTTTTATCAGATTAAGGCATTAAAATGGAGTGCTGCTGTATTGAATGTGTCGCCAGGGGAGTCGTTAATTGTATGAAATTCTGGAGGTGGAAGGGGCAAAAGTAGCACAGGCATGCATCTCAATATGGATCAACTATGATGTTGATCAGGGCTTGGCCATGAGGAGAGTTCCAGTACACTGCGTCTTGCTGCTACAGCCCCGCCCACTCACCCCGCCTGCAGGTATCAGTGCAGCGTGGGCTCTCGGCCTCTCTCTGAACAGTAAACCACTACAACCACTGCTAATGTCCGCCCATGGAGGGGCTGCCTGGTGCCTGCATCCACTTGTGTGCTGAATGAGTTGGAGAGGGAACTGATTATGGGAACGGATGATGTCAATCCCAGAAACAGGCTGGAGATCACCAGGATGGCTCAGTGCAACTCAATCACTGTCTGCATGAGTGATGGCAGATTGATATGTGTCTGCAAATGGAGGCAGTGGGTAATAGCTCTCCGTTCACATAAGGAAGCAAAAAAGCAGCGTGCAGTATTGCTCCCCGTGCTCTTATCTACACTCTGCTGGGCTTCGCTATATCGGATGAGTTGCTGCAAGACTAAGCTCCTTCACACAGTATATTATGTCATATGGTATATATATGACTGTACTATGTTATCCCTTGACTGACCTTGCTTCACTCTCCAGCAGGCAACAAAATGCTGAGATCATTGCTAACATTAGAGGGAGTGTTCATTTTATCAGCTTTATCTGTTATGATCAGATCAGATCAGGTCAGGCAGCCCATCACACACCTGACTCATGTTTTCCAGTAAATGTCAGAATGACATTTTGGTGCTGTGTGTGGGTAACTTTCTGTATAGCTTTTTTTGTATATGCTCCATGTAGACTGCATGTCATATAGTTCTGTCTATAGCTTTGTGTATGGATTTGTGCGTAGCTCTATTCAGGGCTCACCTCTCCAATCCTCTGCTGTAGCCATTGAACTTGATCTGGGTGTGCTGGAGCTCCACTACCTCTAAATTCTGTTGGTTCTGCTCCACCAGCTTCTTAGCCTTGGCCATTTTAGAGAGCACCAGATTTATCGCAGCTTTCTGGAACACCAGACGTTTCTCCATTTTCTACACAGCAAGCACAAGCAGCATGCCTTCAGCATGTGTATACTGTAATCAGTTTAGTTTCAACAACACATTCTATTTCTGTGATGGAAGCCGTTGTTAGTTCCATGATAAATTTAGGACCACGTGGCTAAACGAACATATTGACAGTACAGGAAACAGTTAAATATGCCCAGATTAAGTAAGATGGTTAAATATCAGCCCCACCACGCGACCCGGTAGATAACGTCGCTAAGATGACCAGGCTATATTTTCCACAATGTCTGTTAATAATGAAACTACAATACTTTTACAGTCAACTACAAATAACGATCCTTTGTTGAAATCCAGTACTATTTATCTGTTCAACAAAGTCATGGACATAAACACAACAAAAGGAGACTTCCAAAAATATTATATGAAAATTGTTTTGAAAGGCTTGCATTAAAAAAGAAAAAGAAATCTGTATCCTGACCACAAAGTGCAGTCACCTGCATGTGAGAGACACTGCTGCTGTGCCTGAAAACAAAGGCCTCACCTGTATGATCACTCACCCTGCTGAAGAAACTAAAAGACTGGATCAGAGATTTTAGTAATTAGACCATCAGCAGCAGCTTTATTCTGTCTGGTCTGGTGACTGTGTCCTCTGTGCACTCCAACTACAACAGTTTCACTGTCCGTGATGGACTTAATTCTGATTGCCACTCTTTTTAGGTGACCTCACATTACTAGATGCTCACACATTGGTCTCTTCTGATTAATCTTAAGCTTTCTGTTTAATGACTAAGCTATCTATCTATCTTTCCTAATACGTTACTAATTACTGTATGCGCCCATGTTTTCTTAAATTGGCTTCTAACTCCCATTGCTTTTTTGTATTGTGATATCCAGAGGATGGGATGCACTTGAGTCTTGGTTGCTCTCAAGGTTTCTTCAAGTTCTGAAAGGAGTATTTCTTTACTAATGTTGCCTTGTAATTGGACTCTGATGTCTGTACAGCTGGTTTGTGATGACACCTGTAATGAAAAGTACTATACAAGTAAATTTGAACTGAATGATACATGGGCAAGCTCATTACATTTTTAACTGATGTGAATTAAATAATCAGTTTTATTACCACGAGGAGTCTCTTTGCTTTACTAAACTTTCCTGATACATTACTAATTACTGTATGCTCCTGTCTGTTCTTTAATTGGCTAATAACTCAAATAGCTTTTTTGATAACTTCAGATGAATCCATGCAGAAGTCCTCCTAAAGTGCTGTGTAATATTGAACCAAAAATAATTATAACAATGAATCATTTAGATTTAGTGTTTGATGTACTGTTGAAATGTCAACATTAACCTTTCAATTTCAGTTTGAAACCCAGACTGACTCAAATGGAGTTGTCATCAGTAAATATGACAAGCCTCATCACTTCAGCATGGTGACTGGCAGTGGTAGGCAACACCCGCCCTGGAGATGCAGAATTCTTGGTGGCTGTGATGAATGGAACCTGGCATGTTCATGCATTGTCATAATCAGTAACATGATGCATCCACCAATGTAACCAGCTACATATTGTTTAATACTCTCTATGGTACAGACTACGGCAATTGTTATTGTAATATACCAAATGACCACACAGTCAGGTGCATGTGTAAGGGATTGGTAGGTATGGCAGTGCGGCATTTAATAGTGGTACTGTGACCCAGCCTTGACCACAACTTCACAAAATGGGGGAAGGGGGTGTAGTTTCCATGGTTTTTAAACTCATCTGTTGCCTTTCTTTTGGACATTCTAATATAATATTTGTTTCTTGGCAGGAGTGAAGGGTAGTTTGGTACTAGACCCTTTTTGTTTTGTACATTTTCATACATTCATATATTCCTTTTATTGGTTTAGCTCAAGTATCTTGAATCGTGTGTGTTTGGCTCACACCCTGGCAGGATGCATCACATCCAGAAGACTAAATGTAAACTAGCACGGATCTCCAATTCTACTGCACTGACTGCAGCCTGACTTCCTGCTCCTTTTTCAGTCTTATCTTTACAAACCCACCCCACATCAGGCTATTCTAAACTTACTTACTTTAATGTTTGTACAGGTCAGCTGTGAAGGGGTGGGGGAGACCGCAATCCTTCAGTTATCCAAGTTAAGTGAAGCAAATGAAATAGGCTTCATTTCATTGAAGTGAAATTCAATACTATTTATCTCTTCAACATGGTCATGGACATAAACACAACAAAAGGAGACTTCCAAAAATGTTATATGAAAATTGTTTTGAAAGGCTTGCATTAGAAAAAAGAAATTTGAATCCTGACCACAAAGTCTTCTGTGGTTGAACAGATTATGTTTGTACTCAAAGAAATGACACAGTAATGCTGTAAGTGTTGTGTTTTGTTTGTGTGTGTATATACATGCAGCAGTTGATCCTTGGTTCAGTATTGCATTATGGCAGGAATGCACAGTTCCTGCATTGGCCTGCTTCACTGGCTCTATGCGGGACACTATCTCAGCCAGGTCTGTGAACGAGGCGTTTGGACATGTCACCACCTGCATAAAAGACCATTCAAAGATCAATTCAGAGAGAAAAGCTGTGTAAGTTTCACCTTGTTTCATGATTTAGTTGGTGGTAGGCTCTAGCCTATTTGTACAATGTAAACATAACGTAGTTCTGGTTAGGTTATCAGCTGTTCTATGTGCCAAATGTTGCAGGGTGTAGTGGAGTCAGCTGGATCCATGCCAAGCTGTGAAGGAGAACCTGCAGTGCCTCACATTCCTGCTCCTGCTCTTGTGGAACTCCTCTTGGTGTCGGTCCTTCAGCATCTTCTCCACCACACCACTACGGCACCACACGTCGAACACCGTCTTCCCATGCTGGTAGCCCACATCCTATGAAAGTGGGGGAGTGGAAATGTGGAGGGATCAACCATAAATTTGGGGCGGGGGAGCAGGAGTCCAGGGGGCGGGGCAACAACTCACGGCAATCTCGTCGAACTTGCCGAAGTCTAGAGTCCCGAATACTGTACTCGCAGTATTCACTCTCCTTGACTGACTCAAGCTGGCGCACACAGCACACGTAAGCCAGCCGTGTCTGGATCTCTGCCATATTCAGCACCTTACATCACTCTGCTTACAAATCACTGTCCACCCAGACTCATACTTCATGTTACCATTCATCACCCAAACACCTGCAGGACAGAAACTCTTGGAATTAAGGAGGAAAGACAATGGGGCACAGCTCACTCCTGAAGAGCTGATTCAAATCATCAAACAGCCATCAGGCTGCCACTGCGTCTCTGCTCACAGAGGTCTCCCAGTTTATCTTTGCAAAGATAAACACCGCAGATCATGCTTGAACCCGGAACTGCCACTTGCCGCTATATTTACTAGCTATATTTACTATATTGTGCATTTTTTAAACTTACAGACCTATCACTTAGTCACTGGGGTTTACGTGAACAATCAGTTTGTAATCAGTTCAAAACATTCTTTGCATGTAGGTACAACGGTATATGACCCACCATTGCAGTAATGCCACAGAGAGGCCAATCTTCCTGCTCTTTCTGGTGATCATAGCCGACCTCGAGACTGAGTTTAAACTCCTCGAGTGCTCAGCATCCACCCAAAGCTTCTCCAGTGAAGCTCTAGACACCTGCAAGAAGCATGTCATCCCTATAGCTCTAACATCAGCCAAACACTGGCAGTTATGTGACAATCTGTTTAATGGAAGAACTGAAGCAGAGAGTCCAGCTAGCAAAAAAATTCACTACAGATATGATTGTACACAATTTGCACTTTTATGACCTCCCTCTTTATGTAGTTCATGTAAGGTTTGGATAAGCTGTTACTTATTTTTGGTTCCACATCACCCTCTCGTGGCCAGCTTCGCGCTGACGGGAGCTAGCGTCCCATTGCCCTCAATTACCGCCACTAACGGGCCTCTCCGGCAAACAGTAGCCAGCAAAGTAGAGAACATTTGTGCAGAGCAGAGTAGGAAAGTAGCTAGTGCATCCACTAGACCCAGACATGCCGTACGTACAGGAACCTGGCATACAGGGACACCTGCCTGGAAGCCACCAGTCCACGCAAGGACATTCAAAATTTTCTAAAATGCTCTTCACTGGCATTATGGATGTATTATGTAACCTGCTGAGTCACTTTTTTTTTTTAGTTAGGTGCTTAAATGTTTCTGATCTGTCACAGCATAACTGGGAAGTGTGCTGTAAATCATCGGTTAAGAAAGAAATGGAGCAATGCAGGCAAAACATGCAAAACATATATTTTTATTTTCTTGATCATAGCTTAACAAGAAGAATACCTTTTGTCTGTGTATTCAGAATCAATACTTTTTTGAACAGAGTCCCTGAGGGCATCTGACTCCACTCCAGATTACTGTCAAATTGTACCATTGTTGTAAAATCTGTTGGAATTTGGCTTCTGGGGAGAGATGTCCTGTTTTTATTAAGGCATTTTGTGAACTATATAAATCACAAATGTCTGGGAGGGCTTTTGCTCACAAAACAAGCAGCAACAATGTTTATGGATACATTTCATTAAAATGAAATATATGATGCAAGATTTGTAATTGTAAGAAGGTGCAATTATACTGTTGGCATATACTTTTTGTCCATGGAGAGCAGGTTTGGGTCGGTGAGTCTCCTGAACAAAATTACCCTACTAACTCACCATGGAAAACCCTTTCAAGTCCAAGGCTAAGGATGAACAGTTTATAATGTTCATATTATCCTCATCACTGTAAACCTTGAGGTCTTCCCCTCAGTTACAGGTTAGAACTGTGTTATACTGAGAAGTATTCCACATTTTCTGGTTTCACATTTTGAACCGAAGTCATGCCTCAGGACTGACTTTTCTTTTGTCTTAAAAATAAAGACCATGGATCTGAAGTGCAAGCCATCGTGAGGAGCCCGTGTATTGGCTATTAGGGGAAATGCTTTTGCTTTGGCAATTATAAATCTATTCATTCAAGCTCCTCTCCTGCTCACAATGTTTCTGCAATATTCAACAGAGAATGAAATAAAACAAAACTGGCATTAACCCATTCATGATCTTAGAATTCAGCTATCAGATATCGCTGTAGTCTGTACGCTGTTACCACAGAACATTCACATTTCACATTCATTCCAAGCAGCGACAGTGTTCCATCCAGCTGTGCTAACTGTACAATCAAACAGCCCAGACTCCTTTCTCTAAATAGGGTGGAGCTTCTAAAGCTGAGTCACTACTGTCTTTGCAGGATGAACTGAACAGCAGCATAGCCTGTGCGGTGCAAGTCTCCAACGAGACTTGCCAAGCAACCACAACACCTGCGTGATTTTACATCCTCCATGCTTTTGAGCTGGCTTTAATTGTAATTCTAAAAAGACATATTGCACTGGTGACTGGGCTAGGTAATCCCAGTATTAAACTGAATTCGTAAAAATAAAACCTACATTTAACACTTGCTTCTTTTCCTCCGTGGGCAAGCATATAAAGTATGGCAGCATACACACACCTGGCTATCTTTTTCAACAAAATCTATAACTTTTCTTGTTTATTCTGCACTAACCATCTTACACAACTGATTTTTTTCCTTTCACAGTTTTATCAGACTGTCTGGGTTTGACTTGATGTTGCCAAAACTATTCAGTGCCCAATCCACAAGGGGAAAACAAACTCAAATTGCTACGTTATTGCTCTTCGCCTTGTGCTGTAAATTAATTCAAGAGAAGCTTTTGGTAATTAATGGTATTTTCATGTGCTTCCTCTAACCATCAAAGTCCCCTTTATCCTGAATTAATTTGAAAGTGAACATAACTGAATCGGGCGCTTACAGAACCAAACGCAATAACTGAGATGGTACGCTTGCTGGAAAAAAAAAAAACACGAGGGCCAAATCACAATCCAAACACACCACTGCCAAACTCAGACATGTCTAGAGCCAAAGCGCCTATCAACAAATTCTAATGCAGCAATAAACCAAATGGTTAGCCAATAAGTGAAGTGGAAAATTTCTTAACACTACCTTATTTTTTGCATTCACAAAGTGCTCTGATTTCATAGTGTGAAATCAGTGTGGTGATTACAAGACTGTTTAAAAGTGGATGGATTGGTTAAAGCTACAATCATCATGCTCTTGGAGCTGAACTGCATCACATTATCCAATTTAGTGCAATAGGGTTACTCTACGAGAAATGTGAAATGTGAAAATCTGGGCGGGGGCGGGGGCGGGGGGGGGGGTGTTCTGTAGGTCCTGCAGGCTGCGGTAGGGGCAGCCCAGCGGTACTACAGGTCAAAACAGAATCTCCTCCTAAAACATAGTGACAGTAGCTTTAAAGCCCTCAGTATATACATGTCTCATTTGGCCATTTTCATAATAGAATAGAGCTTTTAAAATGAACTAAAACAATGCAGTCCACCCTTTTGTTAAAAGGAGCTGCAGATTTCAAAAGGTCTCTTCCTCACCCTGTCTAGTGTTACAAGCAGGTCTACAGCACGAGTCCTACTAACTCAACCTTCCAAGGTTCCCTAAGTCTGCTCCTGGAGGGCCTCATTGTAGTCCATGATCCGCAGGTCCTGCTGCCTCCGCCGGTGGATGTTGTAAGCCCGGGCCCTGTGCCGATCCGCGGTCCGGGGCTCAGGCCGCTCAGCGGGCTCGGTGGCCTGGGTCGCTGGGCCCTCCCTGCCCAGCCTGGGCGGGGGGTTTTCTGCAGGCTCTGAGCTCTGGTCCTGCAGGCCTCGGTAGGGGCAGCCCAGTGGTGCCAGCTCCTCCTCACACTGGCTCTTCCGCTTTTTCACAAGCTCTTGGTTGTGCATTCCCAGGAAGCTGCGGGCACTGGGGTAGGAGTCGACAGCCAGTGAGGAGTTGCGGGAAAGGACAGACAGGTCTTCTTCCTGACTGCCATTGATCAATGCAGTGGGAGGTAGAGAGCCAGACCAAAGGTCGCCGTTGACACACATGTACAAACTCTGCTCTCTTGTGCCTGGCTCAGGAGCTTGGGCTGGCCCTGGATTGTTGCCATTGGACCTGATATAAATACAGTTGGGAATCTGCTTAAGTTAAATTATTAAGCATGTTTCACATTACATATTATATTAAAAGTTTTCTCTTGCAGCTGCCTCTCAGACATACTTTGACCTGTTTGCAATGACAGTTAGTATACGGTCCCTTGTTATCACCTTGCAACTAAGAAAGAAGAGAGATTTTAAACTCCTCACCTCTGGTTAGGGGAGCCGGTGTGCTCAGCACTGCCTGCTGGTGTAGTGTTAGATATATTGTTGATCTCTAGCTGGCTATACATCTGGAGCAGTTCTGACTGCAGCGCCTGAGTCATGTGCTTCTGAGCCAGATACCTGTTCTCTGAAGCCTGCAACTCCCCCCTAGAGAAAAAACATGCAAGTGCATGTTTCTAACAGACCACCAGCGGGAATTTACTTATTCATAAACAGAAACAAGTTAATAGTTTGGGGAAAGGAGTTGCACATGTACTACAGAAATTCCATAGCTGCAAGCATTTACATTTATGGCATTTAGCTGACACTTTTATCCAAAGCCACTTGAGCAATTGAGGGTTAAGGGCCTTGCTCAGGGGCCCAACAGTGGCAACTTGCCAGTGGTGGGGCTTGAACCAGCAACCTTCTGATTACAAGTCAAGTACCTTAACCACTGAGCTACCACTGCCCAGTGGCAGTGTAGGGTCTGTTTAGATGTGTGTACTTGGCCTGGCTTTTGACGTTTTCCAGCAGTTTCTTCTGCTCCAGGATGAGGTGCTCTTTCTTGGCGAGCTGTGCCTCCAGTTCGATGATGCGCTGCTGAGCTGCCTCCAGCTTCTGGCTCTGCTGAACAGAGCTCTGCCTGAACCGCTCACACTCTCGAGCAGAACATGCCTGGAGCATCTTCAGCTCCTAGCGCCATAAACCCACCCGCAAATGCAAGACAAAGCAGTTAAAAAGCACCTAGGATGGTGTACAACACCTCGTCCACCTAACATGGACAGTCCTCTTCCCCGCTACGGTACTTTCGCTAGCCTCTGCCAGACAGCTGCACTCACGTTATTATTACTGTCACCATCATGGCCATATTTTTTCTTCATATCCACCCATGCATATCCAGTCTTTATTTTGAATATTTGCACAGTACTGATGTTTCAGTGGACTGTCTGTACATCAAAGCAGGTGCATTGGACACCGAGGTACACCAGTGAGGCACATCGCCACATTTGCATTTTGATTACATCTGCATATTTGCACTTCCTCAATGTCACATCTTTACATCTGGTACTTTATGCACTGTACACAGGATGTACATTGAATCCTTTTAAGGTGCATATATTTTGACAGAACTCATTTTCTTTATTTAGATTTATTTTTAATGTTTATGGCATTTTACCACTCTTTCACAGCATGTTATTATTGCTGCCATGAGACCTACATTTCCCAGCATATTTTACCTTATGCGATCCTACGATGACAAGGCGAATAAAAGAAAAGAAGCGTTTTGGTGGAGATTTGTCAAATTAGCTTACTACTGCAGACACCTGGATATAAACATGACATCAGATACTTGGAATTTGTTCATTCCAGTTCTAACAGACAGCAAATACCTACACCTCAGAGTGCACATTAATATTTCGCTGATATTTTACTGATGGAATGAACATGGTCAGTTTAGGTCCAGCATCAGGTCCAGCATGTACAGAGTCGCACACTTACCTTGTGTGCCTCAGGTCCTAGCTGCTGGACCTCCTGCACACACATTCTGTTGGCCTCCCCTAGCAGTAACAGCTGTTTGTTCAAGAAGGACACCTGCTGCTCCATGCATTCAGTGTTCTCGAGCTGGGGTGTGTGCAAGACAAAGAAAATGAAGCGCTCTTACAAAAGTGACCATGTAAACGCAGGAGTAGTTTGTGCACCGTGTCTGTACACAGGGCGGGGTTTCAGCCTGCAGGCCTGCTGCAGCTAACCTTGATGGACAGCTGGCTGAGCAGGTGTCCTGCATTGCACACTTTGTTATTGGCTCTCTGCAGCTTCGCCTCCAACTTGCCCATGTTCTTCTGGCTCTCCTGCAAGTCCCGCTGAGAAAGCAGCAAAACACGAGACACTTCTATGCATTCAAACAGACTGCCAAAAGTACAGAAAGGTTTCTTTCAGAAATAATTAACAACAGTACATTCCTATATATTCCTGTAATGAGACGTTACACAACTGAAGCCAAGCTAATTCCCAATTGTCACTCTTCGAATCTGTTTACTTATTAACTAGCTCCAAAATGATCAGCACTCTGTGTAAATGTTATTTAACTCCAGCACTCAAATACAATTCCAGTCTGTTTTTTTGTAATCACTGAACAGAAGATAACTGAACAGTTAATGTAAATGATTGGCAACTGTGTCATCATGCCCCAGTTAAAGGGAGCGTGGAAAATCTAACCTGGACCTTGTGTACAACACATTGAATACATCTACATACAACTGTTTAACTATCAGTGACCAAACATCCCCCCCATACATCAGCCTCCATCTCTGTTCCAAGCCAAAGCTTGGTGTGCCGTGGGCTGACCTGTAGCTCCTGAGTCTGGGTGTAGTAGTCGTTCCTCTCCTGCTGGAGGTGATGCAGCTGGTCGTGGAGTTTCTGCACGCGGGCGTCGGCATCCTGCTGCACTTGCTTGGAGCGCTGCTGCTCCTCCTGCAGGCTCACGCGCAGAGCCTGATTTTCCATCTCCTGCAGGCGGAGCTGGGCTTTCTACACACAGACACACACACACACACACAAAAAGACAGAGCGAGAGAGAGAGAGAGAGAGAGAGAGAGACAGAAAACTAGCATTTAGGAAAACGGCAGCTTTGTTTAAGTGGTCACATGTCCAATTGTTAAGACTATTCTAACAGGCAGAGCATTCAAAATTATGCTTGTACAAATGTTTATCAAAGATGATTCTGTGATATGACGCCCACCCCAAATAAGCAAATTTCACTTCCGAAACATTAATGATCCCACATCAAAAACGTAAAAAATACAGGAAGATGAAAGGTGTCAGCCTTCCATTAAAAAGCATCTGTAACACTGAGCTCCTTTACCATGGAGGTGTTCTGCTCCTCGAGCGCCGTAGCATTGATGACACGGCGGAGCAGACGGCGGTTGCGCACGGCGTGCTGCTCCCGCTTGTGCCTCTCGTAGAGCAGCTGTCCGTGCAGCAGCAGGAGCTGACTGCGCAGGAGCTCCTGCTCGTCCAGTGCCCCGGGGCCCACGCCTGCAACACACACACCCCACAGCGCTCTGTACCACGGCCCAGCCCGCACGCAACGACACACGCACACACAACCCACAGCGCTCTGTACGACGGCCCAGCCCGCACGCAACGACACACGCGCACACAACCCACAGCGCTCTGTACCACGGCCCAGCCCGCACGCAACGACACACGCACACACAACCCACAGCGCTCTGTACCACGGCCCAGCCCGCACGCAACGACACACGCACACCCCATAGCGCTCTGTACCACGGCCTCGTCGCCACCAACATGCCACTGCATGACCCTCACTGCCTAGTTCTGTGGAAAAACCCTCTTGCTATGAACAGATATGAGCTGATATTACTTTGGAACTATTTAACATTTAAGAAAAGGGTAAATGTAAAACATTTCAAGAGTAGAAAGTAGGAGAAGAGTAACATATAAATACACTGATATTTTAAGTCAGACAATGGCTAAAAAAAAGAAAAAAAAGAGATATGTATACAGACAGGCACGAAAGGATCCCAAGGACAGCTTGAAGGACAGCCTTCTCAACTGTGGGTGGAGTCTATGCAAATTAGATGACTAAATACCTTTTCCTTTATTGCATTGACGTTTACCTCCAGAGTGTAGCTCAGCTGATTGATTTGACAAAGATGTGGATCTGAAAGACAACAACAGACCTTTCAGACCTTTCTCGTAGACATCTTTGCCTGAACATTGTTACAAAGACCTCACAATTCAGAAGAATTAGTGCCAGCAACTTCTCTGTGATGGAATTTGGGGTGCAAACTTAATTATACCCAGGATGAGGTGACGAATATCACGGCGGTCATCAGACCAGGAGCTGCCTTCATTGAATTAAGCCCATGTACATCAGGTGATTTCAGGGTAAAATGTTAAGGGCAGAAAACGATAGTGTGTTTCCAGTTTTAGCTGGAAATCCTCCAAGCCTGCCTGAGCCTTTCCTGCTCCTCTACACATCCTCCCTAATACACACAGGATGAGATGTCAAATACCCTCTGCTAAACCCTTCAGGTTTTACATGGGCCACACCTTTTGTTCAAGTACCGTGCAAGCTCGTCACAGGGGTCGTCAGGAGGTGTCTTCACCTCCCTTCTTCAGCGTTGAGCCCATGACACCTCTGAAAGGCTCCCAGTTCCTCCCCCTCCAAGCTCACTTTTAAAACCACCTGTTCCCACGTAGCCAAACTCTTCCTTAATTAATTGCTGACGTTAAACCCAAAGCACAGCCTCTTCGGCACTGCCAATCCTCCCTAAAGCGTAACCCATAGTGGCGTCCTCAGTGACTAACGCAACGTTAACCAATTCCATATGGATGGCAATCAAAATATAAAAGTATTATCATACAAAAAGTAGGTTTTTTTTGGTTTTTTTTTAAAATGAAAAATGACTCCAGCGTTACAGCTCACCTCTTTGAAACTTTCTCGTGGAGCTCTTGACCTTGCTGGATGAGACGATCGAGCACCTCCAGGGGGGACGTGGCGGACAGATCTTCACCTTCCAGCTCTCCTCGCTGCTCCCTCTCGCCCTCGGCCTTCCGCCGGGCCTCTGCTGTCCTCCTGCCCACAAACAGAGAGGCCAGCTTGGGCAGGGCCAGGTCAAACAGGGGCTCGTATGGAAAGAAGCCCTTCGACAGCTCGGCTGAGGCGTCCTCCGCTGCGTTGGGGCTCAGGGAGCTCTCGATGGGCGTGAACCCAGGCCAGAGGGACCAGTGAGGTTGATGGTTTGCGCCTTTAGGGCTGCCCGCAGCTCTGTCAGGAGTGGAGGCCATATTGGGAGGAAGGGTGTCCTGGCAGGGGTTGGAGGGGAAGGGAGCATCAGGGGCCACACAGGAGGAATCCAGTCCGAGTATGGGGAGTGGGCTGAGATCGCCCCGGGTTAGTGTCAGCAACTCCTCTGTGATGGCCTCTGGTGTGCAAAAAATGGTCAAGAACAAATATAATAATTACTACTCAATATTCATTTCCTAATCTGTCTAAGCACAGAATTATACAGTCACAAGGATAAAACGTATTATTTCCAACATTACCTTCCTCTCTCTCCTTCTCTGTCTTCACAAAGTCAGGGAGCTCAGTCAACAGTACAGGACTCAGAGCATCACCTGCTCCACCTGAAACAGCAGGAAGCACAACAAGCTTTTTACACTGAGCGACAGATGTGACCTTTGTTGCCAAATTTAAGATGAAGGGATTTACTGATCAATAAAAGACTCCGCATGACCATGACCAGGTGAAATCACAATAAAACCAACTAGCTTTAAAACTGAAGTCATTACATGCACTCACCTTTGCTGATGATACATGTGGATGTGTCTTGTTTAAGCTCTTTGATTGGCTCCTGATTTGCCTGAGCAAGTTTGTGGTTCAGGGATTGGACAAAAATGAAGATGAAAAGAAAAACAGAAAGCAGTGACATGCAAATTCCATTCCGTTTCCCCAAATGGTTTTGAGCGTGTACTGTTCAGGGTAGTCTTTCACCTTTACAGGAGGAAGGGTAGTGCTGGTAGGCTGGACAGTGTGCTCGAGCTCCTCCGTGAGCGAGGGGAGGGGAGAAGACCCTGAGGGTGTGGAGGCGGATTTTCCATCCACTGTGGCAGACACGTTACTCGTTACATGTGACACATTACAGCCTTATGCTCCAGCAAACTTGGTGTCAGCACAAACGGGCCCAAACACAGGCATTCGTGACAAACAGCACTGGTGAAAAAGGCGGCACTGGGAGAGCTGACCAAGACCTCTCAAACAATGAAGACCTCAACACAATGAAGCTGACCATTAACTCCATGATGCATGTGCCCAGCTGACCTGGCGTGCTGGGGACCCGTCCCGAGAGGTGCGAGGCACTGTGTGAGAGATCGGTGACGGTGGTGGGGGACATTCCTCTGGAGCTGGGAGGGGTGCTTAACCCGCAGACAGAGGATGGGCTCCATGTGACCTCCTTCATCCCTGAGGGCGTTGCCTCAAAACCCTGCAATCACATTGGACAAAAGTGGCCATCAGATGCACCAAGCAGATACTGTGTACCTTGTCTAAGGGTTTTGTTGTTGATTTCATTCTTTGCTTGCAGTAGCTTATGTGCTATTTACACAGTTCATGCTGAAAATATGCAGGTACTAATTGGTGAGACCAGTCACCTGTAGTCTGTGTGTCTGTGGGCTGAGACCTGTGTCCTGGGTGACTGTGAGATGTGGTAAGTAAAGGGAGAGAGACTGATGAACTGTGGTCATTGATGTGAGAGGGGAACTTCCTATAAAGAGGTACACAAACAGAGCAGTCAGAAGGCAAAACAGACATTCATGTTCGATTTGTGAGGGAACTGACTCAAGAAACAAACAGAAGGGGTCACAGGTTCATAAAGGTGTTTGAATTTGACCTCCAAAGAAGTTTCTGAGCCTTCCGAAGAAGCGAACAAGTTTAATGTACTCTAACCCGGGCTGCGGAAGTCCGAGTAGGACCTGCTACAGTTGACAGCACCCCATGGCATGTATTCAGGCAGGAACGAGTATCCCTCCTCACAAGACGCCTCCTTCGGGTCCAGGGATACTTTGGCACATTCAATAACAATGTCGTGGGTTTCAAACCTCTTCCACCTGAAACATTGCATATAATTATATATTATATATACACACACACACACACATCAGTGGATCAATATATCAACTGTACATGGAGTTCGGCGAGACTCCCCTTATCGGATCCAGCTCGCAGTCTTTGGTTCCAGTGACAAGCTCTGGATGTATCCGCACATGTTGCAGCATTGGCTTGTTGAAAAACAACCAATAAATGATCATATGAGCTGCTGCTTAGTTGTCATTTATCAACAATAAAAAGCTTAGGTCCAACCCAGAGGGCCAGACAGTGACATGCACTGACGTACAGTCAGCAATGAAACCTTTGCAGAAATTAAACACACATCACTAAGGAACATAAGAGCCTATTGCCAATACAGAGCTGTGGCATCACCTTAACCACCTCCTCAAAAGTGTCTACGTTCTCCTTCATACTGTAGTGTGCCCGCAGGTAGGACACAAAGTTGCAGGGGTACATGCCGTAAAGGCGGTGGAAAAGTGAGTACACGCTGGCATGGAGATGAACTGCATATACTCCCTGAGCATGGCCTAGAGGACACATGTCAAAAGAGTCATTAAAATACTATGACCTAAATACAATTTCCAGACACAAAAAAAAAGTCATCAAAAAGGAGCAGGTTCTCGTTATTAATAACACCCTTTAAAAATATAAAGGTTCTAGCTCTGATGGAACCGGAGCTGGGTAATATGCCAAAACAACAAAACATGCGAAAAAAAACCATCCCCACCCTTTTTTTTTTAAGCTTACCTTGCATGATTCATTATTTTGATTTTTGTAGTTTTTATATAATCCAATTGGGGAAAAAAAATCTTTATTACAATGGGGATTAGTAAGAAGGCTGAAGTGTTCTTCAAAGTGTTAATGGTGGCCATGTACTCAGCATTATGGAAGGACACATTTGTCCCCCCCCACAAGCAGGGGAAATAACATAAAATAGCACTAGCCTTTTAGCTACAGTTCTGTTATTTACATTATTGTAACACTATTGTTATTTACATTATTACTGTAAAGGGAGCATTATTGTAAACTACCTGGGTTTCTCTGATTCCAAGCAGCCAGTCGTCCGAAGATGTCGAAACATTCAAAGGGAAGCTGTTTGCCAGTCTGCGGTATCACAGGCAGGAGGACGATCAACACCAGCACGCCAGTTATGAGAACCAGAACATCTGACTCGGACTGTCGGCGCAGCAACAGGGAGAAATCATTAGATGATTACATCATTACATGATGCTTATCGACTCAGTAATAAAAAAAACCCAAACTCAAATCAGACATGACTACAACCTAATTTCTCTCATCACACGGGTGAACCCATTCACGACGCCCCCCCCCCCCCCCCTGGACAGTTAGTTGCACTCCACTGGCCTTTTGCTCAGTACCTTGAGGCATTTGAGCAGCGATGTGAGCAGCGGGAAGCGCGCGATCCTGTGGATCCAGGGCGGCTGTCTGCGAACGACGTGGCCCAGGAGGGTGAGTGTGGGCAGCCTGCAGCCTGGCTTGGCCAGACATTCATTCATCTTGTCCAAAAGGTGCTTAAGGAAAAAGAAAAAGCCACATAATTATTTAGCACAAGGCCATGACTGCAGAGTTGGGGGCGCATGACACCATCATACAGTGCATGCTCATTCCTCCATAGTTTCCTCACCTTGTCATGAGGCTCTCTGACCGATGACAAGATGTCCGCAGCCTGAGGAGAGCTCGTGTCCAAATAATAATCCACAAGGCCATTGAGAAGCACATACCCTTTATCTAACAAACAAATTGATGGGCAAAACAAATAAGATTCTATTACAGAGTTCAATATGCAAGTAAAGCTGAAATAAAAAGTACCATGTGGAATTGTCTATAAATCATAAATTCAAAGAAAGAAGGGGAGAGTGGCAAGGTGGCAAACCTGTGCTAAGGTTCTCCTGTAACAGACTTCTGACCTGCTCCAGTTCATGTAAATCTGTGGACTCCAAAAGTGGGAGGAGGTCTATCACATTTGTCTGGTCCTTGGCCATGGCAGTGCTAGGCAGAGAGCAGTACTACGGGTATTCTCACAGTGTATTCTAAGGCCCTGCTGTGTCAACATGGAGTGCCTAGGCAAAAACATAAAATATCTAGTTATGAGAGGTGATGTCAGTGTCGGCAATAAGCTTAACAGAACACAGCTTGTATGCAAACGGACGACTGCCCCGGTGGATATGCGAGTATGCTTGGGAATACAAGACTAAGTTGGCTAACCGCTAAGCTAGTTAGCCTCATGGTGAACCTTGAATCTATTCTAAACAATGCAGGACGTGCAGGTTGCATTTAACGCTAGCTAGCTAGTTATTGACAACGTGATTGTTTGTGCGTTTATCGTCGTTACAGTTCCCTATCTAGACTTCAGTCACCAATCGTTCTCGTATTAACTAACACACACGACAACTGACATTTATATGAACAACAATAAACACTTTAAACTGACTTTCATTCTCGTGTTTGGACAACATTCTGCGTAGGTTAACGACCGAAAGCCTACGTTTCAATCACAGCTAACGTTAGCTAGCTTAGCTAGTTAGCAGAAAGAAATTGGTTTCGCTCAGTCTAACAGTGATGACATTATCCTAAACGCTACATTTACAACAGCTTAACAGAGATTCCGTGTAATGCGATGAAATAAATTTCATGTGCTGCCGTAAAAACACTTTATTGGCTACGCTTTAAAAAGTCTGAAGCATACACATTACCGCCATCTTGGCCACTTAGCTATCTCGCTAGCTAACAACTTTATGGGCTACTGGGTTGTTTGCGCAGATGAAAAATAGTCCACAGCACCTTCGTAGTATGTTCCAGTCCAAATGAAGTTCAGCGGTTGTATTAATGTTGATTGCCACTACAATCAGACATTAAGAGAGACTTCTGCCACTCTATCACAAGATTATTGCGTGTGTGACAGAGAGGTGCGAGTGGGACTGCAACTGGAGCTGAGTTCAGTGTGACAGGACCAACTGCGCATGCGCAGAAAAGAAAAAAGAAACCGCGACCGGCGGAGATGACGTCAGTGATGTTTATTTATTATCTTAAGGTGGTCTGACGTATCAGTCCATGAAATTCCAAAAACGAGACACCACATGTGATGGATGTAACTACTTTACAAAAGGTACTTAAACAACAAATGGAGTCACTGTCTGCAAGTACACGAGAGCTCTAGAAGGACTCGTCGTATCTCGTTCAGCTGGAGTTGTTCTTTAATTGACTGAAAGGACAAACAAACTAAACGATACAAATAAATAAGAACTGGGGTAGCGCTTGCATTTTCACTAAATGGGTGCATGCGGAAAGTCCTCTACACAGGCTATAAAAATGCATGACGTCTACACTACCCAAATACATGGAACTGTAAATGTAACCCCAGTCAAAAAATGAATATCTGAGCAATCAAGCAGTACAAATTGTCACTACTTTGTAAAAAAAAAGCAACAACGAAGCTGTATGAACATTAACGTGTTTCATTTCATTTTGATGTTCAACCAAAATATATTTTTAATGTTATAACAAGCAGTAATTTGACGTGTTTCATGTGTCAGATTCTGAATGACTTGCATTTTTTCATGGAAATGATCAGTGGAATCTTTAGAAGGAGCACGTTCACGGCTGTTTGTTCTTTTAATGAGCGAAAGTCATGAAAATAACCAGAAATTGTGGATATTTTTTTATACCTACAACGGTAAATTATTTTACCAGTACTGTTTTCCGGAGGTTTCTCTGCATAGCTGGCGATATATATATATATATATATATATATATATATATATATATATATATATACATACACACACACAGCTGATGGAGGACCTCTCTCTCTCTCTCTCTCTCTCTCTCTCTCTCTCTCTCTCTCTATATATATATATATATATATATATATATATATATATATATATATGAGTGCATGATGAGATTCTCATAATTCTAATAATGTTCTAATTTCTTGTTGAAAAACACAATTTTGGAAAACATTTGTGTACATAGCTCAAACAATCCTTTCAGACTGTTATTAGCTGTGAGGAGCATGCTGCTGATCATTGTTCTCCAAACGTTTAGTGATTTTCCCAACGATAACTTTATTCCCTTTGAAATGCATTAGACTCAGCAGCCAGTTTGTGATGCACCCATTGAATGTTTGATGTGTTTCATAATTAGGCTTCTGGGGTGTGTGTATGGGGGGGGGGGTCACTATCAGTGGCTTTCAGAGTCAGTGATGTGTGTAGACAATGATTCATAGCAGTTAGGCAATCTTTTGATCATGATACTCTATGAGGCTCTTACCCTACATTAAACTAATTACAAATGCAGCAATTGTTTTTGCAGAAAATATCTCTCTTTTGTGTTTTCTGTTTGTTTCTTTTTGGTTTTGCTCTTGCAAAACAGATCAGTTTCTTTTTTAAGTCTACAATCACAGAGAATGGGAAGTCTACAATCACAGAGAACGAGTCAAAGTCTGACTCAAAATCTCAACGTGTGAAATCACTGCTTACCAAGTAATATGTAGAAATAAAAACTCTTCAGTGAAAGGTTGGTATTAGTTTCACTTAAGTATCTTCCTGTCCACTTAGCACCTGTGCAGCTGTTCAAAACCTTCTTTCTTTGATTATATTAGTAAGTAACAGGCTTTTGTGTTCCCACTTTTGCATGGAAAGCACTTGATGCTCATGCATACCATGATTCACTTTCACGACTAATTGTTCTAAGGAGCTGTGAACTATCAGAGAGGATGTTACTATCCCTTTAAGTTATATAAGCAAGTGATCAGTTTGGGAAAACTACCTTCCCTGCAAGCAACCATCATAACCTTTCTGCGTTCGCACCGTGTCCTGTAAAATCTGACCATGCTTGAGAATATTACCATTTACCCTGTGAGGAAATGTACAGTTAGAGGAGTTATTTTATCTTTAACAGAATAAACCAGCCAAGACCAGCACTTGGATTTCCATTAAAGTCATAAATGAGAGTGTTATGAATGTAATAATAAAAAAGTGTTATGTTCCAACACCATTTTCAAAGAGTGATGAGTTCAATGAGTAATTTTAGATTACTCTGCAGCAAGATTGTATCTGGAGCAAGATTTTCACTTCCCTAATGTGGGCAGTGTATATACATGGAGGGACAGGGAAAGCGCCACTACTTGGATGCTTTTAAAGTAAATCCCTTTGCTGAAATTTCTGGGCAGTTTGATAAACCTAAGCCCCATGCTGGTTTGAAAAGTAAGTACTTAATGATGTGTGATTGGATGGCATCCCCATATGTGAATTCCTGCAAACCCTTTGCAACTTTTCACTTTGCCGACATTGCATTTCCTACTTTGCATGCACATGTAGTTTGAGGTTACAAAGTACCATAAGAGGTGGCTGCAAATGACCCTGATTCAGAGCAGTATTGAAGTCTGTCTGTTTCTCAGCATCCAAGTACCCCGAGGCCTGTTCCATTGTGCTGTCTTTGAGTGTGGTGTGGCCCTGATCCCACAGCACTAGACAAGGAGGTCAGACAAAGCCCCAGATCCCCCAGTTTTATCTGGTTTGATTCAATCAAGTTGAAATCCTCTGCTATGTTTCTGTTTGCAGATTGCTCAGAAAGCTAGCATTGCCAAACAACAGCAGATGGTTGCCTGCTTGAAGATCCGTGACACTGTAGCTGTCAGAAGAAAAAAGCTGACTCTGTCCAAGATGTAGGAAAATCTGTTTGAAACAAGGTTTACACTTTTTGTAGGATTTTGTCACACAGTAGTGGTCACATCTTACGTGGATAGTACCATATACCATATCACCTGCAAATATGAGTGTGTGGCATTTAGCCATATATCCATATACCATCTTACCAATCCAGTGATCAGTCTGCTGACCCTGTATACCATGTAGCATACTTGTTGGTGCACTCACCTGTAGTGGATTGAGAATGTCTCCTAGATAGTCCTAATACGCTCCCAGCTAATAAAGACTACCTTGCTGGGATTGGTGTTCTTTTGTTTGCATACAGTTGACAAAGCAATTTATGCTGGCTGTGATTATAGGCCTAAAGTGCAATCCAGTTAACATTTAATAACATAATTATTTACAGTGGAATAACCATTACTCTTCCATCTGTCAAATACATGCGTCGTCTGTACACTGAACTATGAGGAGACCTACATTTTCATGCTTGCCATTAGGAAATGATATGGCCCAGTAATTCTGGCTCCTCTGCTAAGCTTGATGTTATTTGCAGAATGGCATGAGCGTGGCGGGATGACTTAAGCATGCCCACTGATAGGACTGACTGCAGGCTGGATAGAGGCAGTTCTCACAGAGTATGCAGGGACACAGAAATCTCTCTGGCTGCATGACCACCTACTGGACCTGCTTGGCCAGACTGGCTGAACAACACCAGTAGGTATCACAGTTGTTCACTCTTACCATGTTCCTTATTATATGCTCTAGTCACATGAAACCCGATGAGAAAGCGAAACACCTGACAAATGGTCTTCTGTGATCCACGAAAGCCTTATCTGATCATCTGATATCCAAAGGAATGATCAGATTGTCACAAATTAAAAAGATCAGCAGGATCTTTTGTCAGATTGTTTTTTTTGGCATCACTTAGTCTCCCCTCTTTACAATTAATTATATTTAATTAATAGATTAAATGATTATGCATCTGTTAATACATAAATGGTAATTAATGTTTTTCGTTGGTACAAGAGCAATATATACTGTTAAGAGAAACATTGAGATGAAAGGATATGCATTTATAAACACAGAACATTTGAAATATAATTGAATGTTCCTCTATGTATGCAAAAATACAATCTAGATCCTTTTAAGATGCTTATGAAGTCATTCTTGATTTTCGTCAATGTTTATGTTTATTTGTTTACCATGTTAAAATTTAGATAATAATCCTTTATGTCACCACCGCACGTCCGGCCTCTACTGCACTTACACTGCACGTCCATGAGGTGGCTACATTCTCTACATCCCTCTTTTATTTCACCCAGCTGCATCACATTTTAACTGTACTCGTATTACTGTCTTTGCAAACAAAACAACAGGGTCCATCTGCTTCAGAAGCCAGATCACACCACCCTAACAGTCTAATTTGTCCAAGTAGTTTTGAGCATGATGTAACAGATCACCGCTGTTAGTTCAGAACTGCAGTGACTAGGCTTTTTTTGTGTTACCTGTACACCACTCCATTTTGATTTTCGTCTTAAACAGCAAGAGTAGTGTGCGCTGTTGAATGCTGCATATTCGAAGATTTCAAAGCCCAATTTTTGAGCAGCCTGTTTATAGCAGTGGCAAAGTGAATGCGTCTGATGTGCTCAAAAGAATATTCAGCAGCCTGCCCTAATGATAAATGAATGGAGCAAGTTGGTCCTTTTGACTTGTTGTGCTGGACAATCAGGAGAAACAGCCTTCTCATTAGGTGCCCTTAAGAGTAAGAGCTTCTGCATGGAGCAGACCTTCTTAAATTATCCACGAAAAGAATATATTCTACAAAAGGAGTCAATCTAGACTCCAGAGGAGAGAAGCAGAAACACCCCTGCCTAATTTGAGTTGCATTTGTGCTTAGCATATAATTTGCATCAGCCTCTAATGGCCCCTACGCTTATCTGGAGCCTGAATATCTCAACCCAAAAAAAAGAATACTTAGCTATCTCCCCTCATTTATATGGTAATCTCTCTAATCAGAATTATTCATTTTAAGGTCAGTCATCTTATAATATGCTAATGAGAAGCAGTGTTCCTTGTTGTTTTCGCACATGTAACATATTACCAGCACTCGGTAGTGTATGAACAGGCTTACATGTTGCTGAGGTCATGTGTGTGGCACTTGGAATATATAGAAGGGAATGTAAGCATGACGTGAGTTGACACTTTAAGAGCTGAGACCTGGTTGGAAAATGGCTGTGGTCGTATCGTATCATTTATTGAGAAGCTCTGAGCACCTCAGGGCGGAATGGTGAAGCTGCCTGCTCCCCCAACCCACCTTATCTTCCCTGCTCCTGTGTGCTTTTCCATTAAATCCAGTGAATAATCTTAGTGCTCCCAAATGTTTTTCCGTAATGTAGGAAGACCAGTCTCAGTAGACAAATGGGCTTGGCAGACCAAAAGAGGAATGGTTTATCCTTGACGGACTGATATTTCATGTTCAGTCCTACTCTGCTGTTTGTGCGTCTGTTGAACTGAAGCAATGTCTTCATCCCCATCTGTGAATGACTAATGCAGTCCACGAGCAAGCATGTATTTGAGGACATATGATTAATCTGTGCTAAATATGTGCATTTTATCTTGCCTGCTCATTCTAAATCCAATTAATGTGTAAATCCCGTTAATGTGTGTCGGATATGATTGCTAAATCAGGAAATAATCGATTTTTTTTCTCCGTAACAATTTTATAGATTATTCCCACATAGTTTAGGATAGAGGGCTGAAAGACGTTCTCCTGATCCTGTAAAGGTCGCTCCATGCGCATGTGGGCCGAAGATACGGTGCGCGTGTGAGACTGCGTAAAAGAAGGATTATCAAACAATTCCACGCATGTCTGTCTTTAGTTGTGAAATTTTTTTCTTACTGTAGCCGTGGGTGATGTACTCCCAGTAACCAATGATGATGCAATCAACATGCAACGCCAAAAGGAAGCGTTAACCCTGACAAAATAACACATAAATAAATGTTTATTTAATGTTTTTTAATGTTCGTATCGTAAACTTTAATCAAATGGCTTTCGGAACGGACGCTTTGCTTTTCCCCTTCATAACAATCAAAAGCAGTTTTCATAATTGTAAATTATGCTGTCTAAAAAAAAAAAAACGACTTGCACCTCAAGCCAGAGATGCTTGTTTCCTTGGTAACGGGGGTCTCGTTGAATTTCCCGTCGCTCTCGCTGCTGTAGCGTTCTACGCCTATCGCGAGTGATGGATGAGGCAAACCTCTCATTGATTATTCCTAAAAGAAAGCATCCTGCTTTGCTTTTCTTGGGTATAAAACTGCTCTCTAGCCATTATAGTACCTGTACACATTAAATGTGGACAAATAATAGCTGGTGTTTCCTCTAGTAACATCATATGAAAGACTTTGTGAAAACATAGACCAGTGATGAATGATCCTCTAGTCCGTGAAAACAAGCGTTTTTGTACAAGTTTTTGTAAAAATTTAGAAATATGTAGACATGCACTATATATGACACAACTCAAACTGAAATGTTTTCCTGACGAAATACCCACTGATGTCAAATTTTGACCCGGATTTATTATGAAATGGAAGTAAAATTACTTACACTTTCATGAAGGAAAGAAACATTTTGTGTAACTATAGCTAAGCAAAACATCATCTAATATGCCTGGTCACATGTAACCTGCCTACCTCATAGGAGGAAAACATACCGCATCTGTTAGCATTCTGTCAGTGCAGTAAAATTTCACCGCGTTAATGCAAATATTTCCAAGTTTATTCGAGCGTAACCGTTCATCCGTATCAGTCGTAATCTGGGAGTGAGCGCGCATTATTGCGCGGGCACAGTTTTAGTACCAAGGACAGCGGCTCACACTGAGCATCAGGTCACTGGACCCGCGGAAAAAGAGAACCTTGAATGGAACCACGTCAAGAGTGGGAGACCAGAAAATCTTAATCGAATCAAACCCGTCGCGCTCGACTTTGCTTTTATTACATTTGTTTTTGCTTGGTTATTTGTAAAGGCAGAATGAATGTTTGAGGCAAATATCAACAGGAAAGCGCATCATTAATGTCAAGGCGTGTTGGACGTTACGTTCTTAACGAGCGGGTTTCATTACCAGCGCGGAAAATGACACATTCCTCAGCAGAGTAGATTAATGTGATCACATTCCAGTGCTGCCAGGACGTGGTCGGCTGGGATCGGTTTACCGGGCTGTGTAATCAACGGACATCGCAACGCATACTCGTCCTGAATGACTCCACTTTGATCGAAGGCAAAATGCGTCTGGTATTGTTTGCGTTCCTCGTCTCTTGTTCCTGTGCAAGAGGTGGCTGCGAACCGAAGATTGTAAATATTGGGGCTGTCCTGAGTCAAAAGCGGTACGAACAGGTGTTCAAGGACGCGGTCACCCAGGCAAACAATATATATGGCAAAGATAAGTTCAAGATGAACGCAATCTCAGTCACCCATAAACCAAACGCGATCCAGATGGCACTCTCTGTGTGTGAGGACCTTATCTCAAACCAGGTAAAAGCTCAGCAGACTAAAAGCAACATTCTCTACTGGATGATACAGTCACTTTTGCAAAAAATTTAACAGATCATTATATTTGAGGCAGAGATGAGTAATATTTTTTAAAGAGTAGCAAAAGAAAGCTAGAAGCTTTCGTTTCTCCGAAAGAAAAAGTCACAGGTTTACCTCTAAATCGGATTATTTCTATTTTATATATACCTAAAAGGGCGTTGTTATTGTAGGGCTGTATTCTATATTATTCTAAATGATGATAACCTAAGACATTGGTATTCCTCACTTGTCTCGCAAAATTAAGGGAATGTACTTGGTTAATATTTATTTATTTTTTAGAATTAAATATTTACAAGTGAAATATTTCAGAACTGGATTATTTTGCAAAAGGTTTCGGTATTTATTATTATTAAATGTAAGTAAATTATTAAATAATTCTTTAATTAACTGAATTGAACTGAAATCGAATCCAATCAATAAAAAACGCAGCCTTGCCTATAATCACTTTGCAAACCTCTTAGAATTGTTCCCTAGAATACGTAGTATAAACATTTTATTCAGTCTCCCAAGAAGATGGAATTTTTATAATCTTCAGAGTTTAGACAGAATGTCGAATCTTGATGTTATTCACGACTAAAATGAGAGTAACCTACTCAACAGTAGCTATAAGATCCTTTTTGACCCTATTAATGCTCGACCGTTCCCTGCCTTAAATTGCCATGTTGAGGAGGCATAGAGCATCATGCACGCGCTACTACATGGCTGTTTTTTGTTTTCGGTTGTATAGCTTCACGGTTCTGATTGAATGTGTCCTACCTCGTAGTTTTGTAGGAGAGGTTTGCGACGATTGTGACACACCACTACTGTGGGCACATGAGGAATCTGAACGATGTTAATCAAATATTAACGCCCCTATCCGTGACTCCTGTACACAAAGTCCATTCCTTGAACCCACCTAGTCGCATTTAATGTAAAATGAGGCCAACATGGCGTCGACCCGTCGGATAACAGCTGCTTTGTTCTGCTGAACGAGGCTCTGGCAGAGCCTTAACCAGCGACGGAGATTCATATTATACGTTCTAACGTATCAGCGTGGATTATCATATAAACTGTTACGCATGCGCTGGCGCGTAGGCGTGAAAACACACACACACACACACACACACAAACTGTAAAACAATAATATTGACATTACCGTTGCTACTCATTGATGCTAACTGCAAATGAAAAGTTATTCTGTATATTTTTACCAGACACATTTCCAATCTGTATCTCCATCTGATCCTCTATTCTCAGGTCTATGCAATCTTGGTGAGTCATCCTCCGCAGTCCAATGACCACCTGACCCCCACACCAGTGTCCTACACGGCTGGATTCTACCGCATCCCTGTGGTGGGTCTCACCACCCGCATGTCCATCTACTCGGACAAGGTGAGCACGTGAGGATGGGCTCCCAGTACATGGCAGTTACCATGACACCGCATCCCAGCATGCACACTGCTGGGCATGTGCAGGAATGTGTTGTCAGCGATACCATTGATCCTTGGTCATCTGTCAGCACTGTGGTCTTTTTAAATGGCTTTGCATGAAAAGTTCTTTCCAGTGGAGGTGGAGTTTCTGTGATTGAACCGTTATAAAGCAAATGCAGTTAATAGCACTTCGGTTTCCCTTGTGGCACGCTGACAGGAGGTGGTTGGGCATGCTGGTAAATTAATTACAGTTAAAGTAATTAAAATGTTCTTGAGTGTTACTGCCTGCAGGCCTTGTCAAACCTAGCAATGCAACCAGCACGCCCCCACCGTCTCTGCTTTGTTTATGTCCAGAGTATCCACCTGTCGTTCCTGCGCACGGTGCCTCCGTATTCTCACCAAGCCCAAGTCTGGTTCGACATGATGCGCGAGTTCCGCTGGAACCACATCATCCTGATTGTCAGCGACGACCACGAGGGCCGCGCGGCACAGAAGAGGCTGGAGACCCTGTTGGAGGAGAGGGAGACGAAGGTGAGACACGTGGGCCTGTTGACTCGCACGCTCCGGGGTGGATACACGCGAGTGCGCGCGCGCGCACGTACGTGTCTGCGTGTTCCTGTAACCAGTGCCTTAGAGGTCCTCTATGTACGTTAACTGTTTCCTTTTCTGTTGTGTAAGCACATTTCTTTCCATTGGCTAACATTTTTTATGCAAGAGGCATCAACAGCGTCTTAAGTGGTTTACCTGCAAAACTTTGTACTTTCTCTACTCATCTCACATTGCTTTTTGCCATAGTCAAATTCTCCTACGTGTCTCTCAATCCGCAACAGGAGCAAAATGAGGGACTTAACCTGGGGCTGTGCAAAAAATCAATGGCACGAGTCATGGGTATTTAATTACTGTGCCCAGAGGCTAGAGATCTGTGGGTGTCATGCATGGAAGATGAGCCTAATCTCTCTCTGAAAAAGTATGCATGATATTGGTTGTCTTTCGACCTCTGACTGGGAGCAAATGTTATTGTGCATTTGCTTTGGTGTTCATAATGATTTGGGGTATTGAGTTTAGATATCCATCCTTCTCAGTTTTGTGCTACGTTTTCTGAAACAAGCTGTGCATGTGAGACAGAAGCCTAGCATTTCTATCCTGTCTCAGCACATTTAAATGAACCTCAGTGCCACTGTAATGTCATGTGCAGTCAAGCCAGCCTCAAGGCCTGCTCATTTTAAATGCTGCAGTTTTCTTCTCTTCTGAAAACTCATCTGGGAAGACTCAGAAAACGCTGCAGGCTGCCTGTTTTACTCTCTGATCACAGGCTTTGAATGCACTGTGTGGTACAGATTTTGATGCAAATAATATAAAATTGTAATTAGCTTTGAATATATATGCTTGCTTTGAACATCTATCTGTGCTTTTCTGCTTGGATCTCTGACTCTTGAGCTGTAAATATGAGAAAACTTTTGCTTTTTTTTTTTCTTGTTCAGTTTTTTAAAACCTAATGAAGAGACATTTAAGTGTTGTAACAGGTCCTGAAATTGAACAAAGTTTGTAAGCACTTATGGTTATCTGGAGATTTGCTGCCGCAGTCATTCCCTTTCAAAAGCCTCCATCATCCCATTCAAATTAGAAATGAAAGCCTTAACGACAGCGTGTATAAGTGTGCAAGACTATAGAGCGTCAAAGGAAAACGGTTAAAGGCGAAACGATAATAAATGGTTTTTGAGTTTCAGTCTTCCATCGGTAGCGTGAGATAAACGACGTCGTTGCACACATCTACTCCCCTGTATTTGCTCTGCTAGGGATAATGTGCAGATTAAATGCAGTAGACAGACAGCAAACCTGTAGCTCTGTGTGCACAGATTTCCACTTTCCGTATTTCACATTTTGTTTATAAGCCTGAAATAAGCTGTCTCATCAAGGAGAGTTACAGAAGAGGGACGCATGAGTAGAGCCATGACGTGCAGTGGATTAGAAGTATGTGACTGATCTTGAGGAAGTGGATGGAATTTTTCCTACTGGTTTGGATGTCTTATGTCTGCTTCTCCATATCTGAGAGTGGTGATGAGCTACACATCATGGGCTGCAGTGGGTGTAGATTCATGGTGGTTTTTTTTGCAGACTTTTAAAGAGATGTTTGCGACTGCTGTTACTTGCACCATTGTTATTCATTTTCCCTTCAACCTCGACTCACTATTAAACAGAAGTCCTTTTAAATATGCATCATAACTAAAAAGACTATGACACATGGCTATATATTATTTAGAGTATTACATCAGGGAAACCGAAGAGGTTTCAGAAGTCTGTTATGCATTTAATTAGGTGTAGGTCAAATAAGATTAAAAAAACTTTCAGTGCAGTGAGTTTTTTTTTAAATAATATAATAAGGATTGGCTGGAGTTGTCTGCTCGCTGTGGTATTGCTTGATATTTTTGCAAGCCCCAGGGTTAGAGTTTCCCAGTTTGAAGCAGAAAAGTGGAGATTTGTTGGAATGCTTTACTGCACACCATTTATACCTGTTTATAATATTCTTCTGTGTCTGCATATTTTCCCTGTGCACATTATTCATCAGAGTAAAAACAGGAACTATGAAAACCTCGACCAACTGTCCTATGACAACAAGCGAGGACCCAAGGTATATTTGCATGGTCAATGCACGCCGCCCAACAGTTCTCTGAACGTAGCAACTAGAAACCAGTCGAATAAAGAAAAAAAGAAAAAAAAAAATCAACAAACAGATTCCAGAGAATCCTGCTAGCACGTCTATTTATGTTTGGGTTCTTTTTATGATTTCAATCGAGAATGGATTATTATTTTTATCTTTTCATTTTACAACGTATAATTTCAACAAAAGAATCGCCCCCCCCTTATCCCCCTCTTTTTTTATTTTCGTGTAAAGGAATGCATGTACTGAAGCCAGCAAGATTTGCAAGTCTGTTCTTTTGACACAGTGCGTGGAGATCTGGTCATGTGGGACAGGCACAATCCAGATGTTACTCCCACCTTTCTGCAACATTACTGCCTTTTTGCATTTTCCTTTGGAAAAGAAGCCACCACCACCACCACCACCACCCTGCTCCTTTTTCCTCCACCCGATTTTTGCTTTCCGGTTGCATCAATCTTCTCTTCTCTCTTCCTCTAACATGCACGCTCTTCCTTGGAGTCTTGTTTCCCTTCAGTTTGCATGCAAATAAATAAAAAAATTAAAAAATGCAGAACTTTTTTCTCCTCCGAGCTTCCTTTTTTTTTTTTTTTTATTTTAAGCAGATTATCACGGAAACCTTTTTTGCTCCATTTTTCCCAATCCCTTCCAAAAAAAAAAAAAAAAGTGAGACAAACACATCAAGTGTGAGCGCTGCAGAGCATGGCTCAGGCTGGCAGCAAGTTCATCATGCCACTGATCTTGTGTCCTAACTCCAGGCAGAGAAAGTGCTCCTGTTCAGTCAAGACACCAATCTGACCGCTTTGCTCCAGGAGGCCAAGGAGCTGGAGGCCAGAGTCATCATACTGTCTGCCAGGTGAGCTCGGTCACGCCCGTCACCTAATGTACTGGCAACATCAGTATAGAGAACGCCCCACCGTACAGGGCTCAGGACAAGTTCAGAATGATTAACTGGGCAATCCAAACAGTGTTTTGTCAGATTTTTTTTGTTGAAATATGTATATATAGGAATTGCTAAATATAGCCATTTACATCTATCTGAAGTTTATAATTTACTTAACAATTTCTGTTCCTGGAGCGCTTTAATTGCTCTCGCATTATTCTGAAATGCTGGCAGACTGTGGTAAAGGCCTTCTTAACCTGTGGAAATAATCTGAATTTGCATAAATATGCCTGTTCATTGTTGCCTTAAGTCCTGCCTGCAGTGTGAATTGGTTCAGGGCACTTGGAGATTTGAAAGTGTGTAACACAAGACCATGCAGACACTGTGTCAGCTGCTACATTGCAGAGCATGAGTGTAGCCCTTCCATCTCAGTGATAATGCAGCAAGTCGCATCGTCACAGACTTATAGCAATAGAAATCACATAGCGTAGCTGAATAGCTGAGACTCATAGCTGAGACTCAAACCTGCGTCCCAAAAGTAGGGTCTATCTGCACATGACTAATCAGTGCCTTTATTGCCTTGGATTAGCTCTTGGAAAGAAGTTATTGTGATTCCACATGACTTCCATTTAATATAAAGGGATCATTGGGAGAGTCTCTCAGTCGTTTGAGTCTTCCCGGGTTTGCCTTCTGATCCTTCACCTTCTTTAGCCCAACCATCATCTTGACGTTATAGTAGTCAGCATGTCCTCAGTACTAACATCCTCTATCCAATCACAGTGAAGACGAGGCTGCAGCCATTTACAAAGCAGCACGCCAGCTCAATATGACAGGCTCTGGCTACGTGTGGCTGGTCGGAGAAAGGGAGATGTCTGGTAAAGCACTGAGTGAAGCTCCAGATGGTATGTACTTTTCCACCACTGCATCCCTATCTCTCTCTCTCTCTCTCTCTCTCTCTCTCTCTCCCTCTCTCTCACTCTCTCTCTCTCTCTCTCTCCCTCTCGCTCTCTCTCTCTGTCACAGATTGTGCAACAGATTGGGCGTGTTGGCCTTAGTGCTTTTATATAATTACAGTTTGATATCCACATCGGCAAACCAGTGTCTGTGCTGTACTTTTGTGTTTGAACATTTAAACATCTACGTGTTTAAAGGTTTTAAACACATTGATCTTCTGCTCATTGTATTGTGCTCTATGTCTAACGCTTAATTTGTTTCATCTTTAAGTGTGTGTCCTTTCTTTCAGTAGACTACAAATGATGCAATAGAGAGTTGTGGTAATCCATGTTGGTTTGAATGCACGTACATTGTTACGGTTTGGCTGTCATGAGTTTATTTGTAAGTGGTGCTTTGCTACCGCCACATTGAAGTGTGAATACAATGGTAAGATACAACCGCATTTTCTTTCTGCCCCCCTCCCAGCTTCTGTACGCACAAGTAATCTTCCCATCGCTGTCTTCTCAGTGTCCACTCTGTCCAACCTCCCCCCCCCCCACACCTGTATGTCACATAGCCCTCCCTGTCAGCCTCGAGCATTCTTGATAATCCTGTGCACGTCTTTCTCTGCTATGTTGTCTTGGACTGAGATTTTTTGCGTTTGTGAACCTTTGCCCGACGTCATGCGCTGTTGTCAACCGGGCAGGCTTGCTTGGCCTCCAGCTAATCAATGGCAAGAACGAGTCAGCCCACATCTACGATGCCGTGGCTGTGGTGGCCCAGTCCATCCAGGAGCTCTTTGAGAAGGAGAACATCACGGAGCCGCCCCGGGGCTGTGTGGGCAACACGAACATCTGGAAGACCGGGCCGCTCTTCAAACGGTGAGGCCCGGAGAAGCGGATGTGCGGCTGCTGCTTCGCTCTCACTGTGCCATCTGCTCTGGTGCATCACCGTGCTTTAGCGCCGGCGCTGGCGCGCGCTCCGGCTTTCGCACTGAAAATATTGAAATAAACAAGCCACGCTCGAGGCATACGTGAAAATTAAGGTTTCAGGGTAGATTAGTATAAACATGCCATGGGATATGTAAGGCGTCTGAATGAATTGGTCACGACTTATAGGGGGCGCAAGGATAACACTTTACAAACACAGACCAGACCTGTTAAATCGCACTGAGAATGTGATATTTTGAGTCCAGCATGAACCTCACGTCAGACCCAAGCCTGGCATGTTTGTGTTTGTATTAGTGTCATATCCTTGCAGACCTCCTTCTTTCCTGCCTGTGCAATATCGGCACACTCTAACCCCATCCACCCCTGGGAACGGTCCTTATCTTTGATGCCTCCACCAGCACTCTCCATCCAAAATGTGAAAAAAACCCAAAAAACACTGTCATTCTCGTCAGTGTCTGTATCGCTTATCGCCACTGAAGAGAGAGAGAGAGAGAGAGAGGGCAAAGGGTTTTGTGCTGTCTCTCACTCGACTCTCGACCCCCTCCTAGAGTGCTGATGTCATCCAAGTATCCAGATGGCCTAACAGGCCGTGTGGAGTTTAATGATGATGGGGACAGGAGGTTTGCGCACTACAGCATCCTCAACTACCAGAAGACCCGTCTGGTGCAAGTTGGCATGTACAATGGCTCGCAAGTATGTGCTCACCTCTGCCTTTTTAGAAACAGCACCGTACGGCAATGTGACACTTACAGCCATTCGAAAAAGACACCTCTCTGACAAATCTTTTATCAACCTTATAGGTTGTGATGAACACTCAGAGGAAGATCATTTGGCCTGGAGGAGAGACTGAGAAACCAAGAGGCTATCAGATGTCAACAAGACTGAAGGTGTCTATTGATCTGTTTTACAGTAGCTCATTAACGGTTTTGCCAAAACGTCTCGCGTTTGTTTTGGCATGGAGAAACTTAAGCCTTTTGCGTCCATGGTAGATTGTCACAATTCACCAAGAGCCCTTTGTTTACGTGAAACCAACCCTCCGAGATGGAACCTGCAAGGAGGAGCACACTGTTAATGGAGTTCTGATCAAAAAAGTGATCTGCACTGGCCCAAATGAGACTATTCCAGGTAAAAAGATGTTGCACTGATAGATATGTTTATGCCTGGATTTGATCTGGATGAATAAAATTGGCTGGCTTGCGCTTTTGTATAGGTCGGCCCATAGTGCCTCAGTGCTGTTATGGATTCTGCATTGACCTCTTGATCAAGCTTGCAATGACAATGAACTTCACCTATGAAGTGCATCTTGTGGCTGACGGAAAGTTCGGCACCCAGGAACGCGTGAGTAATATGAGCTCATTGATTTGCCTTCAGCCCCCTCGAATTCCCTGTTCCATTTTTCCCAAGGTCACTGCTGAGTTATGACGTCTGCTTCTGAGGGTGTGTACAGCTAACAGAGCCATTGCTCACAGGTGTAATTATGATTCACTGGCATCGCTGGGAGCCCTTCAAGTGTGACAAATTACAGAATGTGATTTACGCTCTGTTATCAGGTTAATAACAGCAACAAGAAAGAGTGGAATGGCATGATGGGTGAACTCCTGGGTGGCTTGGCAGACATGATTGTGGCTCCACTCACGATCAACAATGAGCGAGCCCAGTACATTGAGTTCTCCAAACCCTTTAAGTACCAAGGGCTTACCATCCTTGTCAAAAAGGTAGGGTGAAATGGCATGTAAGATACTCAGCACCACAAACACAATATTTAATGCCAAGGGAAATGAAAGTCATGCCCCACATTCTCAGCAAAGCATTTGATAAAGATGCTGTAATAAGAAATGTAATAAGGCCCAGAGCTGGGGTCAAATTCATTTAAACCTTGTCACGAAAAAGCAGTTAAAGTTTGATTAATTACGCAAAAACTCCCCAGAGAACTGGACGGGAGATGTTCTGCCTAGAAATATTTTACAGCTCTTCTCATTAATTAATTTCCCGTAGCTGAGCATATCTGCGCACAGAAAACTGTTTTGAAGCCACTGTTAGGTCTTTGGGCTAGAATCTATTAATACACCTACTGTGAGTCCAACTGCAGAAAGTGCTAGATGCTCCATATGGTGGCACATTTGCTAGCGTGGGTGTTGCTCGTTCGCGCTGTGAATAATGCCATGTGGTCAAATGCAGGAAATCCCGCGCAGCACATTGGATTCGTTCATGCAGCCCTTTCAAAGCACTCTGTGGCTACTGGTGGGTCTGTCGGTCCACGTTGTGGCGGTGATGCTCTACCTATTAGACCGTTTCAGGTAAAAGAAGCTCTGCTTTTTTCTCACCACCCACCACGGCAAATGCATGCCACATTCACGCCACCCCTGCCAGCTCCTGCGGGGAGCACTGAACACATCAAAGGAGTTCATGTCAAATGACATGACGAAATGACGACAACATCTGTAGAGCAATGCCCACTGAGGTTTGCAAGAAAATGGCTTTTCTTTTCGTTTTCTTCAAGCCTCTTGGATTAACGTGCGCTTCGATCCACAGCCCTTTCGGAAGGTTTAAAGTGAACAGTGAAGAGGAAGAAGAGGATGCCCTCACCTTATCCTCGGCTATGTGGTTCTCTTGGGGCGTACTGCTGAACTCCGGCATCGGAGAAGGTACCCGCCAGCCAAGAGTATTACTTACTCAAACACGTCTGGCATAGAAATACACCCATAACACGGGATTGATTTTGTAGCGGACATAAATCATCCCTCTTTTTTTCCCTCTATCCTCTCCTTCCTCACTACGTCTCTCTCATCCTTTATTTACAGGGGCCCCTCGAAGCTTCTCGGCGAGGATTTTAGGTATGGTGTGGGCTGGTTTTGCTATGATCATAGTCGCATCTTACACTGCCAATTTGGCAGCCTTCCTAGTGCTGGATCGGCCTGAGGAGCGCATTACCGGCATCAACGACCCCAGGGTGAGCTCACCAAGAACAGGGTGACCTCACTGCATCAGTAAAGTGCACAGAAAACAAACACATCATTTGTGCTGCCCACACATCTCATGTTTTACATGGTTCAGCATCAGGGGCATGTAATTAGGTCGGTCAAGGACCCAACAAACCTCTTAATCTCAGTATATTTTTAGATCCCTTTGTAAAAGCACAGGGAACCTCTGCTCTACCTACCCTACTGATGTGATCAGTGAATGTACATATCAAAGAGATAATGCAGGGGTTAGTTCAGCTATACTTTGCAGCATAATCAGGTATGTGGCATGCTGGGGTTATTTTACACAGCAGGCTCAAGGCATGCTGGGAACCATCGAATGACACAAATGCTCCCAGCGGTAGCTGTTCAACATGCTGGATGCTGGGGCATGCCTGCTTTCATTTTAGGACATGCTTACCTTGGCTTGCCCTATTAACTTCCACCATCCAAACCACCCCCCCCCCCCCCCCCCCCCGGGCCCCAGCTTCCTGTCACTGGTAAATGTTGCCATGCAGAAAAAAAGTCTGACTTCATGCCTCTAAAACCAGCAGGCTAATTCACTGAGAAGCACTTAAGGTGGACAATCGCTTTGGTGATTGTACGTGACTTGGATTATCTCCCCCTGTGCCGGTGCCAATGCAGCTGCGAAACCCATCAGACAAGTTCATCTATGCCACGGTGAAGCAGAGCTCGGTGGACATCTACTTCCGGCGCCAAGTCGAGCTCAGCACCATGTACCGCCACATGGAGAAGCACAATTATGAGAGCGCCGCTGAAGCCATCCAGGCAGTGCGAGATGGGTGAGTCACCTCTCTGTTCAGCCCAGTGGTTTGCGCCGAGGGGTTAGCAGCGCCTGTGGGAATTGTGCTAGTCCGTTCTTTGTTTTCTTAGATAATGCAAATGGGGAGACTAACAAAAAGGACATAGGGAGTAACATAACCATGTTGGATTTGGGCCAGAAGATCAATGGAACAAAAAAACAGGTTCATAAACATAGCAGTGACCGGACTGGGACAAAACAGAAATTAGCAGCAACTCCGTTGTTCCATTCCAAGTGTGGTCCGAGAGATAAAAAGGAACATCAAAGAAATGTATACAATACCTCAGTCCATGTTACCCAAGTGATGCGAGACACACTCTTTAGGTGAGCAAATAAGAAGTTGAATGTGGATAACCCAGTGCTTTGGGTTATTCACAGAACCCATATTGACGAGAATACAAAGCAGGTTAGGGAGTTGCACTTGAAAGGGTGACATTCATAAATCATTGTGATACTTCACAGCTTGGACTAACACTAGAGGGCCAGTGTTGTTTAGGGCCTGTTGGAGGAAAAAAGAAACTGAAATCAAAGTTTTCATCGACTAAGTGAACAAGACTTGAATTAATTAGGTTTAGAGGGTTCACAGTAGTTTACACAACTGTGTCCTCAATCCAAAAAGACTTCTCAAAGTCTCACTCTTTCACATAACCAATCGTGACTCGGTTGGCGAGGAGCTGGAGAGGCACAGTAATGTGCTCCTGTCTCCGCCCTGCCCTAGCAAACTCCACGCTTTCATCTGGGATTCAGCCGTGCTGGAATTTGAAGCCTCGCAGAAGTGTGATCTGGTCACCACGGGGGAACTGTTCTTCCGCTCGGGATTTGGCATCGGTATGCGAAAGGACAGCCCATGGAAGCAAAACGTTTCCTTGGCCATTCTCAGGTAAGCCCACCCGAGAGTAGTCTTATGCTGTCTCTGGTCTTTGGCTGCTTCATTCCTCAGCCTGATTTATCTCACTAAGTGGTACCAGTCAGAATGGCTGAACTGATAAATGTGTCATCTAAACCATCAGTTCCCATGAGAATGGTTTCATGGAGGACCTGGATAAAACCTGGGTGAGATACCAGGAGTGTGACTCCAGGAGCAATGCGCCAGCCACACTCACCTTTGAGAACATGGCAGGTATGGTTCAAGCAGAACCTATGATATACAAATGATTCTTTCTCTTCACTGAATCACCACTATCACAAGTTCTATTTATCTAAATCTCTGGAAATCCTTATATAGCTTATGGGTTGTTCTTGGATTTTATTGCCTCTTTTAAAACATTGAGACTGTGCAATGGCTGCTTTGCAGGTGTGTTTATGTTGGTTGCTGGTGGAATCGTTGCCGGGATCTTCCTCATCTTTATTGAGATTGCATACAAGCGGCACAAGGATGCTCGTAGGAAGCAGATGCAGCTGGCTTTTGCAGCAGTTAATGTTTGGAGGAAGAACCTACAGGTATGACTGCCCCTCTGTGGGCCTTTTACTGAATGCACACTGCTGCTACCTGCTAGCTTCCTCACAATACATGGGGACTAATTATTTTCTTCCAGTGCTATGTAACATATCAGTTTAAGGGCTACGTTGAAAAGATAATGTTGAGATAAACATGGACACATCACTCAAACAGTGCAGCTAGTTATAGTGAGATGCATGTTCAGTTCCTGACCTTTGCAGAAGCCAAAGGTCAAAAGGTTACTTTTAAACTAAAAGGGTTGTGCATCACGGAGACCAACTTAATGACAAAATGATTTATGTATGTTTATGTATACTTTATTTATAATAATACTTGCGAGAGATAATTGATAAAAGACAACTGTAGTGAATGAATACTCTATTAGCCTACAGTAGACTTTGACTGTAGACTAGGATGAAAAAATGTTGTGCAAATCTGTATAATGTTCCTTGGTACAGTGACACTGTGATTATGATCTTATGAGCAGTTCACTGCAGATCCATGCTAAGGATCAATTCCTTCCACGTCTTCCACTGTCCAATCAGCTCGCACCTTGAGGAAACAGCTTCTCCATACTCCTCTACAAAGTTTCCACTGGGAGGAGCAATGCACACACACACACACACACACACACACACACACGCACAGACGCATAAGGCAGACGCATGCTGGGCGTTACTCTAACAGAAAGGCCACGTGAGGTGAGGGTCCCAGTGGGGTTTCCGTGGAGATCAGACGCTTGTTCTGCCTGTGCTCAGATCTTCTGCCCTTGGTGGCAAAGCCCTAGGCTGGGCCTGTACATGCTGGGTCACTGGCCTGCAATCAGCAGGAAGCTGGCGAAAAGGAGGACGGCCCCCCCCCGCACCCACTGAAATGCCCAGCTGAAGTTCTAATGGCTCCACCACCACAGTTTCTGTAGACATCAGACACACTGCTGAGGATGACTGCAGCCCAAATCAGTAATATTAAAACTGCACACTATGGAACTATAGATTTTTACGTGAGCCAGTTAATATGGATTTCATTCTTTAATGGTTGACCTTTAGACAAATATTGCACCACAAAGCAACACAACCCCTCCCTCCCTGACTCAGAGAACTGCACAGTGATAATGCCCACAGCTTTCTCTTGAGGTCTTTCAGAAATACAAGCTGAACAGTGTTTGTATTGGATTACCTGCCTAACATCAGTGTTTTGGCCTGAAGGCTGTTTACATCCACTAGTGTCCAAAGACATAATGGCATGGCTATTCTGCCCACACATCCCACCCACAAAAAGTCCAGGGGCTAACACTGATGAGGGTGTATAATTAGAATGAATCTGGATTTTGTTGTTTTCTTTCCCAATCTATTTTTATATGAGCCAAAGGAAAAAGAACAAAATATCACAGGATATGACATGTGGATAGATAGGTATATGAAATGAATTGACACACAGACGGTGGATTTGAAGCACCAGCGAATAAATTTCCCATCGAAAGGCAGAATCATTCATGCCACGTGGCAGTGTAATGCTCATGCCATGGTGTGCAGCGCAGCAGGCCATCGAAGCTTCCCGCCTCACACGGTACCTGTCCTAATGCATGACCGCTCGCATCTGCCCTGAACACATTTGCACTTCAGAACGATGCAGACCAGGTGCAGATCGAGCACCAGCTTGCTCGGAGCCGGCTGGGCGCTGCCGGCCGGCTCCGAGACGCCGGCTCATCAGAAGGGTTTCAGACGCAATGGATGAAAGTGGCGAGCACTCCACACAGTCACGCTTTCTCTGCATCTGAGTTCCTCCATGGGGATAAAAGGCAAACAGGAAGGTCACTCATTGGTTGAAATGTTAACGTGTGTACTGTGATGGAGAAACCCTACTATGCTGCCTTGGAGAAAGAACAAACATGTCCCAGCCTGTGTAGTCAGAAATATGCTTGCACCGTTGTATTTTTGTAAGAACTTCAGAATGCACTTTATTCTACAGGTTTGTTTCAGCTTATGATAAGGGATTTCTTTTTATTGGCAACTTAACTGAAGGTCAGTCAGTTGGTTCAAATAAATGGTTCAAATAAATGTGTAAGTAATATGTGACTCTTGAGCTACTGCTTAGCAAATAAATTTTTAGTACTGTAAAATAAAGTGCAATAAAAATATTTATGACCCCCCCCCTCCCCAATCTGGTTTTGGTTCACACCTTTGTCAAAGTGAGTGTCAACTAGGTGGGATCAGGTTCTAATTGGGCAAACCAGGAGGCCCAAGTCCAGTTCTAAGACTATAAAGGACGGAGCCGGCTAAGGTCAACTGTCATGTCATTCATCTTGCATTTTCCTTTTCGGGTTCATGTACTGCATGCGTTCTGGTTGAAGTCACCTCCCCTTCTCCCTGGTATTATCCTGCCCCTCTTATGAGCCCTAACAATCCTCCTTTGCTGCCATAGCCATTATACTCATGCCGTGGGTATAATGGTAAGAGACTGTGTTGAGTTTCAATTTCGATTACTTCGTCATCGGTTATTCATCCCCCTCACCCCATGAAACAGTCGAACCACTCCTACCTTTATATACACCAAAAGAGATGATTCTGTCTGTCTTGATTGCTCTCATTTTGCCCATTTCCTTTGCTAATGCTTTTTGCTTTCCATTACAAAGAAGTAAGAACTGGGAATGGCTTTAATTTTCATCCCGCCATTCTCAGTAGCCCTCTTCCCCTCTGGAGTCTCAGGATTGTATGAGTATATGAGAAGACTTTTGTAAGTATCTCTCAACATAGTGCGTGCCAGCATCCTTCTTCTGTATGAAAGCACTGTATTGTGCCTCAAAGCCAGGACGACGATGCAGAGTGAATAGGAAACGCTATGTTGATTTTAGCTTAAGCCTTTTGATGATAACAGCTGAAGACAACCAAAAAAATCTTTTAGCAAGAGACAGTTTATTATATATATATATATACACACACACACACACACTGGATACAAGTAGTATTAGGAGAAGAGCATTACAGTCGCAGTAGAAGTATTGGTGGGTGGTGACGGTTGGAGACTTAAACCAATACACTCCTCCAGAAAACGTAAATAATTGTTCTACATATACTGTATATTTATTTTAGGATAGGAAAAGTGGTAGAGCAGATCCAGAGCCCAAAAAGAAAGCCTCTTTTAGGTCCGTCAGTACCACCTTGGCCTCCACCATCAAGAGACGTAGGTCCTCCAAAGACACGGTAAGGAGATGAAGAAATGACACCCTGCCCTGTACTTCTCTCTGCTCTCTCTCCTATCCACCCTTCACTCTCACTCCTTTTTCCACCTCCTGTTTCTCTCACTCTCTCTCCCTCCTCTCCCCTGTCGCCTCATCTCTCCTCGCAAAACAACCCGAACAAACCAAAAACGACGTCTCATCTCAGACTCTCTTCACCCTCACACATGGCGTTGTGGTCATGGCCACATGTCTGTCAGCCATCAGTGCACCATCCAGACATCTGTTGGGAAAGCCCAATCAGGGATTTAGTCGTTAGCTGTAGGGAGCCATGCTGTTGAAGGATGCAGGTTAAGACTGAGTTCTGGGCCTGTGGGTATGACCTTGAACTTCAATTTTACATTAGCACCATACACAAAGGCAGGCCAAGGTAGATTCAGGGGTCAAGGTAAAAGCCTAGGCTGGAACTTCTCCCGAGCCTATCCTGGATGGGACTTTATTTTGACGCTCCGACATGTTTTTATTCATTTACTTCTTTGGTTCTTTCTTATATGTGTGCGTTGTCCTCCTCTTCACTGCTCAGTCTTGTAAAAAAAAAGGGTTTCCATGTTTTTCCACCTCCCTTTAGTTGTCCCATTTTATGTGGTTGGTGTCACACACAAAGTCACATTTCCTTTACGTCTCACACAGTGCACGGTTAATTGGCTAAACAAAAGCTAGTACATGACATTGAAATAAACATGAATATTCCCTCAACAGGTCTACTTCCCTGTTTATTTTTAACCACCAAATGTCTTCTTTGCAGCATTACCAAGTCTTGTACGCTGTGAGTTTCATTTCCAGGAGACATTCCACGGATGGGTTCTTGGGTCCAGGCTGATAAAGTATTGTGCTGAATGATATAACTCTCTACAGGATGCATTCCTACCTGCACCTGTCCAGTCTTTCATGTTTCCACAGGTCCAGCAAGTGCCAGCAACCACATTAAAGAGCATCGGTCCCTGGGGAGGCAGTGCACACAATCCCAACAACAGCTATTTTTAATACAGGCCACCGTATTATCGCATTGATCTGTCCCTTTCAGTTAGCATACTCTTCAGTTTTTATGTTTGGTTTTCTGGTTCTGACTGTCAATGTCCTGGAGTGATATTGTTTATGTTCAGCATGTAAAGACTCCATTTATGTGTGAAATGATACCAAAAAATGTCTTCACTTTTGCCATTTAGACATCTGACATAAACAATATCGCCAAAGGGATAACATTTCTGTTCTTTTTGCTATCTCCAAAGCATCCCAGGTCATTTGCATCTGAAAACAAAATTAAGTCAAATAAGATGGAAAATTTGCTCTCGCTTAGATATGAGGAATAGGTGAAATGTAATGGATAATATATCAGGAAAAGGATAATACTATATTTATTTCATTTGTTCATACAGGATTTAAGAAACATGTTTTTAGCCTATTCTATCCTGTCACATCCTAACAAGCTTATTGTGTTGGTAGCACTAGACATATAGCATGCAGACCTTCAAAGATGACACAGATGTGGCATTTAGAAAGGACTTCAGCAGGCCTCTAGCCAAACAAATGAAGCAAAAACATCCCTCTGAACTGATGTGTACCCATCTCAGTCCTTATCATCATTTTCTTTTATATGAGTGTTTTTTATAAATGGATTTGAATGGAGTTTTAAATGTCGGTGTCTACACCACATGCCACACTGCCTCTCTCTTCCTCTACCAGCATGACTCCTGTGGTTGTTGTAGACTTAGACTCCTTGTGCCGTTTGCCTGTCTGCAGACAGGGAGCGCTGTCGGCTGTGATTCGGAATGCTGATACTCGTAAATGCTGTTGCTGTCAGTGAGGCCATCCCCAACCAACATGCTGTGCCCAAATTTACAATGCTGACCATTATTTTGTGAAAAGATGAAAAGATTACAATTCATGGTTGCACCTCCCCAGGATTCAATGTGGCATGACACAACTCTGCATTGCCTGTACATAAATAAAATAATCATGTTGTTAAGATATAATATTGCATTTAGTGGGTTATTAGATTATATTAAAGTAATAATCCAAACTGATATTACATTCATATTAAATTGCCCTTCAGTGATGTGATGCGCTCAATAAATTGCTTGAAGGAACAGAATTTCAGGGCTCGATGCTGCATGATGTGTAGTCATTGCATGGCATTAGGACAGTTACTATGGTGATAGGCCTAATATGTCTTGGTCAGGTAAATAATTACCTTTGGGCAGAGAGCCTCTGGATCTCACAGTTATGTCGTTAGAGCTTTTTAAAGAGACATTTCCAGCTCAAGATATAAGAGGAGTGCAGCATGATCAATCGGTGCACTCGAGACCCAGAGAGAGCTTGTCCCTGTCCTGACTGAGGCTGTTCCAGTCAGGGACCAAACACAGCTTGGATGGGGGATTTGCCTCATTAATGACAGCTAATCACAGGTCAATGGTTATTAGTTGTTTTTTCTTTGTTACTTGTGCTGATGGGAAAAAAAAAAAAAATTACTCCTCTGTTTTGTTTGTGTCCCGTTCATCTATAGCCATATCCAACGGACATTACCGGCCAACTCAACCTGTCAGACCCCTCTGTGAGCACAGTGGTGTGAAGGCCAACATGCCGCGAGACAGAGGGGCGTAGTCAGAGAGAATAAGAGAGCCAGAGAGAGAGGGAGGCACTTGATGGACTAGAAAAGGAGGACATGGCTGGGAGAAGCAGACTGACATTTGTGCCAGACCTGCTGATCCTTAACTCCTGCTGCCACATGACCATGTGATCTAGACGACATTCTCACCGAACAAAAACCCCCGGTGAACACACACACACACACACACACAGAGGCGCCTAAATATACCAAACTCACACTCTTTCCAAACTTTCCACTCTGCTATGCTGCACACTCCTCCAGTTATTCACCCCCAAATAAAAACACCCAGATGTTCTGTCTCATGTTGCTGTGCTTTCTGAACCCACTCACACATGTGGGAGCACATATATACGCAGTCATAACTAACACAAGTTTAATCTGTGCCATCACACTATGTTATTATGAAACGTTAGCCTTATCTCAGTGTGAAAGCATACTTTCCTCCTGTGTCCTACATAGCTATTCTTTTTATGTGTTCCCACCTCCACGTATCCACACATTCTCAATATATGCGTAACCATCTGAGCTCCGGCTTTTGCTGATACTACAGTGTATTTCATTTACGTGGCGACTTTGTTATTCCAAACACAGAATATATCTTTGACTGCTATTTGTATTATTAGAGTAGGCAATAGCTAAATCGTATGTGTGAGGTGGACCAGGCAGCCATGTAAATAGCGCTGACGGTTCAATGCTGTTTGGTACGGCTGGGTTCTTTTTGCACTTTGCTGACATACAGCTCTCTCTCTCTCCACTGACTTTCCCAAACACACATTCCTAAAATTGTCCGGATCACTTTAGTCAATGATACTGTGCACTCTTGATAGATTTTCCTTCCTGTTTTTTATGTTAAGTTTTTCATTTTTTCGACATTAGTCTTTCTTAATACAAATTTGATCTCTGTGTTTGATGAGGTCTTTTCAGAAAACACATACAAAATGTAGCAGAACTCTTTTTTTAATTGAACAACTTGGCATTGTGACTAAAACTAATGAAAGGAAAGTGGCATAGGTAATGATACAGCTGTTGTTACAGGTTGTTTTGAGCAGTGTCCTTATTTGGTTTTCTTTCATTCTCTGATTGAAATAACCTGTAATGATTTCTTTACCATTTTACGAAAGTTGGTAGCATGGCTCTTTCTGCTACCAAAAGGGAACCTTTCATTCAATTTAATCACTGTTGTATTACATTTGTATCTTTTATATATATATATATATATATATATATATATATATATATATATATATATATATATATATACATACACACACACACACACACACACACACAAACACCTGCATATTTTCATATTTTCTTTATTCTTGTCATAACTGCTGAAGGTCACCTGTAAAGAGACCATAACATTGTCAAAATAGTCTTTTTCTGTGGCTTGTAATGGTAGTGATGATGATTAGAACATTTTATAGCACTTTTGTCTTAAACAATCATTCCAGGGGCTTTGCTAATTGATGAACATGAACTATGTTACATATGTTATGGAACAATTTTGTAAGATGGAAATATTAAATGGAGCAGTTATTTTTTTGTGTAATAGAGATAGTACCAAGTAGATCTTTGTACATTGTCAATAGTGTTGGCTCTTGGGTTGCCAGGTTTTTACTGTGAACATCAAATCAGCTTCAAAGCAGAAAATAATCAGTATAATGCTTAAGGATTAAGAATAGTATTTAACTGTGGCTCAGTGAAAATATATTATGACCTAAATTGACAAAGATGGTTTCTTGATATAAAAATTATATTTTATCACAAAATGATCAGAAATTGATTTTTTATTCTGAGCATGGCATACATCTGTTACGATGTTGGGAAAAGAAATTGTTTAGCAGGTGCTGCTGGGAGCTGTAGTGTGTGTAGGAGAGGTGCACTGTTGACATAGACATATGTTAAAATAACATGGGACAGGCCTAGTAGAACATGCAGCCATGTAGCCTGTCCAGTCCACTGTTGCACTCAAACATTGTGATCTTCTGTATCTTTGGGGCTTTAAAGGTATTTTAATATAGTTAAACTGAGCTGCCATTATGTTTTGTACTACCAAATGTGCTTTTGAAGGTCATTTCTGCTCAGAAGAAAAAAAAATCTATTGAATTCAAATGATGATTAAGATATATGTTGAAAATGTATAAACTGATACTGTTATGTGTCAATAAAATATATCAGATGAAAAACTGACAAAATAGAATTTTGAATGTGACTTTTGCATAGTTATTCTACGTTGATATTGCAGCTCACTACTTTACTTTTCCCTGTGATTTTCTGCATGTCGCATGAAGGAATCAATAATCAAGTTGAATTTTTTTCTTTCTTTACTTTTGGAACTACCTGAAGTTGTATGCCAGAGGCTTCAATAACAGTACATTAGGTAAACAGGTAAAGAGGTCTTACAACAAAGTAACCAGCAAAGGTCAGCTAGCCCTCATCAGTGAGTAGGCTGCTCTGCCTGACCTTTAGCACAGAAAACATTGTTTAGGCTGGGCTTGACCATATTGCTCATCCAATTGTATTTGCAGTATGTGAGCACTTTATTTACTGTAAATTGCTTATTGACCTCTGCATATGTGTACTTGAATATAAATATTCCGCTTTATTCAGTTAAAAAAACGGATTGATGTACTAATGTTGACAAGTTTTAATCAGTTTTTCATCAGCAAGTGCACAAACACTCTGATGTAAGTAGGCTGCCTTTAATCAGTATCTACATGATCTTTTGGACTGTTCTGTTGTCAAGGGGATGGTTTAGAACAAGACACCATAATAGCTTTTGTCCGGCTGTCATGATCTCTACATTTTTTATATGAACCAAGCACAAAATAACTATTCTATTTTCTCCTTTGCAGTCATATTCCACAGTGATGGATTCCACAAACCAGTCATTAGGGACTGGAATAAACCTCCATCTGTAAGTACTGAGAGGGCTTACAGATTAACTTAATTTTTGAAATAGCAAATTTTCCTAAGGTGGGCAGGGATACTCTCCAGCAAAGCTGAAGAACCATCTGGGAAACCAGTGAGGTTTAACACAGTCCAAACATCCCAAGCGTCTGGTCAGAGAATGGACATATAATAAGATGCTTCTTTATTCAGCAGACCAGTGGAAGAAACCTGCACCATCACTGATAGGCTCAAATCCAATCTCTGGGCCCTGTGAGCAGGGAGCCGGAGCGGAAAAGGCCTTTGTTTTCTGTCCTGCGAGGGCCCAATGACCTGCAGATGGGCTGCTGAGTAAACAGGGAGTGTGAAACAGACAGCATGTCCTCCCTAACCTGCTTGCTCCATGTGTAGTATAGCTGAGTGGCACTCACTGCTGAGGTTGCCACAGTGACACTCGAGGGGAATGAGCCGTCTCTCGGGCAACGCCTGCACCGACAGTCTCTTGGTCAAAACAAGAAGCATTGTGCACAATGAACATGGCTGAAACCACCACTGAGGACACGGAGATGGAGACCTCGGCGATTTTTTAAACAAGTTAATTTTTGTGAGCGCGTGTTGTGCGTTTACAGTATGATGATGACTGGCACATCAAATGGAGTAAAAAGTCACTCTCACGAGTCAAGAAAAGATGGATACTGATTGAAAAACAAATCTGAAAAAACTATTAAGAGTGCTTCCACTTTAAAGCGGAGTGGCGTCTGGGCTTCGGGCGTGTTCTGTGATGACGGGCGAAGTGGAGAAGTACAGCCAGGAAATCAAATCATGTAGGTGCAAGAAGAGAGAATAATTAACATCAACATTATAATATTGTTAAAGCAAAACGAAGTGATTTCTTATTTTTATGCGATGGTCTTTGCCTGCCTTGCTTGCTGTGTGCTGCTGCTTTATATACTCTTTTAGTCGAAAAGAATTAGGTTACACTCAATCAAATTTACACACTCAATCAGACTTTTTCAGTAACTGACAAAAAAGTCTGAGGAAATTGAAACTTTGCTACAGCCTAGAAGATAACAGAATCCCTGAAGTCCACAGACAGGAGAATTTGACATTTAGATCATAATTAAAACAGCTCAGGCTGGCAAGTATTCATTACATTTCTATGGCATGCAATCACATATTTTGGTTCACAGGACACTGCACACACAGGTCTGTCAACCTTTTTTTTTTTGGGCCTTTTGTGTCTCCGCAGGTGAGCCATTTCTCTCGGTTGAGGCGTGCGTTTGCAAGGCACAGAGTTCAGCTCACAGTGGAGATGTCTCAGATACGGAATGCCCTCATACCTCTGACTTCCTGCTGAAAAGATGGTCGTGGAGGTTCAAACAAGGCAGCAGCCAGGTGTGCCAGGATAAACAGCGCCTCCAGCTGGCACTCCTAACACTTGTGGCTCTGTGTTGCATGGTCCTGCTTCTGCTGTGGAACTATCAGTGCTTCATGGTGACGAGACTGTGTCAGGACTGAGAGGGCAGCGCTGGGCCGTTCGCTCAGCTCTGAATGAGGAGAGACCTTCCTCATAGGACCGAACTTGAGAGATTTAAAAAGGAACAGCAGGAGCTAGGTAGCTTAGTAGTTAAGGTACTTGACTTATAATCGGTTCAAGCCCCTCCTCTGTCACTGTTGGTCCCCTGAGCGAGGCCCTTAACCCTCCATTGCTGAAGTTGTACTCGGTCATAATTGTAAGTCACTTTGGATAAAGCTGTCTGCTAGATTCCATAAATAAATCATCAGCAAAATAACTTAATGATTCATGAGTGCTGACTGCATCTCTCACCTGATACATATGCATCTTAAACACCACTCCTTTCCATTGTATTCACACAGAAAAGAGCTAAAGCATTCGATTAGTATTTGGTATACAGACAAAATGTATTCATTTAAGTACGAACTAAAGCACATGATAAAAATAGTATTGCATAAAGAAAAACTAAATATACTCATGCTATTTGGGCTGAAAGTATGTAAAATGTAGAGCCAGAAATTGCATACATTTCTTAATAGCGTCAATATTAGGTCTTTCCTATACTACAACCAGCGAAACAGCTTAATATTAAGCATTCTATTTAAAGTTGTGAATATTTGTAATGTATCTGCTGGCCCGAGTACCGAAGGGCGTGGAGCAGGACGCACAGACTCCCTCGATAATGTGAAACATTTATTATCACAACATACGAATAACAGTAGCACTCACACACAACTTTACCAACAGACATCATGTAAACATAGAACTAAACACAGACTACATACGTGTTTTGACATACAGCAGCAGACTAACAATAACCAACACAATACACCCCCTAACCAAGGTTTAAAGAGACAAAGAAACAAGACATTAAACCCCGTACAGGTGCGTGCAATCATGAACGGTGTGGTTACACATGGGGTGAAACTCCCTGCACGGGACAGACCGCACCACGTGACTTGTGGGATGACAATATTAAGCCTTTTTCTATCCTACGTTAAATAAGTTCATTACTTTGTCTAAACGTGGTATTTTTAACAAGCATTTGGACAGCCATGACTAATCTGATCCAGTGCCTTGACCTGTGAAAAAGATCCTGTATATTCATGGTATATTTGTGGGATCTTCTGGTTAAACGTTGTACCAAAGCACTTCTGGCATGTGCAGACATCTTTTGGTTTCTAGTCTACATTAAACCACATTCTGTATGCTTCTGTTGAAGTTAGAAAAGAATACCATAATGACATACATGCAGAAAGCGCGATTCATGGCTGGAACTAGTTTCTTCATGCCCAGAAGGCCTGTGTTCCTCTATAAAATAAGTCGAGATGAAACTTTTTTTTTAAAGTCTGAAGCAGGTTAAGATTTAAAGTCAACATTAGAGCATGCAGAATGCCCACTGAATAGCTGACTATGGAGTGAGGTGGTATAATCATCTATTATGTCTTTTTGTGTTATAGTTTGCATTCCCTTGTGGGATCAAATATTTTAATTCAATAGTCGGATACTGGTGGTATTCAAATGCTAAGGAAAGTTAAAATGTTTTCTTTTATTTCCAGCTCTGTTATGAAAGACATGGGAAGCAAAACGTGGCATAGTCTTTGATGCCTTTATGATTTTGTTTTCGCACGTAGTTGCGGTAACCTTTCTAACAGCACAGTCTGGTCGCGCCGAACGTATGAGAGGAGACGCGCCATGCCCACTTTATTTGGTGCCCCAACTCCCACTTTAGCGTGCTGTCACATTATCGCGCAGTCACATTACCGGCTTTCCATTAGTCGGCAGAACAGGTCAACAAAGTTGTGGACTGCAACCAGCTACTCCACATGGGTAACCAACGGTCCTCTCGAATTGTCTTCTTGGTTGCTGTTGTATTCCTGATAACTGTTGGCATTCTTCTGCTCACCATTAACACTGAAGACTTGAAGGAACCTGCGCAAAACATGGTAATCCCACTTCAGTAAAACCTAGATACCCTGGATATTCGGTACTAGTCAGAACTGTCCTATGAATGGACAATGTTTTGTCAGGGTAAACAGGTTTATGTGTAGACGTGCTCTTTCCAGAGATGACTAGCCTGCGTATACCTAGTCTGCGCGAAATGACGGCGCCGTGACCGACACTGTAACGTCTTGGCCAAACGTCAAGTGTTGACAGAGCCTCGGTCGACTGTTGTTTTGCTCTCAGTGTGGGAAGCATCTTAAATGCACAACATTATCAAGCTAAATGCACTTCCTTAAGAACATACTTGCTTTAAAATAAATTATTTAAACACGATTACACGATTTGCCCACGGAGTAGATACGGCATAAATGCACTTTGTAGGATTATTCATGTTCTAGAAATTTAACTAAGCAAGTACGGATAGTCAAGGTACTACTTCTTTAATTCTCTAATTAGATCTGGTTCTTTACTCGCATTCGCACGTTATTTGTCAGTGTGTGTGTTCGATGGTGGGGCGCTTTTAATAATATGCAAATATTGATTATTATATTTATTTAAATTAACCTGTACTCAAGCCCCATCAGACCTATTCGTTTTATTTATACGAAAAGGAAGCCGTTTTTAACAAATATTCAGAAAAGAGATTTACTTCACCATACTGTATTATCATTCTATTTTACTGAAAACCTCCAGTCCAAAACAACTATTGCCCTGGAGGTGTGATTAAATGTTAGGGAAATATGCACCAGCTTCGCTCTACTATTGTCCTCACGTAAAATAAAATCAGAATTACTACAAAAGTTTATGTGAGCCCATTGTGGGAGGTCATTTCATTTAACAAATGTGATTTTACTGTACTAGGTACTTCTGAATAGAGCAACTGAAGCCAAAGCTGCAGAAGGGTCGCAAAGCTGCAGAAGGGAGTGGCACACAGAGTGCTCCGCGACAGACGCGTTAAACCATGATGGCAATTTCTTTCCAAGACTTCGTGTTATCTTGTAGCTATAGAAAGACTAATCTCAAATCAGGTTTAATTTGTACTGCTACAGAAAATATGTTTATAGGCAAAATAGTAGAGATAGTACATATAAACAAATAAAACAGTAATTTCAGATGCAATTCAAGTTGTATAATAAGGGAAGTAGTAGAGATGGCTTCAGTGTTCATTTATAATGATATGTGCATGCTTACTGTAAAATCACCAAATAAACAAATAATAAATGTAAAACTATTAAATATAAAATGTTCAACTTTGTAGCAATCTTCATCAAATATTTTAAAAGGTCACTATATGAATATGAATCATTTCAGATGCCCGAAGAAACGTGAATGAAACTGAGTGCTGCGTTTTAATTTAGAAGCACTGAGGCGAAGCGGAAAGAACCAACATCTTGTTTGTAGCGTCTACCGTTTATGCTGAATGACTTGAGTCAAAATACCCGAGGACGCAGCTCACTGTTAATGCACGTTATGGCCAGAAGGAATCCTTATGCAAACTAAGCCAAAGGGTGTGGAGTGGGAACCGGGAACAACACTACTGCTGTCATAGCGTGTATTATCTTGCCCGTCGTCCCCTACCGTGGTGCTGTGCAGTCCTGATGAACGTGTTCCAGCCCTGCCCTCATGACTTGGAGTTGGTAGCAAAACTGTAAAAGAGGCTCTATGGGCTTGTTTTGTTCTTTCTTGCAGCATTTCTCAAACTTGTCCTTTCTTTCATCCTGACGTAGTTTACCATAAATCTCTTTCACTCATCTCTTTCTTTCACATGGGGAGACGTTTGTACCTGTAGCACTGTCGGTGACTTTGTATACTATAATCGCATTCTCAGGTGCATGACAAGACAAAATACATAAATAGTATATATCCATATATTTATAGTATATATAGTATATAGATTGTGTGTGTGTGTGTATACTACAGATTTAGTAATTATGTGTGTATATATATATATATATATATATATATATATATATATATATATATATATATATATATATATATATATATATATATATATTATTTATTTATTTATTTTCTAAATTGTAACTAGTGAAGTACACAGTGTTTCCAGATAAATAGTATATTTTCGGACAGAGTTCCTTCATCAGCTGTGCAAGCAGAGTGCTTCTGAATTAGTGGTAGGAGGAGTTTAAATCAACTGTTTATATCATATAAACTGGCTCCTCTTACCACTAATTCAGAAGCACTCTGCTTATACATGTCTTGCATTGCACAACGTTCATTTCCTTTGGCTTGTTTCCTTCATTTGGCTTTTCTGCTTCTAGTATGGCATTGTCCTGGATGCTGGATCCTCCCACACAACCATGTACATCTACAAATGGCCAGCAGACAAGCAGAATGGCACAGGCATCGTCAGCCAGCACTGCGAGTGCTACATAAATAGTGAGTGCTGTAGTGTGTGTGTGTGTGTGTGTGTAACTATGTTAAGAACATATATGAACATGCTAATAACTGAGAGTGAGGGAACCTAGCAGATGGTCAGTCGGAAGCTGTTTTCCCTTATGATGGCTTCAGTTCATGTTCTTATGTAAGCGTGTATTGTGCTTCTAAAAATGTTGCGCTCAAACATTGCCAAATAATTCAGAAATTACACGACCTTCACGGCATGTTCTCCTTCACACAGTAGACTTCTCACTTCTTTTTCTTCTCACTGTGTCCTCAGAAACATACACATAACTGCTTAATTTGCAGAAGCAGAGAAAAAGTGCTTTTTTGAGGGAACTTCCTGCTTTAGGTGATGCCATCAGGGTGGTATCTATGGCAGGTCTCCAAGGCATTAACTTTTCATTCCTTGTGGTTCACATTTTGTGTATATGCCAACCCCAAGTTCATGACACATGCTACGACCCTGTCATGACCCTGCATGGTTCTTGCTGATAAGGGATGTTGCAAGGATGCACCTGGCATATGAAAACTAACCATCGTTTCTCATATGAAAGCAAACAATCTCTTGTCATATGAAAACTAACCATCCTTTCGGGGTTATGCGGGGACAAGTTGCGTGAAACAGAAACATACAATGTAGCTCGCAGACTATTATTTGGATAAACACAGACAACATCCACTACTAGACAAGAGACTTATATACGCTCACAATAATGACACAGAACAAGGATCAAGTGAGACACATCAGAGGGCATGGCCATGCAAACACACACACACACACACACACACACACACACACACAGAGACTTGATTCTGTTTTTGTTTGGTTGTTTCATTTGTTTCGTAGGAGGGATATCCAGCTTTGCTAGCAAAAGAGGGGGAGCCGCTGAAAGCCTGGAGGAGTGCATGAATAAAGCTGTGAAACAAATACCCAAGAACAGGCACCAGTTCACACCTGTGTACCTTGGAGCTACAGCTGGGATGAGACTGCTGAAGTGAGCTACTTGGTTTCAGACATGCCAAAGGGCCTGATCCAGTCCTCCCCAGTGAATTATAATCTTACATCAAATGTTTGAATTAAAGCAAACAAACCAAAAGGTTTCTGTCAGGAATTTGCATCCACCAGTTGAATTCACTTTTTCCTTTTGCTTGTTGATTTGAGCAAATCAGACAAGCCAGGAAGCAAAACCTGAGGTGGATGTGTTGTGAACCTGAACTGTTGTGTTCTGAACCTGAATTAAACTGTTGTGTGCAGCCTCTGCATGATAGAACTTCAGAAGCAGGCTGTCTATCAAAGAGGCATTACTGTGCATTGTTTTCTGCAGTATGATAAATCACACGGAGTCAGATGAGATTTTAAAAGAAGTGGAACACAAGCTGAAGACATATCCATTTGGCTTCAAAGGGGCCACCATCTTGACTGGACAAATGGAAGGAGCATATGGCTGGATCACTGTCAACTATCTATCAGAAAACTTTATCAAGGTAAATGCAACAAATGTGCTTTAAAAGACAACAAAAATAACATATTATGAAGGCTTTATTTCAGAAAGTAATTTCATACTCATTTGATATGCAAATACGTTTTGCCTAAAAATATAAATTATTCTTTTACACACACACACACACACACACACACACACACACACACACACACACACACACACACACACACATATATATATATATATATATATATATATATATATATATATATATATATATATATATATATAAAGGCAGGAAAGAATGTGCAAGGAATATATTAAATCTGAAATCAAAATTTGATTATCAGTTCCTTGCACATCCCTTGACTCCCGGACTCTTTTGAATCTAATCTCCTCTCTTTGTATGGCCCAGAATCTTTTGGAACTAAACCCCTCTTCTCTCTCTGACCTGACCTGCTCACCTTCCCTCACCAGTATGGGATTGTGGGTCGCTGGCTGTCCCCTAACAAGCAGACAGTCGGTGCGCTGGACTTTGGTGGAGCCTCCACCCAAATTACATTTGAGACCAACGAAAAGGTGGAGAACAACGATAACAGTTTAACGCTGCAGCTTTATGGGCAGGCATATCAGATCTATACCCACAGTTTTCTGTGCTACGGCAAGGACCAGATGTTGCGGTTGCTGCTGGTCCAGTTGGTCAAGGTAAAATGAGTGAACTGTTGAACTGTTCCTTTAAATGGATGCAATTATGTTGAGATATTTAATTGATGGTTGGTCATATTAATCAGTGGGTCATATTATATTTGATTCTAAACACACACTACACATGGTTATGCGTTCTCTTAAGGACACTAACCATTCTAAGCAGAGAGTTTGATATTCATTCTGTGTCTTACACATAATGCTTTGTTTGTTTTTCTTGAAGATCCTTCGTGTGATTAACAGATCACTGACATTCTGTTTTTTGCTATCTCTCTTTGTTTTTTTTTCAGAACCAGGGCTACGATGGTGTCTTAACCCACCCATGCTATCCAAAAGATTACAACATATCCATGACATTGAACAAACTGTTTGACTCCCCATGCACAGTTTCCAGCAGGCCTTCCCCATACAATGGCAGCAAGAAGCTGCAAATCCAAGGCTCAGGGAACTACCAGCACTGCCTGGAAAATATGTTGCAAATCTTCTCCTTTCAAACTTGCACATACTCCAAATGCTCCTTTAATGACATCTACCAGCCCAACGTCACAGGCAACTTCATGGTAAGCATTTGGATTTGGAAGCATTACATGTAATGGGAACAGACAAAGAAAAAAAAATGTTCATTTTCTGAACCTCAGGGAGCACTGATGCCGGTCTTTTTAGTCTGGCATTTAAATCAGTATTTACTTTACCTAAAGCCCTGGGAACAGAAACAGTCGCAATGCTGAGCAATGCTGGCAAATGAAACAATGTTAGCTCACGGCAGCTCTGAATATAAAGAGGGGACCCTTTGTGCCATATGCCTGTATCATCATAGTTCTTATATCATCATGCAATCTTTCTGTTCTTTTTTATCTCCTTTTGTTGTTTTTTTTCTTGAGGTTCCTATTTCCATGTCTGCCTATTTCTCTCTCTCTCTCTCTCTCTCTCTCTCTCTCTCTCGGAATAACAGATGACATCCTCAGGTGTTTGTGAAGGACATAGAATAAAAGTTCTCTCTCTCTCTATGTTACAGGCATTTTCTGCCTTCTACTACACATTCGACTTCCTGGTACAGAGCACGGGCATCTTCATTAATTCCCCTGTGCTCTTGAAGCAGGCAGCTGTCATTGTGTGCAACATGACCTTCCAGGAGGTTCTGCCGTTTCTTGCTAAATTTGTCTCCTTCTATTCTAAGATATCGTTTTCTGTGTTTCAGCCTTTCGGTACTAAAACCTTCACCTTAGAAATTAGGACACGCACAAAAATGTAATCTGAGCTGAAGCTTGTCATTTCAGATAAAACAGATTAAATCAAAGATCGAATGATAGATTTCATCAATCGGCCTTTGAATTGGATCTCCTTGACTAAAAGCCCTTGAGGAACGGAAGGCGATGGAAGTAAACATGCCTTTAGACTGAGCTGAGAATGTGGAACTCTAAGCTCATCTGAAAGAAATCATGTTGTGAGGGTGTTTTAAATGTTCCTCCCAAGGAAATAAATCAACATGTTAGTGCGATGTATGTCAGTATGATTGACAAGCAATATCAGGCATGTCATGCTTTCTCTTTTTCTTTTTTCACTCTCTCTCTCGTTCTCATTTACAGATGTTACAGAAGGATCCAAAGCAGCACGATCATTTGCAGAACTACTGCGCCACCAGCGCTTTCATGCAGGTGCTCTTGCTCAAAGGCTACGGTTTTGATCAACTATCATTCCCTCACATCTCCTTCCAAAAGACGGTAAGCCCTGACCGCAGTGTGCAGTGTGGGCAACAGGTCAACAGGGTTTGGGTCAGATCACAGCCTCCCAAAACTGTGCAGCACTCCTTTCGACAGCATGTCACCTTATAATCAGTTTATTTGTTCAGTACACCTAGATGTACAAGAAATGTTAAAATGATTGTGCTTACATAATGAAGCAGTACAAAATATAGAAGAAGAAAGGAAACAAATACAATACGAGTACACAGTGCAAAGGTGGTTATATAAGGCGGTTTTACAGATATAAAATAACACACCAAGAATCCAATGACATGTTGTGTCATCTAAATGGTTTCAATTGCCTACTACTCTTGTCTAAATCTATAAAAGCAAAACACAGTTCAGCAATTAACAAGCACTAAAGAATTTTCATATGTACTGCAATCTTTGTAAAAGTGTATTTGTTTTTTCAGGCAGGGGACACTTCTATTGGTTGGGCCCTGGGCTACATGCTGAGCCTAAGCAACTTACTCCCATCGGAGAGTTTAGCCCTGAGGAAGGCTCTGCGTCCAGGAGCCTGGAACACACTCATTTTCCTTTTTACCTTTCTGCTGTTAATAGCTATCGCATCTCTTCTGTTCTTTATGTGCAAAAATAAGAAACAGAGCAATAGCCTCCTTTAACGATGACAGAACCACGCTATGATTTTGCAGGGTTTTATTTTGCAGATCGTTATGCACTGAACAGGTGAAAATAGGTTTTGTTAAACACGGTTTGTTAAGGTGGCGGGGTGTGTCAAACATGTACATCCATCGAAAAAAAAAAGTAACTTTGGTATTGAAGTGCTACTTCGAAATAACATTAAAAACTATAAAACCAGATGATATTGGAGGTTATTAGTACTTGGAGTGTAAAATATAAAGCCTTATTGATGTAAATGATAATACCTCCTTAAAGCAAACACATTGCATTGTTATAATTAAATGGATTGAGAATATTATTTTTTTTCACAGCTTGCATGCATTTTTGAAAGAAGCAAGGCATATATTTATGTTATACAGGCTTAGATATTTCATTGGAATTTGGTTAAATATTTGTTATTAAATGGTTAGAATAGTTTGCATGATATATGTAAAATTATTAATCTGTACATGCATTTTATATATGATTCATGAAGATGAAATCTTTTAAAATTGAATCTCTTGGTTCCATTTGTAATGATTTGCCTGTTGATTTTTTTTTTCACCCTCACTAACAGATAAAAAAAAGAGTAAATAAATAAATAAATAAATAAACAAAAATAAATAAATACATTATATATATATATATATATATATATATATATATATATATATATATATATATATATATATATATATATATATATATGTTTTTGTTAATGAATTCAATTTGATAGGCTGATCTGTGTAGAATGAAACATAAGAACGTTTTCCAAGGAGGAACTATTTATCATGGGCCAACGCTACAAGGCCCAGTTTGTTGCGCGCTCAGGAAGTGCGCGAATACACTTTCCTTCAAACTATACAAGGCTAGCCAATGCTAGATAATATTTTAATTGTTCATTTAATTCATCTCAAATTGTGCTTCGGCAGTACTATATGACAGTACAGATACCTACACATCTCGTCTCAAAATGTTTGCGGGGTTACCTGAGCTTGGAATCTCCAACGGCGAAGATCTTAAGGAAACTCTGACGAACTGCACAGAACCTCTGAAAGCCATTGACCAGTTTCAGGTGGCTATGCTAGCTAGCTAGCTGGCGGATAACTTGAGACGTCTAGTTATGGTCGCTCATATTTTTTGGAGTCGGGCTTTCAGTTTGAAAATATTTAACATTTGGTTTAGGTGGTTTAGCACGTATAAAAGCACCATGGTTTAAATAAAATAGTGAGTATGGTGTCACATTACGCGTCGCGACATAGCTGGCTTGATGACCGCTGTAGCATAACTGTCGTAGGTTAGCATTTTAGCTAACCCATAATCTGTTTGCAAGCTGGCTTTTCAAACGTGGAGTTTTACGTAATGTTATGGTATTGTGAAGGAAGTGCATGCTATCTGGATTTGTGCATACTATTGTCATTTGGCGTCATGGGCCATTTCCCCGGACCCAAATGAAGCAGAAACCTAGTCTAATAGAATTCTAATGGTAATTCACAAAGCAGCTTAGTCCAGGACTCGTCTTCATCCGTGTGTGTTTGTCACAGATGGAGAATGGCATTTTGCTGCCCACCTTGCAGTCTGCATTGCCATTCCTGGATCTTCATGGTACACCTCGACTGGAGTTCCACCAGTCTGTATTTGATGAGCTTCGAGAAAAGCTGATGGAGCGAGTTGCTTTTATAGCAGAAGGCAAGGAGGAGGACAGGTATGCGTGCAAGATGCAACTCGAAAATCCTTCTCAATGTTCTTAAAAATAGTATTATTATTATTATTATTATTATTATTATTATTATGAACCTAACATAGATACAGTAAGTTGGAGGAACTTCTTGAGAAGAGCTTTCCACTGGTTAAAATGCCCTCCATACAGCCTGTCGTCATGCAAGTTATGAAACACCTACCAAAGGTAAGGGATTCATGCCCTTCTGTATCAGTGGCAGGGAAGACTGAGCTGTATGTTGCCTTACTTTTTTCTTGGGCTTGTTCCTCTCATACAGGTTCCTGAAAAGAAACTGAAGCAGGTGATGGCTGATAAGGACCTGTACAAGGTCTGCGCAGTGGAGGTGAAGAGGCAGATCTGGCAGGACAACCAGGCGCTGTTTGGTGACGAGGTCTCTCCGTTGCTCAAACAGTACATTGTGGAGAAAGAGGCGGCCCTTTTCAGCAGTGACCTCTCCATCCTGCACAACTTCTTCAGTGCTTCACCAAAGACCCGCAGGCAGGGGGAGGTGAGCGGGACTGTGGGACGGTTTTTATTTGAAAAGCAAAAATCTAGGACTGAAAATGAAATTTTAGATCTGGAGTTGATTGCATCTGTTGTAGTGTTTCCCCTGAGTTAACCCATCTGATTTACAGCAGTGCCTAGCAACATATGATCCGAGTGAGTCTACCTGCTGCAGGTGGTGCAGAAGCTCACCCAGATGATCGGAAAGAACGTGAAGCTGTATGACATGGTGCTGCAGTTCCTTCGCACACTGTTCCTGCGCACACGTAATGTACACTACTGCACCCTGCGCGCTGAACTCCTTATGTCCCTCCACGACCTAGATGTCAGTGAGATCTGCTCCGTTGACCCCTGCCACAAGGTGGGAACCTGTTCTCATCAGCTTCTGCTGGTGTAATTTGAAACCTGAAGCTGGAAAATGTGCTAAGTTCTAAACCAGTGCTGGGGATCGTATTCAACAGCACTAGACGTGGTCAAATGCAAATGGCATAAAGGTACAGCGGTTTTTCTCTCTGTTCTGCAGTTCACCTGGTGCTTGGATGCCTGCATCAGGGAAAAGTTTGTGGATGCCAAGCGGGCTCGTGAGCTGCAGGGCTTCTTGGACGGTGTGAAGAAAGGGCAGGAACAAGTGCTGGGGTATGACGCGTGCTGTGTGCCAGGGTGTGAGCTGTGGCCTCGGGGGGGTAAAGCTGACTGCATAGGCCTAGCTGCTGTACCATTGTCATGTCCTTTATGCCTCTGTCTCTTGCAGGGACCTCTCTATGATCCTGTGCGATCCTTTTGCCAGTAACACCTTGGTACTGAGCACAGTGAGGAACTTGCAGGAGCTTCTCAGCCAAGATGCCTTACCCAGAGTAAGAGCTCCACCTTGACAATGTAGCAAGCGTCATGGGGGAGAATCTAGAACTGTATCAATTCTGTTGTATCGAGACACAATTTCTATTTATTTATTTATTTATTTATTTTTAGGATAATTTCAATATTAAAAACCTTAGTGAACTGTGTGCTTATGTGTATGTATATTTGTTGACTGTCAGGTTTCTTAAGGTGTGTGTTGTATGTGTGTGTGATCAGGACAGCCCAGACCTGCTTCTGCTACTGAGGATGCTCTCGCTCGGCCAGGGAGCCTGGGACATGATCGACAGCCAGGTTTTCAAAGAGCCACGTCTGGTAAGATCGTCTGCCACTGTCAGCTACTTCCTGGAAGAGCCTGAAACACCCTTTTGTGTGATTTTAAAATAGTGCCGATCAAATTCTAGACGAGCGTGCTTTTTCTGTGCTGTCATCAGGAGTTGGAAGTTGTGACACGTTTCCTGCCTGCTATGATGTCAATAGTGGTGGATGACTATACGTTCACTGTGGAGCAGAAACTACCTAGTGAAGAGAAGAGCTCGCTCACTTACCCTATCGCTCTGCCTGAGACTTTTACCAGGTACACACACAGTGTAGCAGCAAAACACTTTCACTAGGTCTGCCTTTCTAAGGACGGATGCTCCTGCACATGAACCGATCAAAGTAGGGTGTTTTTGTTGTGTGTTTTGTCATGTGGGTTTTCAGAGACTTTTGCTTCTTCCCCAGATATCTGCAGGACAACAGAGTAGCCTGTGAGATGGGCCTTTATTATGTGCTTCACATTGCTAAGCAGAGGAATAACAATGCTCTGCAGAGGTTGCTACCTGCTCTGGGTAAGCCACCCATTCTGTGATCACAGTGTTCGTGTGCACATGTGTATCTTGTAATCATTGTTAACGACAAACTATATTTTCATCAAAAAAAAACCAATGGGACCAGATTCATACAACTTGACAGGAAACTTGCTAGCCATGCAAAATGTGTGACACACAATTTAATTCCTGTTCAATTTACTGTTGATAATTAACACACCAATGTCAGCTTACTGCGATGATAATTCACCTGTGCCCAATGTGAAAACCAATCAACATGAAAATGAGCCCATGTATATTAAAGCACCTTGTCGAGAGAGATGACTGACAAACCCCAGTCGTGAGACCAGCTGTACTCTGAAAACCGACATTTGCATAAAAATTTCACGCATTTCTTACTTTTACCAAGGTGGGATGGTTGCACTGAATTCTGGCCCAGTAGCAAAATTGTATCTCTCCTCAGTCTAAATCAGTTGATAGTTTCTTCCTTTGTGATTTTTACTTTCTTATAGCAAAGGTTCATGACAATGAGATCCTGCTCAAGCAAGTCACCTTGCTCTGTGTAGGCCCCTCTTACTGTTGCAGTTGCAGTTTGCCATCATGCTCACTCCAGACAGATAACATTTTTTAAATGTATCAGTTCGCTAAATGCGTGCATGTTCAAAATTTTGGTGATCACTTGCATGTGTGACCAAACATTAGAGAAAAGATCATCCAGTCCACATTGGCTTCTTTAGCATTGCAGAGCATTTAGCGTTGGACAGGTTCAGGTATTTAGATATCTATTGAGAATTACTAAATTCATATACAAATGATGAAAAAATGTGCTGGCACCATATATCACTCCAAAAGTAAAACATGCCAACAACCCACACATTTGTGAATGAGGAAATGTGTTATCATTGTGCTAATTGCTGTTAACGTCGCACTATACTGGCGCTGTTTTTTAAGTTTGGCCCAACGTCTCTTCCCGTATTACGACCACCACCATTGCTCTCTAGTGGCTTTGTAGTTGATCTGTTTGCGCGTGTGCGTGTGTGTGTGTCTGTGTGTCTACTGCAGTGGAAACCTATAATGATGTGGCATTTGGAGACATTTTCTTGCATCTCCTCACTGGCCACCTGACCCTTCTCTCTGATGATTTTGGCTCAGAGGATTTCTGCCATGCGGTTTTTGACAATTTTCTCCTCACCTCTTACTCAAGGTCAGTGCTGTCTCACTTGGTGCATGAGCCTGCCAATGGTTAGATATGAACAGTACCTTGTTAAACAATTGTATGTGATGTGTAAAGATGACTCACCTGAAGTACAATGAATGTTCTTTATGAGATCAACCACAGGTAATGCTATTTTTATATGTGTCAGTGCAATATGATTCTGCTTGGTAAGTTAAGGCATCTGAACGTCTGTTATTTCTGAATAAGTGGTCACTGTATTTTATAACAGACTAATGCCATAAGCAATCACTGTTAGCTGTGCAGCTCATTTTTCACAGAAAATTACGTTGTCACATAATTTCTAAACCACTATATGGTATCAGGTTATTTAATTCATTAGGCAGTAGCCATGGAATAAATTATAGCCAGCTGGCCATGCAAGATAAGCCCTCCAGGTTGTGATAATGACAACCTGTACAGGAACCCTTACAGAGAATGTTGCTTTTATTGAGTGTTCGAAGGCGTGGCGTACACTCCTAAAACTGTATTTCTATATGTTTAAGCCATTTAAGTTAATGCCAATGTTTTTGCCCAGTAAGGAGAACGTGCACAGGCACACGCTACGACTGTTGAACCATCTTCACCAGAAGGTTCACCCGTCCTCTATGGGGATCCTGATCAAAACCCTTGAACCGCCCAAACAGGTAAGTAGAATTGGTGTAAATTAGCATTATGTGTTATAAACATGTTTTGTATAGTAGAGTACAGCTATTAAACAGTGTTTATTCTATATACATATATAAATTATGTACAAGAGAATGTCTGTATACATAAATGACAAACAAGAGCTGCATAAGTAATTATTGCACTAATAAAGCCACAGTAACAAAATTGGTCCATCTAGAAAGTAGAAGTGAACTTTAGTAGCAGGTCAGATGAAAGTAAGCATGAAAATGAGCACATCATAATAGTGTAAATGATGGTATGAAGTGGACATGTAAGAGTATGGTGTAGCTCAGCACTGTTCAGAGATCAGTAGTGCCCCTGCTGTAAGGAAGCTCGTAGAGTCATATTGCAGAGGGGAGAACAGCGCTCCTTATCCCAGCACAGTTGTATCAGCCTCCCCTGAGCATGCCTCTGTGTGTCCAGTATAATTTGCAGAGGGTGTGACGCATTGTCCACAACGGCTTATTAAGAGTCGGTTTTCCTGCCACATCGTCCAGTTTGTCCAGCTTGATTGCTACAACAGAGCCCGTCACCTTGATCAGTTTGTTCAAAAGGCTGCAGTGTAAACCAACTATATACCGGTTTGGCTTGGTTGCAGTGTTGAGGAACGTGTCCCTGTACTGTTGCGCTCTGTGCCATGTAAAGGTTTAAATGAATTGTTCATTCACCTGGGTCTGTGTTAAAACTCAAAGGCCACTAGATGTCTGTTTCTCAGTGAATCGTATGTCAGTCTTCTGCACTGGTGTCCACAGAGCAGCGATCCAGTTAAGGAGCTGTACATGCAACTGGCAGAGAAACTGGAAGCTCTCAAGCGCAGTCCTCCGGAGCCTGAGGAGGCTCCTGCCTTGGACCTGGGCCTCCATCCGGTCACGGTGCCCGCCTCGGCATCCGCCCCCACCACGCCCCTCTGAGTCAGGCTACAGCAGGGCTCCACTAGGGCCTCTTCCTGCTTCAAAATGGTTACTTTGAGAACCTTTTTGGTGTGAATGGATATTTTATTAACCTGTGTGTTGTCAATTCAAAAGGATACATACCTATTCTTGTACAGCACTGTTATTGTGACTGACTGTGTATGGTATAGACACATTTGCACTGTGCTTGTAGCCAGCCTAGATGTAAATAAAATTCCTTAGTGTTTCAAAGTTTTTGCTCTTTATTTTAAGTCACCTGTTCACTGCAAAATAAGATTGGTTTATTTATTTCACCTAACCACTGGTGTCATTGCTTCTTGTTCTACTCCTAATAGCAGAAGTTGGAAAGCCCCTGCTCTGGTATGTGGCCTGATGTGTGCAGGGCTTTCATCTACATCCCCTAGTCTGTCCTTTCCATCTTCTGTTATGCTTCCATCCTTGCGGAGCTCTGGATGCGCCTGTCTAACTCTGCTACGCTTACGGCATTTAGCAAAAGCTCTTATCCAGCGCGACTTTCAAAAGTGCTTTGTCGTTTACTCATAGAATATATCCAAGTACAGTACAGTAGGTTAGAGTCCAACATACCAATGAACTAGAATACTGTAGAATACAGGGATCAATGCTGATACCTAGAAGTGCAAAATACATGAGGTCTATCTTAAACAATGATAAGTGCAATAAATAAGTGCTAGAGTTTGTTAACATAAACAATACCCTACAATAAGTGTTAATTTAGTCAGTCAATATAGGAGCAGGGTCAGTTGTCCTTTAAATATTCTGCAAATAGATGGGTCTTCAGTCTGCGTTTGAAGACTAGCCTTGGTCCCTCCCTGTGGGATGCAGGGTCTGTCCTCCATCTGTCTCCGGCTGAGTCCTCTGGGACGGGGGTTTTCCGGATGCACGTGCAGAAGCTCAGCTGGACGGGCGAGCAGGTGTTCAGAACCCCTTGACCCAATTGTCCTTTTCATCCTGTAAGCAATGGTTACTCTGCATTATTTTTGCATTCATATGGTGTATATATGCTTGGAGTAGCTCAATGACTCAAATCAAATGCGACCTTATTTCCGTTTTACTGAAGTGCTTCATTTAGCTGGCAATTTAATTTCTAAGATGTAATCAAAATAACATTTTGCCATAATCTGTCTTTTCATTGTTTTCCTGTTAACGTATCCAAGTATATATAGAGCATTTTACCTTTTAATAGTGCTTGAGTGCAGTGTACGGTAGTTTGATAGTATCTAAGTAAACAATCTGTTGGCATCATAGACAGGAATTGAAAATGTATATAGGAAGGTGAAAAGCAAGGTTAGGAACTGAGAGCTGTTTGAGCACACACAAACATGGAAAAGCACACTAGTTAATCACCCTGGTTATTTCATGTAATGCTCTATATACTTATAGTGGGGTAAAAGTGTTTGCCCCCTTCCTGATATCTTTTTTTTTTTTTTTTTTGCATGTTTGTCACACTTAAATGTTTCAGATCATCAAACAAATTGAAATATTAGACAAAGATGACAAGTTAACACAACAGCTTATTTACAGTTTTTAAATAAAGGTTTACATAAAGGTGTAAAAGTAGCAGCATTTCAGAAAAGGAACATCATACCAACAGTAAAATGGCATGATAGTATGATGGTCTGGCGCTGTTTTGCTGCTTCAGGACCTGGAGGACTTGCTGTGGTAAGTGGAACCATGAATTCTGCTGTCTCCCAAAAAAATCCTGAAGGAGAACATCCGGCCATCTGTTTGTGACCTCAAGCTGAAGCGCACTTGGGTCCTGCAGCAGGACAATGATCCAAAACACACCAGCAAGTCCACCTCTGAATGGCTTAAGAGAAACAAAATAAAGACTTTGGAGTGGCCTAGTCACAGTCCTGACCTGAATCCGATTGAGATGCTATGGCATGACCTTTAAAAGGCGGTTCATGCTCGAAAACCCTCCAACATGGCCGAATTACAACAATTCTGCAAAGATGAGTGGGCCAAAATGCCTCCACAATGCTGTAAAAGACTCGTTGCCAGTTATCGCAAACGCTTGATTACAGTGGCTGCTGCTAAGGGTGGCCCACCCAGTTATTAGGTTTAGGGGGCAATCACTTTTTCACACAGGGCCATGTAGGTTTGGATTTTTTTTCCCCTTAATAATAAAAACCTTCATTTAAAAACTGCATTTTGCATTTGCTCGTGTTATCTTTGTCTAATATCTAAATTGGTTTGATGATCTGAAACATTTCAGTGTAACAAACATGCAAAATAATAAAGTATCAGGAAGGGGGCAAACATGTTTTCACACCACTGTGTAGTGCTCCGTATAATACATGTGCTTTATGAAGAACAAGAAGTATTTGTGTCTTTTTAAAAATTAATTATCTTAAGTTACCTAATATTGAGCTTGAAGTCTTTCCAGTGCTTCTTCATCATCATCATCATCATCATCATCACTACATATGAATGACTTGCTGCAGAATTTGCAGTGGATTAAACTGGACCACCCAATGTCCTCCCAGACACATGTGACTGATATATCACTTTAACTGGTAACATAGGTGCCACCTCATAGAAATGCTTGAACATGGGAATCCTGGCCTTTAACCCCTCACCTCCAACCTCACCTCCATCCTGCCAATGCCTGCCTCGCTCTCATAAACCAGTAGTAAATAGTACATTATGTATTGACAGATTAGAAATTTGTCTAATTACAGTTTGTCATGACAATCAAATTATGTAATGCATGTGTTGTTTGTTTATTATTATGATTATTATTATTAAGGAATAACCTAATAGTTACATAAAGGGCCAGATGAAGATCATATGAAAATCATAATGAAGTATGAAGTTTGGCTTACTCAACATAATTCCAGTGCGCTGAGACATGTTTGGCCCTTGCTGGTTGACTGGTTTCAGAGGCTTCAGGTTGCTGAGAGAGAAGGAGAACATAGGCACATTTAGCAGAGCATTAAACAGAGATGCATGGGATACTGTATAGTAGAGGTTTTATTTTTACACAATGCTTCTTGGCAATTATTGCAGAAGCATAGTTCAGAAGTACACCAATACTAGACTAGCACCTCTGACGTAGTGCCACATATATATATATATATATATGTTTTGAGCTGTGTAAATGTACTGGGCGTAGCAGTGGCCAAAAATGGATATTGTTCATGTTACTAAAATGTGGAAGTAAAACTAGTTTTATTTTCATAGACAGAGGGAGAATGTTGTTGCTTCTATTTTTAGATTTAGTAGGCTTTATGTTTTGCCTTTTTTTTTCTAGCAAAAAACCCAAACAGTGGCAGTGCCATTCCATTGGTCTCCTGAGAGGCATCTGCCTGGTGGGGTCGCTTCTCTGCCGTCCAGGGTCTCCCTGCCCTGCATCTGGAGTGTTGACAGCGGCTTGTTTGCGGTGGTGGCTCGTGAAATATCAACACGCTGAATCACAATACTAATACCAAAACTTTAATTGGCCATTCAGTGCCAGCAGATTAAACCCCTAAGCATTTTTTAAAATTAACTGTTTGGAAAATTCACATTACCCACCACCTAATCTTTTTGTATTTATTTATTTTTTTTGTATTTTATATGGGGGGGGGGGAATGCACAATTTGTCAAGATCCTTTCTAGCCCGAATGATTTGTGTGTAGGACCATTCTCAACAAAGCAGTAGCAGTCACAGCATTGGCGTGATTGTGGGTGTTGTACTGATGCCAGTGTGAAACAGTGTTGCTGGGCTTTCACAAGTGTCACTATCACTGCTGTGTTCAGAGCGATCCTCTACACAAAATGGCCAGCCAACAATAATAATGTGGTCAGAAACCCCTCACAGATAAAAGGCTGGAGAATGAATAACACAAATAATGAATGGTAATAAATGGGCCACAAGTTGTATGGTAGCTGTTTCAAATACAGTGGCTGGTGAGTATATAGGCTGTTCATATAGAGCTTGTTTGTTTTTAGAATGGAGCATTTATTTGATTTTGATATTCTTTACTGCTGTGTAGTATGATATGTGCGTTTTAAATGGTCTCTGTAAACCGTATTAATCATTTTGAAAGTGGAAGTTCCCTCACTCTGGATGGGGTGCTGGGTCGTCTGGCCTGGGTGTGGGACAGACAGAAGCTCCACAGCCTCGCTCCTCCTACCCCACATCTTCACATGTGCCTCACCTGTCCTACAAATGAGGAAAGCTACAATGCATCTCACTGAGTCACTAACGCTTCCATAAAGCAGTGGCACATGGGGAAGTCTTCTACCTGCTAGACATGAGTGACTGAGTTACAAAACAGGTCCATGAAGTGTTTCTCATCTAAAATTTTGCATTCATTCATACATCTTTCAAGCCACTTAATCTAATTCAGAGTGATTGTGGTGGGGGTGGGGGGTCAGAACCTATCCCAGTAGCCCTGGGCAGGAATCAACCCTGGACAGGGTGCCAGTCCACAGAGTGCACACTCTAGGCCAATTTAGAGATGCCAATCAAAATAAGGTGCACATCTTTTAGAATATGGGAGGAAACCCACACAGGCACAGGGAGAACGTGCCTGAACTCCCCAGACAGCAGGTGGGCTGGTAATCAAACACAGGTCACTGAAGCTGTGAGGTGGTAGTGCTAACAGATAACTTGGGGCCACAGATTGTAATCATGCAGTCTTGTTGTTGGACCTGAACATCTGCCAAGGATGATTTTCATGGGGCCTTTTTGCCTCTATAGTACATTAAAAGGCAGAAAAATGTCTTTCAAGTGGAAACAGTGTTACTGCTGAGAGAAAATGTAATTTACTCAAACAAAAGAAGTTCTTACAATACACAAAAGAACTGCAGTCACTTTCTTTATGATTTTTTTTTTTTAATTTAGAGTTTCCAAATTGCAAAACTTGTTCTGGGCCTAACGTTTTGCATATTCACTGATGAAGGCTTTATTAAACATTTAACCAAATGATTAGACATGTTCTTAAGCAAGCTAAGATCACCTGTTTCAGCCTGCGTTTGTTTACTGTTTGCATCTCTGTTTAATTTAATGGCAGCTCAGAATTTGGTTTTCCAATACACTCCAGCAAATCCAGAGGTTTCCCAGTTGCCCTTTCTAGCACTGGCACTGGGGTACACATTTTCCACAAACAGGACATTATTCTGTAAATGCAAAATGCAGAAATTCCCCTTATTAGCCCTTCTGTTAGTTATTGTTTAATTGCAAATAGAGAAACACAAAGTTGTGTGAATGTTTTGAAAATTACAAAAGGAAAGAATGAATATTATATATCCTAATTGGTAATCTTGCCAAAACTGATTCATTTTGTGCTTTACAGTTGGGGTTCATCCTCCAAACATAATGAACAAAGTGTCTTTCATAGAACGTCCAAGCAAGAACGTTAATGATCTATTACCACAGCAACACCATTCCATTTGTATGTGTGATTCAGCTCGAAAATGTGCATTACTTCACCAGTAATGAATAAATGTACATATATAAAATGACACACCAAATTTAGACTTTCTTTCTTTTTTTTTATTAAGACATTATCTTGAGGTTAATAGCTAGTTATTTTGTCGACACATTTCCCTGTATAAGCACAATGAAACTGTAGACAACACCAGCATAGTCACTGGGTAAGATGTTGGAGTGTTGACGCACAGGTTTAACACTTATGCAGACACTTCTTCATTCAAACATCCTCCACAGTTATTTATGAACAAAACAGTGACCTTAGCAGACAGGACGTCATTTAAAGGCATTACGGGTAAGCAGAAGCTACACAAGCCACTGCAAACTAGCCTAACCCACATTTACAATCAGAATCCATTTACATGGTAAGCAGCTCAAACCTATTTAAATTATTATCATTTAACTATCTATATCAATTATAGTTTGCTGGAGTGTATAACTGTATTTTACTTGTTTTTATGCACAGCTACATGCTGCAGTTTCTTTAACAAAAAATCAATATAGTATGTAATATTTGCATGGTTGAAAATATATAATTTTGTAAGCAACAACACAGATTTATTAGCAATATAGCTATAGAAGGCAGGTATGGAAGTGGCTGATGAGTATAAATTCCATCGAGGTGACCTTGATAATAGCCTAATATTGAAAAAGATAAATATTTCATGGATTATCATCAAATTTTAATACAGGAGCATTAATCATTTTTAATCTTGAGCAATGCCCATGTTAGATATGTGTGGGAGATTATAGTGTTTCTCTTGTACTGGGCTCCATTAACAAGTTCTCTTTACTCAAATTTGCCTTCTGTAGATGAACAACACCAACTTGTGTGCAGTGAAGCAGCAGCATATGTTCACTGCTGTGCTCTTTTGCCTGGTCCTCCTGCTCGGCCTCTTCCTCAACGTCTTCAGCATGTGGGTGTTCTGTTGCCGCATGCCGGAATGGAAAGCTGGTACCGTGCTCCAGTTCCACCTGGCCATCAGCGATGTCATCGTTTGTCCACTAGGACCCGTCATTGTGCTTTATTTCGCTCAGGGAAAGTACTTTTGGGATACCTTTTGGCGTGTAACGTGCCGTCTCAAAATTATATTAATGACGGTTCACTTCTATGGTAGTATCTTCTTTCTTACTCTTATAAGCATCCACCGTTATGTGTCTGTGGTCTACCACCATCAGGACTCCCGAATGAAACAAAAGGACTTTGTTCACAAGCTTTGCCTAGGAGTCTGGGTGGCTGTGTTTTTAAAAGGAATACTGCTGGTTTCTTTTTTTGACAGCAGCAGCAATAATGGGAATATCACGATATGTTTATACATCCACCAGGGACAAACGACTGAGATGTGTTTTGCCATCAACTTCATTCTAGTCATTTTCGGTTTCCTTATTCCATTCACGGTGTCAGTGGTCTGCTACAGCCGCCTGGTGTGGTCTGTGTCAGGTATCAGTGTTTGTCACCCGAAAGGCAAGCTGATAAAGAGGAAGTCACACAAAATGGTGACTGCCTGCCTGGTGATATTTGGCCTGTGTTTCATGCCCATGAATGTGGTTCGCATTGCGATGGTGGTGGTGAAGTTTTTTTTTCCTAAAAACTGCGATCTTCTTGATGGAGTGGAGGTAGCATACTTCGTCACATGGATCGTTTCTTTAATTAACTGCAGCCTCGACCCACTCATATATTGTTTTGCCTCACAGAAGTTCACTAAGGCTGTTCGCAGTTCCCTGAGAAAGATAAGGGTCCACATCCAAACAGCTCGCCAGGACGCAGAAGAAGACAGTGGTCTGACAACACATGTCAGACCTGCCACAGGGACCATTACTGGGAAACGTATGACTATGACTGACACTCGCTGACAAAGGTTTACGTTTATGGCATTTAGTAGACAATCTTATACAGAGTGATGTACAAAATTGTTTTGTCATTTTCTCATAAAATGCATCCTGGCCAATACAGTCGGTTACAGTCAAAGATACTGTTGAACTGGAATACTGCTAAATACAGGGGTCAAAGCTTATAACTAGAAAGAAACGCAAAAGGGGGGAATCGATTGAAAATTTAATTATCGTTCATATATGCTGAACACTTCCAGGGTGGGGTGGAGTGAGTGGTGGTTGAGAGCAGTTTTGTTTTGTATATAAAATAATATATAGGCATAGGCATTATACATATATTTTAATTCAAAATGCTTTTAAGATGATAAAAGATAATAATATGTGAAACATATAATCAGTCATTTATATTCAAATCTGGTATTGTAGCTCATCGTGTTTTTTAAATTTAATTTAATTTAATTTAATTTAACTATTCAAAGTGATACAAATCAAAGTGATGCACAGAATAGGAAATTTATATGTATCTGCCCTCATCTCACAAAAAGAAACTTGACCTTGTCAGAATTTCACATTACTTATAATGAAAAAAAGCAATGTAAATATATACATACAATGTAAAGTATTCTATAAATAAAAAAACAAAACAAAATTAAACATTTGCTAATAAGCCACGTTTAACAATTATGTTTTATCAAACCACAAAAACACAAGCTGTGTCCCAGTTCCTAACAATAGATCCTCAAAAGGGCTGTTTGCTGGGTACAGGATGAATGTATCTTAGTGTAGATTGACAAAAGAAGCCTTCACAAAAGAACAAGTTTACCCTTATGTTGCATTACGTCGGCTCAGACCATACAAGGATAGATCAGTTGACAGAATATGCTGCAGAAAAAATAAGGGAACCAGATGCAGTGTCCAAATTTGAAAGAGAATTCTACGTCATTTATTTTTAGAACTCCGCAGTGAAACAGCAGATTCTATGAGGGGCATAAAAGTGCAGAGGACTGTTCGGTTTTCTGTAATCAACTACAAATTTCAACAGGTCATCTGTACTATCTAACCAGGATATTTTGTCACTGTATGGAAGCAGTACACTTGAAGCGTGTGAACGTGACAAAGCAATTATATTCAGAACACATGATGTTGTAGTTGCTCTGGTTATCTTCCTCAGTACGGTGGGGCCCACTAACATTTAAATGCAATTCGCCCTCATGATCATTTTGTATATTTTGAAAAATATCAGTGCTTTCAAAACACAAGAGCATTTATGTCCATCAAGCAAGCACAGCAAAATTTCCCAGGTTAACTGTTTTATTTGGCTGTTTCAGAGGGAGCATTTTATGTTGTATTTGTGGTTAATATTTTGTGACAATTTAATTATACTTGATGGATTTGGTTAGATTAGGAAGGATTATGTTGTTCCTAAAACAGATCAATGTTCTAGTGTTTAGAATGTTCTATGTTCTAGTGTTCTATGTTTAGAACTGTTCTCGAACAACAACAACAACAACAACAAAAATTCTCATAGACGAACTGCTCTACCATTGGTCACTTCTTCTTCCCTTTTCCCCTGCATGGATGATCTGGGCTAGAATACAACCACTTTCATTTTGTCCATCTCCCTCCATGATGAGCATCTCAGTTCCTCCTGGTGTGGCGCCTTTGAACAACAGCGAGGAGCCCTCTGAGGCTCAGTGTCATCCAGGAGCCCAGCACGTCTCACTCTTGGTGCTCCTCTGCCTGTTCCATCTGATGGGACTCTTCCTCAACGGCTTCAGCCTGTGGGTGTTTACCTGCCGGATGTCCAAGTGGAGCGCAGGCACAGTTCTGCAGTTCAACCTGGCCGTGAGCGACGCCATCGCCTCGCCTGCCACGCCGCTGTTGGCCGTCTACCTGGCCAGTGAGAGCCAATGGAAGTTTGGGAGTTTTGCTTGCCAGCTGAATATTGCCCTGCTCTGTGCCCACTTCTATGGTAGCGTCTTCTTCCTCATGCTCATCAGCGTTCACCGCTACATTGCAGTGGTCCGCTTTAACCGATCTTCGCTGATGAAACGGAAAGACTTTGTGAAGAAGCTGTGCTGTGGAGTGTGGTGTTTCTTGCTGGTTTTGGGCCTAAGCTTTGGGTTTCTCCTGCCTGTCACCACTGATGATCACAAGCTGTGCCTGTCCATACATCAGAAGAATCGCACAGAAGCGTACATCGCCATCAACTTCATGCTCTTCATTCTTGGTTTCATTGTGCCTTTAATTGTGTCTTTAATTTGCTACAGCTGCCTGGCGACCTCAGTTTCCCGTATCAATGTTAGCTCGTCCCAGGGTCAGTCGATCAAGATGAAGTCACTGAAGATGATCGGAATATGTCTGATCATCTTTGGGCTGTGCTTTCTTCCTCTCAATGTGGTGCGGACAGTCCTAGTTGTTATTAAGAAGTACTACCCTAAGAAATGCGAGCTTCTTTTACGACTGGAAACTGCATATTATGCATCCTACATCCTGGGAGGAATTAACTGCTGCTTGGATCCCTTTATCTATTTCTTTGGCTCACACAATTTTAAGAAAACATTCAGAAAATCACTGAGAATAATAAGGGTTCAGCAGGACAGAGAAAATAGAACCGAATCGGAGACAGTAAGTTACAGTGTAAATAAAAATGTTGTCTATACGGTCACTTCTTAAATGTAAATATACAATTATGCTATTATTTGGCTTGGAACATGTTTATTATGTCATATCTGCAGATTATTAAAATATAATTGTCCATCTTCAGTTAACATAGAATCTCTTTGTCCTTACCACTAATATTTTCATCTCTTTGGTTGGTCAATTTTACCTTCTGTTCAGCTGCTTTCCTTCTGTAGCATATTGCGTGCTAGTGTTAAGTGTGAATATAGCACTCAACCTGAAGTGCAGTGGTTCTCTTATACATATACATGTCTTTTTTTGCAGGCCAGTATGGATATTAAAATGAAGAATTATGCTGTTCCCTTCAGTGGAAATGCTTAACAATGGTCAGTGGCCTTTAATACCACAGTAAGCTGACATTTTTTAAACAACAGTAATGACACTGATGAGCACTTAGATTGGCTTATGTCTTTTAGTATGATGCAATACTATATGCCACAGTTAATGTATATAATAGCATGTATGCAGTGTACAACAAATGGTGTCACCATAGGTGAATTAAAACAAACAAAGATGTAAATGGCAGTCCCCGTGTTCAAGCACATTTATGTGCATTTGTACTTTGGCAACTGACATGATAGCACCTTTTAGCATGATGCAAGTTCACCTGTCTCTGTGGTTTGTCTTTGAGTTGCGCATCTCAATAGTATTTAAAAAATAAATAAATTTAAAACTAAAAGTTCATCTCTGCTTTGTCAAAACCAATCCAGTAGTCATATTGGTCATATTGTTTAACAAAACACTGAGACCTATAGCTCTCCCCAATTGGTGTTTCAAAGCAAATTTTGCATTCATCCACAACATGTAACTCTGTACATACTATTCCGGTTTGGTGACAGACTGACACCTAATGGCCAAGTTTTAGACACTTGACTCTGAAAAGACCAACTCTTGTAGACTGACTGATATGTGGCAGCCATAGTGAATTTAAAAGTCAACATATATTTGACAATTCTTTGCAAGGAATCCACAGGGACTCTCCAGATTGTTTCTAGACTCATATTAAAAATGATTTACTAAAAGCTGTTTAAACAAATAAAGCTCTGCCCCATGACTGCTGATTGACATGTGACAATATTGCAATATGTTTTTAGTTGGATAGCATTTAAAGTTATCACTTGCAAATATTATAACACCAGTTTTGTGCAGATCTGACAAGAACTGTAAGAGTAATATGTAAAATTAGCAAATTAGCAAAAAATAAATACATTTAAAAAATCTTCATCGCAGAAATTGAAGGGAACTCTACTGGAAGCCAAGGATGAACAAAGAATTTTGATTCTGCGATTTACACTTCAGAAGATACTGCCCAAATTGTTTGGTGCTGCACTGTCGCACCCCCTTCAGCTGGATTTTATTTCCTGACTTCCAAAGCAGCAGCAGGGACGACTAGGTCTACATAACGACTACGTTTCTGTCTCTAGGCTTTCAGATTTGGTCTGCACACTTTATACCATCTGGGCAATGACGGTTAGATTAAGCACCACCAGCCTAAACCCTAAAATGCCTAATGAGTGAATTCGGCATCCATGTCCAATGTTACATGCAAGTTTCTCAAGGTTAGCCATAAAGACATCTTTGACAGCATTTTCTAATTCTAATTTATTTAAAAACTGTGAAAAAAAATGGAAAGGTTAAATTTGAAGTTACAAACATTTCTATTATATGATCATAAGACATTTTAGTAAGGCAATGACCAGTCTTTTTCTGGAACTTTTTACATTTACAGCATTTAGCTGATGCCTTTATCCAAAGTGACTTACAATTAGGACTGAGTACAATTTTTAAAGCAATTTATTTTTAAGGGCCTTGATCAGGGGCCCAACAGTGGCAACCTGGCAGCAGTAGGGCTTGAATTGGCAACCTTCTGATTAATAGTCAGGTACCTTAACCACTGGGTGTGCTAATTTTAATTTAAATTTAACGTGAATCAACCAGCAAGTTCTATTTCAGTACAGAGTTGCCACCGACTGCGACAACTATAAGCAGACTCTATGCACTAATATGACGTCAGAAGTGAAGAGCTCAAGTTCAAAACGTACCTTATCGATAATCTCAAACTACCATGCATCAGCTGGTGAATGAGCAAGGTAATACAAAACCATGCTAAGACTTTTTTTTTTTTTAAACCTGAACTTGTGCACCTCTGTTTGTATTTGAACGCCGTTTGTGGGGCAGGAGCCATAGATCTACATATCGGCTACAGGTGAGCACTGTGGAGCACTTCGGACGTGACGTCACGTTGCGCCTGGCAAAGGTGGAAAGTTTCCTACCCTGTCCCTGTCGATCAGACGATCGCGGCCATCCAGTCCGTAGTGGTGGGAAGAAACGAAAGATGGGTAAACTACAGGAATTCGAAATAACTCTGAAAAACAATAAAGTAGTCTACGGTCCTGGCGAATCTATCTCTGGATCTGTGAAAATCTCGACTGCGCAACCAATACAATGTAAAGGTAAGAAATCTAAGTAGTCTGCCAGGCATTTTCTCCTGTTGCTTGTCTTCTGATCACTAAAACACCCAGGCACTGGGGTCCCCCCAATGGATTGCGTTTTTTTTTTATTATATCTAGTGGCTTAACGTTAAACATCCTTATTAGGATACATGTCATTTATTATAGGAGGTAAACACGCGCGTAGGTACTGGCTGGGGCGAAACGGAAATCCAGGGAAAGCCTGTGTCGCTAGTGAACCTACTGTCTGGGCCTACCTAGCTACCTACAGCCGAAGACGAGGGGAGAAAACATTTAAACGTTTTTACGTGTTTGTCACAGATAGTTTTAACTTCACACAAGCCCAAAATTATGTCAGGATCATGATACAGAAACCGATAATTATTTACGAAAGCGTGTGTCCAGGATGTATGATGAAGCCTTGTTTTTTTGAGAGGCTTACACCGCGTTATTAATTATACCTACTGAGCAAGAGTGAAGTATAATGGAACATTTCCTTGTTTATATTAATTGAAGGGTGTTTATTTAGTGAATGCCTTAACTCATTTGTGTGTCTCCACCACTTTGGCCCATATGTTGTTAGTCTGATGTTTATTGTTTTTCCAAGAGGTTCAAATGTATTCAACCCTCAAGCCATTCAAAACCTAGCCTGCGTGGTTAATCATTCACACTATACCTTTAACTGTCTGATCATCGATCTTGATAGTCTATTTTTAAAATCTAGCTAAACATCCTGGAAGTTAAGGCTCTTGGTTCTACCCTTTGTGATAAACATCGTAGTACGTCATCTGACCTTAATTCCAACAACCTGTTGGCCCCACCTAAAGTGCTTTTTCATCTGTTCTTTAGGAGATATGTTTCATATTAACATGTCACTGTTAACAACTTTCCAAGAAAGGCAGACATGTTTATCCATTAAAGACAGGTGGTGAGATAGACACATGTTATTGTACGTTTAACCAGTTTGCCTTCTGTATTTTAACACAATAAAACAAAACTGATTAATAGAAGCAGTATTTGCTGAGACTAGTGTCTTGGTCCAAAGGATTGTCACTTGGTTATGAGAGTTAACTAATGACTTATGAGTGACTAAACACCCTGAAAAGAGTGCACAAGAGAAAATCTCCAGTCATGCCCCACAACAGCTCTGATAATTATAGTTAGTAATGGATAATAATAATTATGAATAATGTCTTGCATTGGGTATCCAGTGATCTTTATTTCTGACTATGGGTTGCTCTATTATACTATAAATATGCTCATTTGAATTTGAGTTAAATTATTATACAAAATGTTTACACTACATTTGGAGGCAAAAGATTTCAAAACTTGTGCTGTACTTTTAATTCTTCTTTGATGGACAGAAGAAAGCAATAATGCTTTCTGTCCTTGGAACAAAGGTACAGGTGTAGCGGCATCTGTGCAGCCAGCCCCAACCTGAAAAGGGATGAGAAAACAGGCAGCTGGCCTCCTGACAACAGCGGCACTGTCTCCTCTGTCACTCGACCCATTTTAACGTTAAGGGCTTTGGCAATAGACAGCTTCTCTTTGTTCTGTGGAAGTAAAGGTTCAGAATCGTTCCTGACCATTTACATTTCAAGAAGCACAAATTTGAGAGAAATGTATTAGTCCCACCGGTGAGGTCTGGCTGGAACTTATGCAAATCCCGTTTGAAGACTCAGTCTTGCAATTAGAACTCTGAAAAGATTAATAACAGTTTACATGAACATGATGATAAATTGCCGTGCTTAAATGTCATGTTGTGGGAAATTGGATCATTAAGTGAAATGGTGTGAAACCTTGTTCTTACATGGTAGGGGAAAGCTGATTGCTAAGGCATTTAGAACTGGTTTGTTGACGTTCCTGGTCAGGCAGGTCAGACAAGAACGAAGCCGAGTACTTCTCATCAGTAAACAACAATGTTTTTAACAGTGGTGAACTTTTCTGTAAGAGTTTAGGCCTTATTGCACAATTAAATGATGTCAGCCAGTACTATGGATCATCTCATGAAGAGGTAGAATCAGCTGTCGGACTTCAGTTGTGTAGAACAATTATCTTTCATTATTATTTCATGATGCTGTATTATGAAATAATCTAGAGATAAACAAACTATTGGTATTATTCAAGTATATTATTAAAATATATGATGCAAAACCTTAACTATCTATTGAAGAGAAAGTTTGTTTCAGTCATGTATGTCATTATTTCCTATAATAAATAATCAAATAGTGTTTTTATCTGTCTCCTTTTACCTGTGTGTATTTGTAGGACATTTTGTTGTTTTATTTATATAATTTTCCTCAACATTCCATTTTCTTTGTACAGTTATTATGCTTTGTTTAGACATGTTCCCTAAGGCTCATGTATCTGTGGTTAGCATTATTCATTGCTGAGAGACTGGGGAAGTGAGCAAAATACAAAGAGCGACGTGTAGGCTTGAGAGAGCTGTTGTCTAGGGCCGTTATTCTCCAGTTGTGCTGTGCATAGCACCCCCTGGTGGTGTGCCAGATAATGGATAATGGAAATTTGGTGGAAAATGTGTTCTGCTGTGATAACACTGTCACTTGGCAAAGCTATTTTCAAAATAATAATAATTTTCCCCAAATTGTGGAGATGCTGATTGCACTCTTCTGGACTGATATATATGTACACAGACATACACACACCTGTCTGTCTGCTTTGGAATCAAGGGTTTGAGTAGTTATGCATCAGAAAGTGCACATACATGCATACATACATATACAAAGTGTAAGTGCAAATGTCCAGGGTGAGGCACAAAGCAGCCATGAATCCATCCAAGCAGTGGCCCCCAAGGATGAGCTGATGAGGAAGTGAATCAGTCAGATTGGGGACATGATCACCATGGAAGCAAAGGAGGTGCATTGGCAAGATGAGCCCCTCCATGGAATGTACCACCCACACAACCTATCAATGGTCAGAAGAGGCAGGACTGATGGACAGCACAGAGTCGCTAATCATGACGGTGCAAGGTGAAGCACTAAGGGAGTGTATCACATGAGACAGGACGCAAGATGCAGACTGTGCAAAAGATACTCAACCAAGGGCCAGGGGTCATAAACAGGCTCACATGCATATGAGCTGAAACTCCCCCCCTGCAGGGGGCAACTGCAGAGACTGGTGGAGAACAACAAGGATAAGGTGAACAAGTAGTGACGAACCAGAGAGATATTGTGATAGTCGTCAAGATGCACAAAACTGCAGTCCTAATAGATCTGGCTTCCCAATGTGGTGGGAAAATTCAAAGAATCTCCGAAGAGATGTAGAGATATTCAAACCTCTAGTAAAATGCAGTGTTTTCAGAGAAACGGGATTTTTCAGACAGAGGTCCTTCAAAAAGAAAACTCCAGCCAAATACATGCAATTTCTAAGGCTCCAGATCTTAGCAGCTCTGCTGTTCACACAATGTTCTCTTGTTGTCCCCACACACACAGTATGCTACAGGAAATACATTTGAGCAAAACGGTCAAAAAGAAGAAGGCAAAATTGCACAACTGAACAGTCATCATGAATCTTCAGATTTGAGGTGAATGGTGGGAAAAATAAATTCTTTATTGACTTAAGACACATTTTAATAATCTGTACAGATATGAAGTTTAGATTTGTGTGTGTCATATGATTGTGAAACTGTAAAGGGAGTTCTGTCTGTATAATTAAATTCTCTGTTTTCTTTAACCTGACTCTCGTTTCTCAGGGGCACGTTTCTCAGAATGAGTGAGACAGAGTCATAGAAGCTAAAAAGCAAGCATGCTTTATTCAGAGATGCATGAATATATACAGATGTCAAAGCAGATGAGTTAGAGCAAATATATAAATGACATAGCAAGTGCTACATGTTCAGACATGAATATATGCTATCAAAAATGAGACAGTTGTCTGTCATCACCTCAAATTATATTTGACATAGTCTTTCACCTATCTAAAAATAGACATGCTAACGACAGAGTATAGATCTTTGATACAGCTGGGTAGAAAAGAATGTGCTATACTGAAAAGAGAAATTCTAACAGTCTGTAAAACGTCCTTGGGTTTGAGAAAGGTACTATATGCATGTAACTACTAATAAACAGTATAACTGTATATTTACTTTTTAGATGACAGCTTTTTTACAGTCTGATTCACTTCCGTTGTCTCTTTCCTTTTGAACGCTTGTTGTTCTCAGTGATTTTCTGAAGGCTTTCCTAAAATTGTGTGAGCCAAAGAAATAGATAAAGGGATCCAAGCAGCAGTTAATTCCTCCCAGGATGTAGGATGCATAATATGCAGTTTCCAGTTGTAAAAGAAGCTGGCATTTCTTAGGGTAGTACTTCTTAACAACAACTGCGACTGTCCGCACCACATTGAGAGGAAGAAGGCACAGCCCAAAGATGATCAGACATATTCCGATCATCTTCAGTGACTTCTTCTTGATCGATTGACCCTGGGGCGAGCTAACATTCATATGGGAAACTGAGGTCGCCAGGCAGCTGTAGCAAATTAAAGACACAATTAAAGGCACAATGAAACCAAGAATGAAGAGCATGAAGTTGATGGCGATGTACGCTTCTGTGCGATTCTTCTGATGTATGGACAGGCACAGCTTGTGATCATCAGTGGTGACAGGCAGGAGAAACCCAAAGCTTAGGCCCAAAACCAGCAAGAAACACCACACTCCACAGCACAGCTTCTTCACAAAGTCTTTCCGTTTCATCAGCGAAGATCGGTTAAAGCGGACCACTGCAATGTAGCGGTGAACGCTGATGAGCATGAGGAAGAAGACGCTACCATAGAAGTGGGCACAGAGCAGGGCAATATTCAGCTGGCAAGCAAAACTCCCAAACTTCCATTGGCTCTCACTGGCCAGGTAGACGGCCAACAGCGGCGTGGCAGGCGAGGCGATGGCGTCGCTCACGGCCAGGTTGAACTGCAGAACTGTGCCTGCGCTCCACTTGGACATCCGGCAGGTAAACACCCACAGGCTGAAGCCGTTGAGGAAGAGTCCCATCAGATGGAACAGGCAGAGGAGCACCAAGAGTGAGACGTGCTGGGCTCCTGGATGACACTGAGCCTCAGAGGGCTCCTCGCTGTTGTTCAAAGGCGCCACACCAGGAGGAACTGAGATGCTCATCATGGAGGGAGATGGACAAAATGAAAGTGGTTGTATTCTAGCCCAGATCATCCATGCAGGGGAAAAGGGAAGAAGAAGTGACCAATGGTAGAGCAGTTCGTCTATGAGAATTTTTGTTGTTGTTGACGAAATGAAGGTGGTTGTATTCTAGCACAGATCATCCATGCAGGGGAAAAGGGAAGAAGAAGTGACCAACGGTAGAGCAGTTCGTCTATGAGAATTTTTGTTGTTGTTGTTGTTGTTCGAGAACAGTTCTAAACATAGAACACTAGAACATAGAACATTCTAAACACTAGAACATTGATCTGGTTTAGGAACAACATAATGCTTCCTAATCTAACCAAATCCATCAAGTATAATTAAATTGTCACAAAATATTAACCACAAATACAACATAAAATGCTCCCTCTGAAACAGCCAAATAAAACAGTTAACCTGGGAAATTTAGCTGTGCTTGCTTGATGGACATAAATGCTCTTGTGTTTTGAAAGCACTGATATTTTTCAAAATATACAAAATGATCATGAGGGCGAATTGCATTTAAATGTTAGTGGGCCCCTCATAGAATCTGCTGTTTCACTGCAGAGTTCTAAAAATAAATGATGTAGAATTATCTTTCAAATTTGGACACTGCATCTGGTTCCCTTATTTTTTCTGCAGCATATTCTGTCAACTGATCTATCCTTGTATGGTCTGAACCGACGTAATGCAACATAAGGGTAAACTTGTTCTTTTGTGAAGGCTTCTTTTGTCAATCTACACTAAGATACATTCATCCTGTACCCAGCAAACAGCCCTTTTGAGGATCTATCGTTAGGAACTGGGACACAGCTTGTGTTTTTGTGGTTTGCTAAAACATAATTGTTAAACGTGGCTTATTAGCAAATGTTTAATTTTGTTTTATATATTTTTTTTATAGAATACTATAAAAGAGGAGCAGAGGTGCACTGAGAGAGAGACATGCTGGGCTTCTGGAGGACACTCATAGTTGTTATTCATCAAGAGCCCTGTACTGTTGGGAAAATAGTTTGAAAATGAGGTGCTCATCTTTTAGTTGTAGAAAACGAGAAGTGGTTGTGGTCTGGCACTGGTCACCCTCCAAGTGTGGAGAAAAAGAGAAAGAAGAAGTTGGCAATACTGGGTACTGTGTATTGGGTACTGTGTCTGGCACAAGGCATCCTTCCGTAAAGACCTACAGCATATAATTTTAGGTGCTGTATAAGATCATTCACAGGCAGTTTAAAGTGTGCATGTTGATGATTTACAAGAATTTCAAAGGCTCTGATGTAGTCAGGAATCCCAGTGATGATTCTCTGAGTCACCATGACGTTCTATTCTTGTTTATCTACACAAACCATCAAGGAGATTTGTGTGGTACCTTGAGTTCCTGCATGGTTTAACCGCTTGAGAAAATTAACCTCTTCAAAAATGGTGTAAACAGAAAAGAGTGATTCACTAAATTCCCAAGAAAGACCTATTAGCTGTGCTTGACCTAGAACTGTACGTGTGGACAAAAATAGTTTGTAGTAATTTGAATTTCTACACATTACATTTGCAGTATGAATTACAATTTTTGATTCCATGATGTCGATGGTTGAAGAGCATCCTGCCCTATTTTGACCAAAATTATTTGTTTGTTGGCTCACACGAGTCCCATGACTTATTATCGCACTGTGCAATAGCCGTCTCATTGTTGGCGTTCCTCATAAGTTGCCATACCCTTAGTAAACGTTGCCATTGTCAGGTGTTACTGCCCCCTTATGTAACTTACAATAATTCAATTTGTTCCCATTTTGTTTTGTTTGAATGTGCAGCAATCAAGGTGAACTGCCAGGGTTTCTGCGGGGTGACAAGCAAGGCGAATGACACGGCGTGGGTGGAGGAGGAGCAGTACTTCAGCAGTACTCTCTCTGTGGCAGATAAAGGTACTCACAAAAGAACATCACCCTACACTTCCGCCGAGCCCTTCCCTGCACCAGGGCCCCATTATCACCACAGAATGTCCCTGCTCTGGCCGCTTTTTGTTTGGAAGACGAAGACGAAGAAGAAGAAGAAGAAGAACCTGGCCAAACGAGAGGATCGTGTAGTCGGAAAAGATATCGGCGCGCCTTCTGCACCGAGCAGTTTTAAGCATGATACTGCTAATGAAACTTCATATCATTACCCCATGAACCCCGCAGGATCCAGTCTTTTGACACCGTGTGACCACTAGCTGGGAGGTGCGTCTCTGACGAACGATGCTAGGAGATAGCAGATGGACAGAAATGAGAAAACTGAGAGGGGATTTGGGAGTAGTTATAATGACATCAGCGAGAGAGAGAGAGCGCGTTGAACATGGGGGACCTTAGGTTGGTCTTTATTTTGGGCAGGGATCAAAAAGTAATGTTTTAAAGTGCATTTCCTTTCAATTGTGCTGCCCACATTGGGTTTTGAGCTTAGTCATCTGATGTTTTCAGAACGCCTAACGCACCGTCTGTTTACTTCCTCTAGGTACTCTGAAACAGGGCACACACAATTTCACGTTCAAGTTTCTCATACCAGGTGAGACAGCACAGTGACGGCATCAAACACACACCTGTCTCCCTGCATTCCTTTACACATAGACACACCCAAGGGAGTTTCTTTTTGTTTAGCTTGAAAAACAGAGTGCAAACACAAATACTTGTGATGGTTCATTTTTTGTGTAAAAACTTTGAGTCTAACTGATGTAGTATCCTGTGGCTGTGGTTGTGGTAAAATTGTTTCTGTTCTCAGATATGTGTACAACTGAAGCACATAGCCAAGGGGTTTATGGTTGAGCCCTTGTGCCACTTAAAAAACCCAGGGAACCTAAATCTGTTTTCTTTCTGATTAAGATGATCTAAGGACATGACGTACATGTACTGTACATAAGAAGAGTTTCTTCCTTTCTGATGAAAATGTTGTGTAAGACTTAGTGAGATACGCACTTGCTCATACTGGAAAAGGCTGAGAACGCAGGAACACAGTTTACGGAAGCTGCCTCAGCTTTGATTGCTGAGAGCAAGTTAGAACATATTACCAGATATTACCAAGCCTTAATCAGTTATTACAGGGCAATTTGCATCTTTGGGACTGAACTGAATTGAAATGTTAACTGTAATGTTTATACATGTGGATCAACACACTGCAGTGCACCAAGATTGCATAAACCCACTATTCCGTCAACACCCCTGAACAAGACGTTTTAGTGCCTGAACTTCAGAATTATTTGTGTTGCTATTGGAATCATTCTGGTTCTCCCATCTTGCACAATTATATTCAACCCTGCCTGAATATTGTAGCAGGTAGCACGTGTGTGACAGTGAACTGTAAGTCAAGCATGCTAATTGGGCTGATGAGCCAATTTAGTTGTTTTTATTTATCAGATTTCTCTTTCATTTTTATTTTTAACTGAAAGATTACTGAATATCTAATACTAAACACTCTAGTGTCATTCAAAACATTTAAAAACTTTACATTGTGTTCTCTGGCTCTTTACAAGCTTGTGTCCTTAGAAATGGGCCTTATGAGCATTAGTGTAGACTCCTACACCATCGATGGGAGTAGACATTATGAAAGTTATAAAAGTATTTAGTAAATAGCCTGAAGCAGATTCGTTAAATGGGGAAGTGATTGGTTTCAGTGCTACTGATTAAACAGGCCTTCAGAAAGATCTGGCTCCAGTAGCACTTGCCTGTAAATTTGGGGAAACTTGCCAAGAAGAAATTTTACAAGGCTTGATTGTGAGTCATACATGAGGCCCAGTCATGCTCTAAATGACACTGATGGAGATTCTCAATTGACCGTGCTTTTGTAGCGTTGGGTCAGGTTAAATCTGTGTGGAAAACCAGGCCAGATTACATGATTCTGGTTGAGAAGAGTCGAAGATGGCTATGAAACTGTTTGTTGCTCATGTGTCCATGCGCTGACATGAAGAAAGTACATGTGAAGAGTAAACAGTGAATTCCTTATTTTCACTGAAACATCTTTAAATCAGTTTGACATTTCCGTGTTTTAAATAGATCTTAGTCATTGGGAGTACTATGTACAGATGTTGTCATGTCTGAGGGTTGCTCTTTATACGAAGCACTAAAGAGGGTGGACCTAATCTCATCGCTTAGCCTTACAGTGGATTTGGCTTCCTTAGCAACGTGAAACAAACCCAGAAATTGGCCCTGCCTTGTGTTAGCAGCTATGGTGTTGCTCAAGATACTTGAATCTTCCACCAGCTGTTCCCCCACGTGGCCGTAATGTAATAATGTAATTCTGTGAGGGCCTTTTGAACTATGATATTTGGATAGGCTATTTCTGCATCTTATGGACTATTGCGATAGTCATTGTTTTGATATTAAATCATGAATTGTCTTCAGATTTTATTAATGGTGGTGGTGGGGGGGGGGGATTTTGGAAGACACCAACACTGTTTGTTATTTTTCCAATAGCCACAGCTCCCACGTCATATGAAGGCCCATATGGAAGGATTATGTACAGAATCAGAGCACTTATTGACACTCCTCGCTTCTCCAAGGACTACAAGATGGAGAAACCCTTCTACATGCTCAACAACATTGACCTCAACGAAGTTCCTGACATACACGTTAGTTGACTGCACTCACATGACTAATGCCGTATAACCCATGTGACTACCGCTCTTCTGCATGCTGTCCGCCATTCCGGATGTATCGGCCCAACACCTTCACCTTGCGTTTCGTTTAACAGGAGCCGAACTCTTCGTCTGTGACCAAGAACTTTTCCTACATGCTGGTGAAGAACGGAACAGTGCTGCTGACGACCGAAACTGACCTTCGAGGTTACACCCCGGGCCAGGTCATCAAACTGTCCACCAAGATCGACAACAGGTCGGGGAAATCCACAGGCTACGTGGTGGCCAGCCTAATGCAGGTAGCGACTGAGCATTTCACCCCATCTGTATCCCACAATCCCACTGTGTGACACCGGAGCCAAGGCTAGGCTTGCTGTACGTCCTTACATCTCCGCCCCAGCTTACCTAGCAGCATGTTTCGCTACCTCCTTCCCTATAGAACAGCCCATGTCACGTGTACGGGCTGCTGTGTAAGGTAGGAGGGAAGGAAACCCGTTCAGCTGATACTTCTGCACATTGTGAGTGTGCGGGCTACTGTATTATAGGGAAGGAGACATTAAGAAAGGTAAGGGTCTCTGCCCCCTTGGATCTGTAAAATCGAAGTCAGTGAAGTTGATGAAAGATAGGAGATACGAGCATTTTTCCTAGTGTCGGTAAGTAACTGAGTTTTGGACATATTGGAAGTTTAAGGGAATTGAGATGGAGACCTGATGATGATAACTTGGTTACAGTAGCGAGAACATAGTGTAATAAAGGCATGAGCCAGTGTTTCTGCCTCGTGGAAATGAAGTGGAGAGAGAAGGCAACGTGGCAAAGATGGGAACAGGCTGCGCTGCTTAATGAGTTTTGGGACTGAAAAGAGTGTGTGGAATCAAATAATTCCAAGGTTTTGGCTAGCCTATCGCAGGTACCAGTTTAGCATTCCTGCCCCAAAATATTCCGCGGTCTGACAGCGTGACACCGGAACCAAAGCTAGGCCCGACGTGCATGCGTCAGCTTCCCAGCTTTCTCCACAGCATTGCTCAGCAGTTGCATTACCTCGTGTGCCACCAGAAAGTGACGTATCGCACGAAGAAGCCGACGCACGACCTGAGGGCGATAGCGGAAGTGGAAGGGGCCGGGGTGAAGCCGGGGAAGCAGGCGGAGTGGAAGGAGCAGATCATTGTTCCCCCTTTGCCTCAGTCCTCTGTGGCTGGCTGTAACCTCATCGAGATCGCCTATTTCATCCAGGTGAGGGGTGCTTCATTCATTTGAGTAAACATCATCTCCTAAGTGTTTACACTGTTGGGTGCTGGATATGTTGTGTTTTTTAGTCATTTCTCTGTAATTAAGTCTTTCACGTGTGCATGGTAGATGTAATGGTGCCCTTTGAAAGGCAGTAAGCTGCAGGTCACTAGCTCTGCACTAAATGCAGTTTAGCCGGCGCTCATGTAGGTTACAATTAGCATTTCCTGTTTCCTCTTCAGACCTTATCCTGCTTTTTTTCTTTTCCTGCTCTGTGTGTATATTGTCTTTCTTCCCTTCTCTTATAGAACTGTAAAACCCTCTCATTTGCCAGGTCTCCCTGAAGTACCCGGAAACGTTGGTCACCTTGCCCATCTGCATCGGAAACATCGCAGTCGACCCCAGCCGGCGTGCAGCTGCCAAGCCCCTGCCTCCCATCCCGGCTCCGCGCAATGCTGCGTATGCCCCGCCCACCTCTCCCAGCCCAGCCCCCTCCCCCAGGCCTGCCCCTCGACCACGGCCACGCAGCATGCTCGTCTCGCCCAGTGCTCCTCCTGCTGAGCCGGATGGGATGGGCGGAGAGGGTGGTGAGAGTGAAGAGATCCCCACCAAGAGCCACTCCCAGCAGCAAGGTGGAGGCCCAGTGCCGGTCTTGTCTCCCAGCGCCTTCAGCTATGCCCCGGGCCTCGCCTTCCCACAGCGACCCAATGGCACCAACGCCTCCGATGCTTCAGCGCCTCTGTTCTGCCTGTCCACAGGGGCCACTATCCCATTCTTCAGTGAGGGGAACATCGCCCCTATCCCAACTTCATGCTCCCTGATCCTACCACCGGACTACCAGAGTTCAGCTCAGCCAAGCGGTGAGGCCCCGTAGCGTGGCAGCGTTATGATTTGCGGTCTTTTGGTTAAGATTTTTTTTTGAAACTCTACAGAATTTGGTCTTTTAATTTGCTGTTAATTGTTGATGAAAAAGAGGCATCTGAAATGGGCCCTTGGGTCTGCCAGATTGTTGTCATGCAACAAGACTGGAGTAAAATGGTTCTCATGTACATAAATGGAATGGTACAGTCAGTTCTAATCCTTAAACCAGTATTTTGTAGCCGCTGCACCTGGATTGCCGCAGTTCACAACCAGAACCCAATAAACTTGGAAATGAAATCTTGAGCCGAACCAGAGAAACAGTAAAACTCTGCTGGACTTTAGGACAGTTTTGGGCAAACATGTACTTAAATAAGGGTTATGATCTGAAACTGGCTAGAAATACTGATAGTTCTGTTGTACACCCTAATGGTGTAAGTGCTAATTTGTGGATATCTTGAGATATTTATCTTGTGGATGTTTTACAGTTAGATGAAATTTTTTTTAACTATATTTGTTATATACCTTATTTCTTTTTGTGACATTTTAAGTAATGCTAATTATTGAATGTTTTGCTTTCTTCTTCAGCGCCTCCACCATCGTACGAAGACAGCTGCACCAACACATAAAGGATTTATACAGTGTCTGATGTATAGAGGATGACTTATTGTGGATGACTCCTTTTGTAAACATGTACTTTGTAGGACTGGTCTTCTCTTAATCACAGTTCTTGCACTTTTGGGACATTGGGACCACGTTCACACCGGAGGTTCTTTGATTTAAGCAAAAGGATTTACTGAAATATCTTCTTTAAGCTTGGAAGTGCGTCTGTGATGCCCCTCATTTTAATGTATTTTTCTTTTTAGTTTATTACCATTCTTTAAGTTATTCCTCATCAATATTTGAACATCCTGTGGAAAAGGTTTTTTTTGTTTTTTTTTAAAGCAATGTTATTAAAATTATTTCACATATTTTATAACTTAAGATGAATATCTAAGCCCTAGGAACAGAAGAAGAATGGTTCGATCCCTGTTGGGACTTAGTTTGACTTCTTTTTTAGAGGTTTTTTCTGGAGGGTCTACAACTACATTCATTTGGCAATAAAATTTAACAACATTTACGTTAAGATTGTTCACTTAAGACATTATAAAAGTAAATACTGTTTGTTCATTTCACTTAAGGTCAGAGAGTTGTGTTGCATAAAATAAAGCTGTAATTCAGATTACATTTAAAGTGAATGTTTTGTAAGCCATCTTTTGTTGCTTTGTATTTGTTGTAAATAATTGTCTTGATCCTTTTCCCAACATATCAAAAAACGAACAAGGATAGTACTATAGCCAGTGAGCCATGGGTCTTCACAACTATATTAATGCAAGTTCACCAGTGTCTGTGTTTTGTTTTGGATTGTGGATCTCAGGAGTGATCTATTTTAAATCCAGTAGTTTAAACAAGTAGTTTTTCTCTTGTTTTATAAAAAGCAATTCAGCAGTCAAATTATTTATATCTGACACAAGTTGAGGATCATAACACTCCCAAAAGGCCAATTCAAAACAACAGTTGGTTTGTACCCACATCATGTTCTTTTGTAAATGCCATTCAAATTTTGTGACAATTGGACAAACCATGACAGAATTTTAGCCAGTTGATTAATAAAGAGACCTCCAAAAAAGGCTGACTGATATGTGACAGGTATAGTGTGTTAAAAGGCCAACATATTTTTTTTAATCTTTATTTACAAAGAAGCTCCCCTATTGAAATGATTGCGAAAGGCCAATGATTAGATTTGAAAGTGTATTTGACCAACCAGGGTTTTAATAATAGTGAGGCTTATAATAGTTATTTATGGAACACTTTGATCCTCACTGCACTGCATTTTTTAAACGCAGTCTGAACACAATGGAACTGATCCATTTTATATTTTGTAGTACTGTTATAGTGCCCTCTTTTATCAAAAATACACATAAATCAGCATACTTCCTGAAAGTCCAGAAATGACTGTTCCTGTCAAGTTTCTCCAAAATTATTCAAGGAATTCCTGAACTGTTTTGAATGAATAAGCACATCTTAGGAGGATTGATTAGTATGTAGAGGAAATACTGTGTACAAATGTAAATGTGTTTTGATAATTATTGAAATTCAGTCTTGTGAATATTTTGATATCAAGTTTGTGAAGAAAATTGGACTAGTTTGCAATAGTATTTGATAAATGTATTAGGCATGTGTATTAGGCATTGTAATTATGTGCGAAATTTGGACACAATCAGAAAACAACTTTTAATCATTTTTAATTGTTTTTCTTTTTGAACAATGTGCACATTACATTATATGAGAGAAAACCACTATTTTTACAATCCATGTTTAACATTATTACAATTATTCACCAAAGGTGTCATATCCTTACCATCTTTCACTTTTGTTAGATTTTACATTTGCTCCTAAACTGAAATAAAAGAGGCTATGTGGGGCTATCCCAGATAGTTTATTTTCTTTAATTAAAGATAACCATTAAATTATAGAAGTAATTTCAACACAGGCCAATGTAGTATTTATTAATGAACTAACCATAACAGATAAGAAATACAATAACCTTTTTCTAAGACAACTTTTAATTCAGAAACATATCCCTGTAATACCCCACCAGTGGAGCTGGTGTTTTATATGGCTTCAATATAAGATGAGAAAGGTGATTTATAAAATACTGTGTCTACCCTTTCAATGTTGAGTTGAGCAGATTCCTGATGTCTGTATTTTGTCATGGAATTACCTAGAATTATTTCATTGTGTATTCACATATTTTGATTTTTTTTTGTTCGCCCTGGACTATTGATTGGTATATCACAGTCATATAATTTGCAAATGTAAAAAAGGTTTGAATAATTACTCAGCTTCACACCTGGGAATATTCGTCAGGAATTTCATTCATATCGAGCACTTAGACCGGTGTGCAATACAAGATCAATGATCAATGGCCCACTACACTAAAGCAAATAAGTGACCAACAGAGGGCGCCATGCGGTCACATGCAAATTGCAGAGGGCATGTTGCATGCTGGAGGGAAAGGAAGTGATCCAGTCTCACAACTTTCTTTGTTTTTATCTTTTATTAGCATGCAGGTCATTTGAGGTTAACAGGTATGCTTTTTTTAAAATGCATAGATATATACTGGAGCTTACGATTTCACCTGGTTGATTTTTTTAAAAAGATTCAGTTCTTGGTCATGACTCTAAGGTTTTGATTGATGATTTGGTTTTGCTAATCTTAGCTAGCTAGGATATCTAGTTAGCTTGCTAGCTTGCTCACTTAGCGTTATTTGGTCTTGCAGGGAGCAAGTCAGCCAGGTATTTTCTCGTTATATTTATTAAAAGCAGCAAAATGCCGTTATTGCTAGAACACACATCTAGCGAGATTTATGTAGCTATTTGTATACTCATGCTTTTCTGGTTGTAACGTAGCTAGCTAACCTAGGTAGCTAGGAGAGCTAGGGAAACATTTAACGAGAATCATACGAAAAAAATGACATGGTTACATTTCCCAGCTAGTATAATGGCGAACTTAGTTGTCAGAATACCCTTCTCGAAGCCGAGTTCACGTCGCGACCTAGCTTCACTAGCTTGCCTCATCTCGCCATAATATCCCACTTTCTGGGTTTTTTGCAATAGGAAGGGTTTGGGAGATCTTTGAGTGGTCCAAATCATGAGTGCCATGGCCAAATTCAAAAGAACTGGTGAGTTCAGTTAATGCATAACGCTTGTTATTATCATAAACAAGTGCAAGTTTAAGCTGCATGGAAGGACAGCTGCTTTCTTTTTTTAATATAATTGCCGCTGAGTATTTTCACAATTGCGCGGTTGTTCAAGGTGTGGACAGAGCTGGTAATCCTTCGAGGAGGGGGAGAAGACCCAAATCGAAGCCCACGCCTGAGGTCTCCGATGTGGACGGGCAACTCTCAGCAGTAGAGGATCAAATAGGGTCTGACCTTCATTTCCTTTCTGCAAAGTCAGCACAAAAACCGACCTCCTCTCACATCAGTACTTCAGGCAGCGAGGGATCTGTACAAGCAACACAGCAGCCTCAGAAGAGCTTGGGTTCAAACATGACTGCCTGCCACGCAGCAAAGACCCTTCAGGCTTCGCCTGCGGCAGCTTGCGAGGCCTCAGCAACGGATAAGAGCGCCCCAGAAAGGCCGGAGGATGTGCGGGGGGGGCCCAAGCCTGTGCAGCCCCGCTTGGCCTGGAAGACCATGGTTAGAGCTGCCCCTCCTCCAGATGCACTCAAGGTAATTACTGCCGGTCTGATGGCTTCTCAGCAGCGCCGCATCTCAACCCGATCCCTACGCCATGCTCTGTGGTGTGGCCTGCTTGGCGCGGCACGTTCTTTAGATTACGAGTGGGTTGCATAGCACTGAGTGGCTGTGACATCCTGAGTGATGACTGGCATATTCTTATGTTAACATGCGAAGATCCTGATTGCTGAACAGCGAGCTTCGACTAGAGATGTTGAGGAGCTGGAGAGATTCTCGCCGCCCCTGCAGTTAAAGCTACCTCAGAGTCTCAAAGGCCCGGCAAAGCCCCAAGCAGGTCAGCATTGCGACCCTCTGAGGTTGGCCTTTTCCACGGGTAGCTGCTGGCGATCAGCACCTAAATCCAGCGTTGAGCTCCATTCTTCTGTTCTGCTGTTTCTGCGCAGTGGTGAGAAGGAAGAAGAGGAAAATGGGTTTGTACAACTTTGTTCCCAAGAAAAAAACCAAAGTGTCAACAAGGCAGACTCTCACGTTACCATCCTCCAATAGCAAGGTGACCAGTCTTGCCTTCCTGACGTATATCACTGCTTTCTATAGTTGTGTCAATATCTTGTACTTAAGTGTGTGTGTGTGTGCGTGTGTTTGTGCACGTGTGTAACCATGTGATTGTGTTGGAGGGGCACTAATGTTGGCTGAGAGAAAATATTTGCTTCACCTGTTTTGAATTCCTATGACCAGTCTAGCGTGCACTTACACAGCTGAGATCATTGTTTGCGTTCCTCAGAAGGAACCTTCATATGGGGCCCAGGTGGTCCAGCTGCAGCTTGAGCAGGCGTTCAAACCCAGACCCAAATCCGCCAGCCAGGAGAGGCTGTCTGGCCGAGCGCCCGGGGGCGGTGCAGCCGAAATGCAGAACTCGAACGACACGCCGAAAGCCCCAGAGAACTTCTGTGAAGAATACACGGAGCTGCCTCTGCATTCTCTGGCTCCAGACAGCATGCTCACAGCCATTCACACAGGTGGGCGGCGGTGACATGCACACTCACTCATCCACACACTCTCACAGCCCAGCTGTTCCCATGCCTCCTTTACTCCTTCCTCATTGGTCAGAGCTGGATATTTTTAGGGAGGCAGGCCACTCGCAACCCTCCACTGATGTTCTCACGTGCAAAATCACTGGTGTCCATGAGAAGCCTGGTCTAACTTAACCCCGATAGCCGTACCACTGTCGTGTCAGTATTGGCGCTGTGTTGAGAATGGAGCACCACTTAAATATCACCCAAGCAGTAGTGAGGGGGGTTGACACACGGTGCCAGCCACATGATGGGCTGTAGACTGCACTCGTACACACAGGTGTGGATACATAAAGTGGTGAGTGAGCACAAGAGCTGTTTTTTTTTTTTTTTCCCAACACGGTGATTGGAGAGTGTGGAGTGGCCTATCCGATTACATATCCGTCTTTGGCTTCCGGAACTCCTAAATGACTTGTAGCTGTTGACGGAGACGGAGCTCGGCCGGGCGGGGGCGAGCGCTCAGATCCTTATCGGTCGCCGCACCTGCCCAAGGCAGGAAGCTGATGCCGTGCTCTTTGCTTTGCAGGCCTGCCTGAGGATAAGGAGAACGTGGAGGCCGACGACCTGCTGGAGCCGCCCCTCTGCAGCTGCCGCATGGAGGCGCCCAGGAACCAGGACGTGGTGACGCTTGCCGAGGGCAAGTGCATGGCTGTGGAGAGTGTGGATGGGAAGGTAGCGCTCTCTCTCTCTCTCTCTCTCTCTCTCTCTCTCTCTCTCTCTCTCTCTCTCTCTCTCTCTCTCTCTCTCTCTCTCTCTCTCTCTCTCTCTCTCTCTCTCTCTCTCTCTCTCTCTCTCTCTCTCTCTCTCTCTGATCCTTTGACTCTTTGACTCGCCCTCTCTTTCTCTTGCTCTCTCTCTTTCTCCATCACTCTGTCTCTCACCCCGTCTCATTACCAATGTTTCTTTCTACTGCTTTAAGATTCTTCATTGTGTCTCCTCCTCCCACTGCAGCTGAGTTTGTGTCGGAGGGCAATCCAGAAGCAGGAGATGATGAGGCCCTCCCTGCGCATCCCCCTCCTGGTGCTGTGTGAGGACCACCGGGCAGGCATGGTGAAGCACCAGAGCTGTCCAGGCTGTGGCTTCTTCTGCCGGGCGGTGAGCACCCTGCCCTCTCTCGTTGCTTAAACACTATTGCAAGGTTGATCTTTTGCATGGCGCACGGTGGCAATATGCAAGAGAGCTGCCTAACCAATCACAGCAATCAAATTCATAATGCATTTTTTTCTAATAAGGTGCTTGCATCCTAACTGAATTCAGATGGATGACTGTTTTGTCTGCGTTTTTATCACGGAACATTGAGATGTATAAACAGATTTAAGGATTGACCAGTATGTTTTTAAAACATTGCTTAAGGCATATTGCATTTTGCAATGTTTTGCTCTGAAATCTCAGGATGGCATTTTTATCTGCATTGTACAGCCCTAACAGGCCTTGGGAACTGTTAATGTGGTGCATTTCATCCACCACGAATAAATGAATGACAAGAGTAGACAATGAGATTGACTTGGTTATATTTATACTTTTTTTGATCATCTCATTGGTGTTTTAATAAAGTCTCCTGGGATATGAGCGAGGCCTGACCCAGCAGTCATTCTGCTGAACTCCTAATCTCGGTCTCGGAGCTGGAGCGCTGGTACCTCTCTCTCCTTCCCTCGGTGCTGTATGTTCTCATGTAATGAGCCTAAACGGGCGCGCTTTGTGCCCACCGCCACAGGGCACTGCCCGGGAAGGCAGCCATGGCATGCTGTGCATTGTGTTCCCTCCCACAGGGCACCTTCATGGAGTGCCAGCCGGACGGGCACATCTCGCACCGCTTCCACCGAGGCTGTGCCTCGCTGATCCATGGCCAGCTCTTCTGCCCGCACTGCGGCGAGGAGGCCAGCCAGGCCAAAGAGGTCGCCGTCCCCAGGCCTGACCCCGGCGCAACGCCCCCTGTTGCCGTGGACGCCTTGCCCAGGGACAGGAGAGACCCAGCACCCACGCAGTACGTTCACGGCAGGGCCCTTGGCATCTGTTCGATGGTTTCGGCTTCACCTTGCGATGACGTGCAATTTATATTTTAAAGTTTGAGTGATTTAATGTGCCATGATTTTGTCAATTGTGGCTTCGTATGTCGCAGATGTCCTACTGTAAATGCCACACCTCTGCTTAGTCCCACGCAACCCACCGTAGAGTCCCTGGAGACGGTTCTGGAAGCCCTGGAGGATGGGAAGTACGCGCCCACATCCGCACGCTTCTCGTTCCGGCGGTCGGAGCTAAGGCACTCCTTGAATACTCGCTTCGGACGTATGCTGGAATGTTCGCGTGTTTTAGGTTCTTCTCTTTCTTTTCCTTCCTGGCCCATGTCTGAGGTACAAGAGGTCAAAGTTCCCACCGAAACAACTCTTCTACTCTGCCAGGAGAGGCGAACTCCAGCACGTGACGCACATGCTGGGTAAGGAGCCGCTCACAAGCACGTGTGCGTAGCTTGTTGTGGACACCCCCGTCCGTAGCCTGCTGACCGAACGCTACCCTCTCCCCGCATGGCCGTGGACCTCAGTGGAAGGGGCGGACCCAAACCTGCAGATGGAGAGCGAGCGCAGACGCACTCCGCTCCACGCTGCCGCTGCCGCGGGTCACCGGGATGTCTGCCACATCCTCGTGCAGGTATCTGCACGGGCCGCTAGTGTGGGGCTTCTGAGCAACGACTCCCAGAAAGGAGCCTGCTTGTGAAAGGCTTCTACCTCTCTCTCTCTCTCTGTGTGTGTGTGTGTGTGTGTGTGTGTGTGTGTGTGTGTGTGTGTGTGTGTGTGTGTGTGTGTGTGTGTGTGTGTGTGTGTGTGTGTGTGTGTGTGTGTGTCCAAGGCTGGTGCCAACCTGGACATGGCCGATGAGCAGCAGCGGACGCCCATGATGGAGGCTTGTGAGAACAACCGTGGGGAGACAGTGGAGTACCTGCTAAAGGCTGGGGCCTCCATAGCCCACAGGGTGAGGGTGGGGTGGGCGTGGGCGGGGTGCGGACAGTGCAGCCCTCCTGTGGACGTTCTCCAGGACATCACTCCGAGCTCAGTTCAGTTTTACTGTACTGACTTCAGGCCAAGCTGAGCCTTGCACTCTTCCTAATAGCACACTTTTTGGTGTCTGAACTTTATACTTGTTTTGCACTTTGTAGACATCAGCATTGATTCTTCTATTGCAAAAGCGTTCTAGTTTAATGGTATCTTGCTCTCTAACCTACTGTACTGGCTAGGATATGATCTATGAGTATATGAGAGCACTTTAGTGAGTCGCTCTGGATAAGATGTTAATGTACCTGATGGCGACCTGTGAAGCCGGAGAATTCTTATACTGTTGTGCCGATTGGCCTCCAGCAAAGCTGCAACGTATGAAGTCCAAAGCTGCCTTGGATGAGTCACTATAGTGAGGCAACAAGTCATGTGACTTTTTTTTTTTTTTTTGCCCCACCCCCCCTTACTGGCAAATGTACTCAGAGATCACTGCATAATTCTTCACTTTCATGTTTTCCCAACACAAAAAGGGAATGTTTATGGAAAGTAGCCGTAATGATTCAGTAGTAGAAGAGATGGTTTGTAATTAGTTCTTGCCAGAACTGTAAACTTGTATACCAGATGAGCAGGCCCGCTGGATGAACCGAGTCCAACCCAAATGCTTTGCACTTTAATGCTCCGCTGAACGTGCCCTGTTGTCCACACAGGACACGAGAGGCTCGACGTGTCTCCACGTGGTCGCTCGAGGAGGCCACACTGGCATCATGCGCCATCTGCTCTCCACCACCGCTGTGGATGTCAACACTAAGGTAACACTGGCTGTAGCTCCTCCTGAGACTCTTCCTACATAGGAGAGGTCATACCAGGTCAGCTTTCATATAGCATGCCTCAGGAATTATTTGGGTGTTTGAAGCACTATGGAGCACTTAAAATGCCACTAAGATGACATCTGCAGCATGCAGGGCCCCATTTCCCATAAGTGTGGTGGTGTTAAGATCAGATTAAATTAAAGATATGCGCAGTGTAATACTTGCTCTACCCTTACAAGACGATCTTTTGGTTATGATGCTTTTTGAAAACCCAGCCCAGGATCATTGTGTGCTGATTCTATGTTCTTGTTGCCGTCAGGATGATGGAGGGTGGACTCCAATCACCTGGGCCACAGAAAATATGCACAAAGAGCTGGTCAAGCTACTGATTACCAAAGGAGCCGACATCCATATGAGGGACAAAGTAGGTAGATGGGTTCTTCTGGGTTTGAGTTATAGTTCTTTGAAGTTAAGAAGTGCAGAACGTGGAGGGGTTCTACAGGGTTATGGGGTAGGTGGTGAGGTTCTAATGGGTTATGGGGTAGGTTGGGGGGGGGAGGGCATTCTAATGGCTTATATGAGCTTTACCATTAGGATCAATTTCCAGATTTTTATTTGAAACATTCAGACACTGCTGTTTCACTGTGTGAAGTCCTGGACTTATTGATCTCTTTTGGTGAAGAATCCCTAGTTTAGTCTAGGCCAAGTTTAGGTTAGTCCAAGAAGGGCTTAATCTGTGTGCGATTGTCAGCCTTTGCGACATGCTGCATGACTGCTCTTGCCTAGGAGGAGAATATCTGCCTGCACTGGGCAGCTTTTGCAGGCAGCGATGCCATCGCTCAGCTGCTGCTGGAGAACAGGTCGGACCTGCATGCCGTGAACATCCACGGTGACTCGCCTCTTCACGTGGCTGTCAGGCAGAACCATCTAGATTGTGTCATGTGAGTGTGGAGCGGTGCGCCATGCAAGTCGTGCACGCGAGCAGTTCAGTGTGACCGTTTAGGAAGATGACGCACAAGTGCCCGGTCAGTATGTGATGCTTCAGGGTTACGTGTGGAGAAGTGGACGTGAAACCTGTGCTTGGCGTGCAGGCTCTTCCTGTCCCGAGGAGCGGACGTGAATCTCAAGAACAGGGATGGGGAGACTCCTCTGGATTGCTGCAGCATCAACTCCAAGGTGTGGGGCATTCTGAACACCAGCAAGAAGCTCACCGATGCACGCAGGAGCCGAGAGAACCAGGGAGAGAGGCCCCTCTGCAGGTCTTCAGGACGACTGGCACCTTTCCATCTATTGTCTCCTTCCTTAAAATGCTGTGTATATTTTCACTTGAACTGCATCGTTGTAAGACAGTTGTTAGTGTATTGCAATGTCCTTACAGTTTGCACACAGGCCCAGGTGTTTGTGTTTATTTATGTATATTGTTTTAATGCAATGTTGCACAGAGATTTGTCTCGAGGCTATGAGGAGGTGCCCATCACCTGTGTGAACGGCGTTGACCAGGAACCCTGTCCAAATGACTTCAAATACGTCCCCGAGAACTGTTTTACCACCCAGGTCAATGTTGATGAGAACATCACACACTTGCAGGTGTGTGTGTGCCTCAGAACATCAGGCAGTGTTGTTCATCATTTTCTTTCTTGTATTCTACATCTTGTAACACGTTGACCCAGACGTGTCCCTGATTTGTATTGGTCTTGTTTGTGAAGCACTGCACGTGTAAAGACGACTGCTCCTCCAGCAGCTGTATCTGTGGCCAGCTGAGCATGCGCTGCTGGTATGACAGGGTAAGGTGACGCCCCTGCCTGGGGCAACAACGTACGAGTAACGGAATGGATGACTGAATAAATGATTCAATGAATCAGAAATGAACAAAGAAGAATCGTGCTGTATTGTTTGAGAGGAAGCCATAACACTTGTCCTGTGGCTGGGATCAGCACCACGGAGAGCGTCCAGCCTCCCTGTATCTGTCTTTTCTTTGTGAAGTCGGCATACGCCGGTACGGTTATCGCGTCTGTCCAGGAGGGCCGTTTGCTGCAGGAGTTCAGCAGGGACGACCCACCCTTTCTGTTTGAGTGTAACCATGCCTGCTCGTGCTGGAGAACGTGCCGGAACCGGGTAGTGCAGAATCGCACGCGGTAAGGAGCGTTTCCTCATCTAGAGCCTTCGCAGATATAAAGATTTTGAATAAGGCGTGCTGAGGTGTCATGCAGTGGCTGCCTTAACTGAGTGTGCTGTAATAGGTTTGACTAAGTAAAAGGGGACGTCTGCGTGTGTTAGGGTCCGCCTGCAGGTCTTTCGCACTGCCAGAATGGGCTGGGGACTGAGAGCACTGCAGGACATTCCTGAAGGAACCTTTGTATGCGAGTATGGCATCCTCCTCACAGATGTTATTAGCAAGTTCATTTTTTATAATGGCAGGAAGCGCGCGTGTGTGGGTGTGTGTGTGTGTGGGTGTGTGTGTTTAACACGTTTTGTTTTGTTTTTGAAGAGCCATAGTAAGTCATTGCATTCATTTCTACAGCATAATTGTTTGTTGGCTTGTTTAGATACCGTTTGGTTATATTAGAATATACCAGGACATTTATATATTCAAAGTCTTAATATCTCTCACTTCATAAATCTGGGGATGATGTCAGATTGAAGTGAATTTGAAATGCAGTAGGTAAAAGGGAAGTGCAATAGTTATTAATTGTTGGTCTGTGTTGAAAATGTTGATCTTTGGGTCAAATACTTTTTATGCACTTGCTTTGGTGTCTGTGCAGGTTCGCTGGTGAGATCATTTCAGATGGGGAGGCAAACGTCAGAGAGAATGATTCCTACATGTTCCACCTGGATAATAAGGTTTTTATTATTATTATTATTGCCAAGATGTTGAATAATGTTCAAGCCAGCAGGGTGTGCTGTTGGCATCCAGTCACTGAATTGAAAAATCTCTTTATCTTCCATACCTTTGCTTGGCCCAAATGGTTTTGATCCTCATTTTTCTAGGTTGGAGAGGTGTACTGCATCGATGGTCAGTCCTACGGCAATGTCAGCAGGTTTATGAACCACCTGTGTGAGCCCAATCTGTTTCCTGTGCGGGTGTTCACCAAGCACCAGGACCTGCGCTTCCCACGGGTGGCTTTTTTCTCCTGCAAACCCATATGTGCCGGAGAGGAGCTTGGGTAAGGCGCTCTGCATCATTCACAAGAATATGCGGGTGATCCTTGCATGTGTATCTGCTCAATCCGTTTGTGCCTCAAAAACGAGGCGCATTTGCTGAGCGCCGGCGTGGTTAAAGGTTTTCGCTTCAGCTGTGAAGGCGCACGCCGGATTGCAACCAATCGATTATTAGAAAAACATGAAACAATTTGGTTGTGTGTAAAACCCTGCAGGCACGACTGTGCAGCTAAGGCTGGACGTTGCATGCACAAAGCCAGCCATCAGCAGTCTCGCCTGTTGTCTTTTATTCAGTTATCACAGCATGCAACTCTCCATCTCCCCATCCCACGTGTGTTCCCCCCCAGGTTTGACTATGGCGATCAGTATTGGGAGATCAAGAGGAAGTACTTCAGCTGTAAGTGTGGCTCTCCAAGGTGTAGACACTCGGGGGCCGTCGCAGAACTCGGCCACCGCGCCGCCTCGGCTCGTGTGGCTGCCGTCCAGTCTTCTGCACAGCCAGGCAACACTGAGCACAATCACTCAGCCAGTGTTGCCATAGCAGGGATCCAGCCATGATGCTTGGATGGCTAGCATAGCTGCCATGGCCTGCCACGTGAACTATTTTATATGTGCTACTAGAGCTCAGTACTGCGCTTTCATGTCTTTTTTTTTTTTAACTTTACCTTTCATAAAGACACATTCTATTGTTGCACTTCCAAACAGAGAAGAGAACAGAACTTTTTAATGATCATTTTACACCAGATTAAATTTAGACTTTTCAATTTGGATGAAGTGATGTCACAGTTGATTTTTATTTGGAGGGAAACAGGAATACTACCACCTAATGAAAGTAAAGGCAGACGCGCTGGTTTTAGTACGCCATCTCTCTGCTGCATTTTTATCACAGATGTTTATGAACTTTGGACAGGTCTGCAGCTGCGTGCCTCCACCTCCCTGAGTTAAGGACAACTGAATTGTTCATCCTTTTCCCATTTTTGTGCCTTTCGAGTAGCAGCAGTTTGGCGGATCTTTAAATATATTTTTTCATTCAGTTTTATTAGGTTCTCAGTAATGCTGATTATGATGCTCGTATAAGAAATAAAGGACTTTTGTACATATTTTCTATTAGTCAGTGGAGGCCATGTCTTCATTCAGGTTTGTTTGTTTTTTTTTCCTTTTGTCAGCTGATTTAATGGGGCTGGAGTTTCGCTTCAGTGCTCTTCAATTCTCACATACACTGCTGCCTGGATACATTATTTATATTTTTAAATCTTGATGTTTTGCCTCTGACCTTTTGGTTTAGCACCTGTTAGAACTGCTCAGATAGTCAGGTAAATATACATGGTGCGGTAGCTGTTAGTAGGTTAAAACACCTAATAACTAGCTCTTTTTAGATAAGGGCTGGATTTAACCACTTATAAAGTCAGTTTCCAGTATAGCTAGACATGGTTAATTGCTCACTTAAAGCTTAGCACAAGATATCCTGTACATCCTGCTTTGTGCGTTGTCACATGGGAATCGACTAAAGTCATTAGGAAATCAGTTTCTAGATTGGATTCTGCAGCATTCTACTAAACTTCAGAGGAATGGAAACGTGCTGTAACGTCCAAGACAAATGCTCCCAAATCCCACTATGATTTCGGAGAGACTTGCTCTTCCACAGACACCCTGACTCCTCATAATGAAACACGAGGGTTTGGGAAAAGCTGGCAAAAAAGGCATCTGGAGCTGCAGCTCTGTGTTCCCTGTCGTAATAAAAACTGCACTGTGCCAAACAGCTTGCCCCAGCGTTCAGACATTTTCAATCAATGCTTGGCCCAGTGCACCCTATACTCCCAGCTCCTTCAAATCCTCCTCAATCTGCCAATTTCAAAAAAGACAAAAAATACAGACTTATGATGAACTCAATAAGTGCTAATGAAAATATTTGATCCACTGATCTATTCCTCCCTGTGTCCCTGTACCTACACCCTCTGCCATCCGTCTCAGGTGGAGTGTGTGCAGGTGGAGATAGTCTCCATTACAGAGCAGCCCAGGCCAAACCAACCACGTTAGACCAATCAGCTCTTTTCCAACCACAATCAAATCGTATATCCTAGATAACGCACAATTTAGAAAGGGTTCACTTGGAAGGAATAAATGTGAACGGAGATGAGCTTTTTCAGTGTAATTATCCTCAAGATCAATGGAGATAAGTGCCAGTAAGACTATCGGCCCATGACAGCCTTTTCTATCGAGCTATTTCTGTTTCAACACTCCTTCCAACGTGTTTCACATATTGAGGCTTTGTGATTTGAATAATTAGTTTCACATATTGAGGTTTTAGGCTTTGAATCATGAGCAGTGTTTTGGATATAGGAACCAGTAAAATGGTGGCTTGGTTTATTCTATTTGTAACATGATTGTCGGCTTTGGTGGAAATGATAGTAACATGGGATGACTTAGCATAAAATGTCCCACAATTTTAAAAATAGTTAATTTGTATATGTAAGTGAATATAAGTCAGAGCGTTATCAGTTCAACCATAGTCACCCTCATACTATTTCCAATCCAAATTATGTCCACTTTTAGAGCACACGTTGTACATTGTGTTATTCACAGACCGTGGCACTGTTAAGAAATGAATTGCTGTTTTCTTCTAAATGAGTATGTTCCTGCCTATAATGTCAGCCTGGCACACGGGTACGTGTACTCATTGTGGCCTGTTATGTAGGTACGATATTCATTTGGTACTCATTTGACAATGCTTGGTAAACGAAAGTTGTTCTGATTCGGATATATTTGTTGTTGTTGTATTGCGCGTGTGAACTTTACAGAGTTCTGCCTCAGCAGTACAGATTATTGGTCGTTTTAATTAACTAACGTCGATAATGGTTTATTAGCCTAAGTCGCAATCCGAAATCGCGCACGCCAATCACAGACTATCCTGAATTACGCCAGCCGGTCCCACCCCTACCCAAAAGAACACGCACACTCCTTGCGTATGTAGGAAGGAAGACATACGTGGAATATCTCGATTAAATCTCAGTATCCAAATTGTTCATTATCAGTTGTTTATGGAATCCCCACTAAGTGAGACACTTTGGGTAACATTTTTCTCAGTGTTTTCCCTTTCGACCCACTGCCATGGATACTGTAACGGTACAGGTGGAGCCATTGACAGGCTGTCTTTCGGTCACGTGAGCGATTCGGAAAGAGCAGCGGCTGCAGAAATGTGCTACATGTTCGTTGCCAGCGCATGCCTAAACAGAGACAGAAGTGCCAATCGCGCTTTTTCTGTCGTTTTTTTAAAGGTGTAGTTTATGCAGGCTGCACGCAGTGGCGATGGCATACCGATATTACTGCCTTTGAGAAAAGAGACAGAAGTCGGCAGATTGGACCTGAAGAATCACAGAGCATCTGCAACAGCGTCGAAACGGGATCTTTAAAGCCCCCCAACGCGTTCACCCTGTTCAGCTGCAGCGAACTGTACAGGCATCTTTGCCCGCCTTTTGCCGATTGATATTGCCGTTGATATTCGTTGTTAGTCGTTTACGCGAAATGAATGCAACTAACACGAGTCGCCTTTGGAAAGGATTGTGTAACACGCGAAGATAAAGTTTAGGCGATTCTGCGTGCCGATCCATGACGTTGCTTGCATGGAAGTAAATGAAGAAATGTCCTTAGTTGTTTTGATGGGTGGAATAATATAAAGAATCTTCTACCTTTCTCCTGTGTGACGCTTGGTGAATGGGCTGCTCAGTTGGATTCCAGACCTGTATCGATGAAAACTCGTGGCTGGGACTACATCGTGCGTTGTGATGCTTCTTCTTTATGCTCTATCTGATGCCAATTTTGATTTCTGTGGTCAAATCTGTGCGTTTCTAGAATGGCTCGCTTCGAAGACGATCTGCCGACCCGATATGGGGGTGGCTCACCATCGGGTCCAGGAAGAGGGGCAAGCCGGCAGCCGGGCCCCCCGGTCGGTCAGAGGATGTACAAGCAGACAATGGCCCAGAGAGCCCGGACAATGGCCATATACAATCCAATTCCTGTCAAACAGAACTGTTTCACCGTTAACCGGTCTCTTTTCATCTTTAGTGAGGATAACATAATTCGGAAATACGCAAAGAAAGTAACAGAGTGGCCATATCCTTTACACATGGTACTGCTTCTGAAGTGGTGGCATAAACTGTTTAATGAACAAAAGCCTGCAGGTTACCGTGTATGACAAAGCATATTGTTTTTGAAGCAACACCTTGCTTTCGTGCTTTATAGGGTTACTTTTTACGTTTTGGTCTGATAACGTTTAACTGGGCTAAAGTTTGTTTACTCGATAGAGTAGATTTTCATCTCGACTATTATTTAAATGCAATTGTTTTGTTTTTTTCTTACTGGTCAAACTGCTATAAAAATTCTATAAGCAAATATACGTACGCGGTACTGAAGCCTACAGACACGCTCTAACCGGGGTGTTGTCTCACGCAATTGCTCAGACAGAAGTAGCGGATAGGTTCCGCTTTTCTTTGACAAACCGCAGATGGCAGATTCTGAACGGTGTCTTTGGCGTATTTTACACCTAGTGTACAAGCAGGCAGCTTTTCTCAGTTTCAAGGATAACGTTTCTGTTCGCAGTATGCATGCGTGTTATGGATTTTTCCACATAAAGTCATTGCAGTATTGATTTTTTGAATCAGACGAGCCTTTCGGTCGCTCCTAGCAACCAAAACAGTCCTTACATTAGGCCGCCTAAATTACTGTTCAGAGTTGCCCGTGGGAATACCAGTAATAAGCGCCTAAAATGCAGTAGTTAATTTCATGAAGATATTACTACTGCTCTTCTTGTCTGCATTTCACATACAAGGCATTCAGGAGACATCTTGGCAATTGGCACAATCTTTTATGTGCATCTGAAGACAACCTAGAAAAATTCGTTTGTGCTTACCAAAAATCTGTGGTGCGATTCGATTTCATTGTTTGTGTGTGTGTGTGTGGCAAAGCCAATCAATTTATACGATATGTAAATCATTTTGGCAAAGATTATTCACAGTCATGCCTTATGTAATCTTTTGCAATCTTTTTGAGTAAGTTTACCGTGCAGCAGCAAAGATAGCGAGTGCCAAATCGAAGCGCTCTCCAAGGTTCTGAAAACGCCCACTCGGATTAAACTCGCTACAGGAACATGGCAAAGGCAGCGAGGAAGTAGGGGTTGCCCAGTAAACCACACACGGCAGCATTTTCAACGTGGGCGGCTGTGCACATGAGCGCAAGTACAACATTTACACATAACACGCAGGATCAATGTTATTTTTTGTGGATTGTATTTATTCTTTTGTTTAAATTACCATTCTGTATGTTTCGTTGCTTGCTCCTAGTTCCTAGTGGCTACTTAAGGCGTGAGAATATATATATATATATATATATATATATATATATATATATATATATATATATATATATAGAGAGAGAGAGAGAGAGAGAGAGAGAGAGAGAGAGAGAGAGAGAGACGAGCTTTATAACCAGACGCCTCACTATATTAAACTCTGAAACTCCTCAGCTTTGACGCAAACCTGTTCGAAGCGCCAAAGAAAATAATTAAGGTTCTGACCGGGCACAGAGCGGCGAGTGACGCAGTTTACCCGCTACTTTTAGCTCGCGCACCTGCTCCCTGGGCTGTGTCGGGGTTTCGCTCTTCTGCAGTGCAAGGCTCCCAGAGCTCAAACCGAGGACCTGACAGAGGCAACCGCCGCCTCTAAACACAGCCGCCGCGTCCCACTTGCTGCGTCTGCAAACAGGAAATTAATGCTGCCAGAGAGTCATATGTTTCCGATCCCTTTGCAAACAGGGAAACACAAGTTATTCGCGATATATCGAGATTCAACAGTCAAGGTATAAGCGATATATCGGTATTCAACAGTCAATGTATAGGAGATATATCGAGATTCAACAGTTCTAGCATATTAAAAATGCAGAAGGTGTGCCCAGTGTCTGGATTCATAATAATAGCCATCCAAGTGATTCATAATCATATAATGTTCATCATAAGCCTCTTAGTCTCCCTCTGCTACAGAACAGAACTGCATTACTGGTGATCTGGATAATTTTCTAAACATATTTACTGCTTGTTTGTGTGCAGTATTCCACTGGATATGTTTTTTTTTCTTAACTATCTCACTCCATTTGAGTACATGATCCTTGCCACCATCATAGCCAACTGCATTGTGCTGGCTTTGGAGCAGCATTTACCTGCAGAGGACAAGACTCCAATGTCACAGCGCCTGGTGAGTTTGGATCCACGCACGTGTGCAGCTGGTCACAGTCACACTCCCACGTACAAATCCACGTACAAAATCTTGTGATTTTAGGTTTAGCTGACAGCCAGCCCTCTGTGTGTGTTTTGTAGTTGTGCCGTTACCTACCCACAGACAAAATGAGGCATAATCAATACCCTGCACGTTTAACTGATATGAAAGAGGGCATGCATCAGGAAAGGCACCTGAACGGCAGTGTCCTTCCTTGATGAGAGTCTCCTCAGTGGGGAGGAAGGTGGTGAGACCCAGGCAGATGGGAGGCTCATCTCATCACCACTTTGTAAATGAACTGGCATCACACTGCGCCTCCCTTTGCGCACCCCCACCCTGCCCTTGTGTTTAAATCCAGATATCCTTTTGAACCCTGTCATGTCATTAAAAGGGTAGACATGTGGCAGGGGGTAATACGTGTGTATGGGTGGAGAAGTGTGTGTGTATGTGTGTGTGTGTGGGGGGGGATTAAAAGAGCATTTATTAGATGTTTTCCTTCCTTCATGATGTGTATAATACATCAGCTTCTAATATGAAGGAGCACACTGAATTGAACTTTGTTTTTTATATATATCAAGATGATCCAGTTTTAGATCTAATAGTATTTCAAAAAAACCAAAAAAAACCCCAACAAAAACCAACCAAAAATACAAAGCACACACTTCGTTGAAATTCTTTGCCTGCTTTAGTTAAAACATTTTTAGGAAGCAGGTAATCAAAGCGCTGAATGTAATTTCACCGAGAAATCAGGCAGGGATATATTACCCTTTCTTCATGCTCCTTGTGCAACGTGGTGTGAATTTAAGAAAAGAATCTCAATGCTTTATGTTTGGCTGCCCTTCTTTATTCAGCCTTGATGCTGTCATAGCTTAGCAAGCAAATATAATAATGTGACAGGTTACTGTTTATCAGAGAACATTAATTACTGTATAACAACATTGATCATGTCTCTCTGCTCATGTTTGAGGCAATGTTCGCAGATTCTGTTTCTACCACATGAGCTTGTTAGATGAACAGTGGCACAACTTCCCAAAGAATCAATGACCTTCTGATTTTCTTCTCCAGAAATTGATGCAGCTTACCACAACTTAAGCCTACTGTAAGAGTCCCTGTGCTTTCATTTCTGTTCCCACAGGATGACACAGAGCCCTACTTCATTGGCATATTTTGCTTTGAGGCTGGGATTAAGATCATCGCTCTTGGCTTTGCTTTTCATAAAGGCTCCTATCTACGCAATGGGTGGAACGTGATGGATTTTGTCGTCGTGTTGACGGGGTGAGTCCAGAGATTTGGCTGTTATTATTTGCACTCTGCCAGTTTTAGTGGGTAATCAGTTAGCACTGTGGATCTGTGTTATGTGGAACACAGTTACAGCAGAAGTTACTGGGGCGCTCCATGTCTGCGACTCGCTTTTCACACTTTACAATGAACAAATTCCTATGTTCAAAACACTCTATGCACTAACTAGACAACATGGCCCAGTGCTTTACAACAACATTCATACAGTACAGCTCTTTTGCAAAATGTAAACAAAATGTTTACCCCACTAAATGGTTGATGAGGCTTTTGTAGAGAAGCTGGCGAAGGGACGATTATTGCCTGCTGATGCATTTCTTGCTCAGAAAATGCCCAGATTGTAGAACGTAGAGCTGTTCCGTGTGGAACAGGGGAGAGGAATCAACCACCCTTAGAGAAACCCCAATGCGAAGCAGGCGCGTTTTAAGCCGAGGCCGGAGCTGGTTCAGCGTGCCGGCTTGCGAGAAGGAGGGCTCCTGGCTGACACAGCCCAGGGACGTGGCACCACCCTGGGGGATGAAGCGGTGATGGGGGTTGGTGTTGCGTTGGAGCAGGTCCCTGTATGGTTACAGCCTCCACTTGGGAGGGTCCTGGCTCCCCGTCGCTAATGGCTGGGAGATTTATTTTGCTCATCCAGCAACGCTTACGTCAGCCCCACCAGCTCACTGCAATAAACAGATTTGGTGGAAGTGACTCTGGCTTTTGCGCAGGACTGCGAGACATACAGTCCTCCCTCCAATAAGCAGAAGCCTGCGTGACATGCAACTCGCTGCTGTAGAGACAGCATGAGGAAGACATGTGCAAGTAGGAGATGATACGCAAAGAGACCAGAGAGAGGAAGGCAGTGTATGTGGTGTTTGTGTCATTAGGTGGGACGTAGCAACGGCTCAGGGCAGATGGCCACTGATGCTGCTTTTCAGGAGACATGTTTTGTCTTGGGGCTGTTGGGCAAAAGGGGGCGGGGCCGAGATTATCGGGAGCTTGTCAGTCGTCATGAAAACGCTTCCTGTTTCCTGTCCATTCCTTTTAGGATGGATGACAAGTCCATTACTGTGATAGCTGTGCTGCTGACTGCTTGTCTATAGGGGCATTGGGAATGTCGTGGTGGTGTTCTCCTGAAGGCCAAGATTAAACAAACACAGATAAAATCAGCCTGACTGGTTTAAGTTGGTGCTGATTATGGGCCACACGAGCTTGCTTTGGTCCAGGTGAGCTGGAGAAGGCTTACAATATGCCAGTACAATTACAGCAGGTCAATGGCAATATTTTTGTGGATAAAAAAAGAAGCGTATGGTTTGCTGTTGCGTGCACTTGGACTATTGTTTAACTTGCACAGTCGGTTCTAAACGTCTGAGGCCTTGCCAGGGGTGTGTGGTATATTAGTCAGGTCATTTTTCAGCACTTCTGCATAAACAAAACATTCTCAGTGCTCAGAAGAACAATAGGGGTTCAAACTTCTTCTTTAAAAAGCTAAAAAATATGTTCAGCTGGTCTTTAAAACTAAAGCACTAGAAGCAGTTAGGATAGTACTTCTGGTGCTTTTAAGTGCATGGTACAGACTCATCTTGCCTCATCTCTCCAATTTTGGTTTTCCACTGGGCAAAGTTGTGGTACCTTTTTTGGTATCACCTCCTTTAAGGTTCCAGGTGAGGCAAGCTGGTACCAATGGTGATGAGAAAACACTGCAGGCTGCTGATTGGTCAGAGAGAATTGTCACTACATGCGTCATACTGCATGAGACAGGCGGGTCTCTTAACATGTTAAGAAGAGTCACCCGCCATTTTCAAATAGCCATCTGAAATGGAAGGCAGGAATGTCCTGATCAAACAGCATTTTTAAATAGAATTTCACTCATTATAAACATAATATCTGCGATGATGCTGACAACACCATGCTGTGGTCGACGGAGGAGATAAAAGATCCAGCAAGAGCTTATTGGACCAACGAGGAATGAAAAGGTCTACCAAGAAGTCTCTGAACTGGCCACACACGATTACCAAACGACATTCCAGCAGTGTAGGGAAAAGTGAAAAAAACTTTAACGTGACTATAGATAAACGAAGAGCCACAACAGCTGGCGTCATCGCAGCCATGGCAGCTCATATTGTGTTGCTATGACGACCATCTATACCAAGGGAGAACTTTAACTGCAGCGGAAAACGAAGTACCCGGTACCAAAAGCTGGAAGAGTCGAGTAGCTGAGTTAAGTGAAGCCGGAAGGATGCAGTGGAAAGTAGCATTAGAAGACTCTCTGTGGTGACTCAGTAGTCAGTGTCTGGTGTTAGTCATTAAGAGATGACAACAATTGACAATGTGTCAGAAAAGCATTTTTGTATTCCCGGATAAATTAAATATTTGGTGTCGCAGTTTTAAAAATGAAGCCAATGGTGCAAACACCATTTTAATTTCATACAAGACTTTCTCAAACAGATATAAAACCATTTGTCTTAGTTTTAAATATGGCATTTCTGAATAGTAAGTAAAAATTTGATATAGGTTTTTGATGAATGATGAAATAACTTTAGGACCCTAAAGTGTTAATGAACTAAATGAGATGTTCTCATGTGAAATAGCGAGGTAACATGGACCTCATCTGTCCATTTGCACAGCTCCGATACTCCTCCAATAAGACATTTGGATTTGCTAATAAGAGCATATATCTGCCTCCCTGTGGTCCCACCCTAATCAATACACTATTGAACCAAACCCAGAGTGAATGGATTTGCTACACCACTTTTCTTTATGACTGTGCATTCGAGCAGCATTCTCTCTCTCGCCCTCTTTCCCTCCTGCACACTCTCTAATTCTCCTTCTACCTCTCCCTTTATCCCTCACCCCTCCCTCTGTACTCCACTATCCTTATAGCTCTGCTTTTTTACTTGTCTTCCTCTATTCATCTATTCAGTCTCTCTCCTCCTCACCATCTTTTTCTGCCTCTCTTTTTATCCCTCTTTCACTCCGCCTCTCTCTCCTTTCCTCTCTCCCACTCTTCCCCCCCTCCCACTCCACCCCAAACTCTCCACTGGCTGGCTCGCCTGCTCAGGACTGCACTCCATGTGTGCTGTCCTTTTCTGCTCCTACTCTCCCCCGCTGAGATCGAGATATTGTTGAGTGCATGGAACATGGCACTGATATTGTGTGTGGATACTAATGCAACCTCATTTTTTTTGGCAGACTTTAAGATGTGACAAAAGATGATTCATGGCCAGTACTATGCTATGATGACAGTAATTGGTGTCAGATATCAGCACAGATATAGTTGAAATCAATACAGTTATAATGCACCTCCAGTTCCATCAATCTACTTATGTTTACCCTCCATATCCACTAAGTCCTTATGCAATAAGGTCAGATTATCTTTCCTGAACCTGGATATTGGTATTGATATTGAATCATCTTACAAACTATGTTGTTGCTTATAACTGAAACACCTGCCATATCATAGATGTATTAGACACACACGTATGTAAACCTTTCACAGTGAACGGCGTGCGGTTTTCACATGCCAGGACTTTTTTTCATCCGTCGAGCAAATGGGACATACCGTGGCAATAGCTCAGGAATGTAGCAATGCTCACTCTGCGTTGATTATGTCCAGGCACTACAGGTGCCAACGGCTGGTGCTTGCTGCCTTTGAAGTATAAGAAACACACGATCTGTGGGAGCCTGTTGGAGGTCTGAGCAGCAATCCACCCTCTTCTGAAGCTGTTTGGCTGTGCGAGGGTGTAGAACTGGATAGGGTTATGCCCTGCATCTGCTGAACACAGGAACCTGCCATGGGAGTCCTTATTGATCACCCTCACCATGGGATTGCATTTTTCTATTAGAGACACATATGTTGATGGTCAAGGTTTCATTTTCATCCACAGCATGTAAACTGAAATGCGACTGAGCCTTTGAGCTGTGGCTACTATGTGGCCTCTCCATTTATCCAAGCACGGGTGTATTGGTGAGTCAGTGGTGTAGAACGCCTTGACCAACAGGAAGCTGCACACTGGCCACTCCACCTCCCCTTCTGCTCAGCCAAATAGATTTTGCCGTCGCTGCACTTCCTGAAGCAATCTCCAGATTCCACTTCTCTCTCTCTCCTGCTCTCTCTCTGTCTCTCTCTCCCACCCTCTATCTCTTGATCTTTCTCCATTTGCAGACCTCTGGGAGAAGATTGTATTTCTGCAGCTCCCACAATGGCCCTGGAATTGTCAATACTTGTGCGGTTTATTCAGGAACTGAGATCATTTGTTTGAATGCGAATGGAACAGCAAATGGTACTAAGCCAAATGTACTGATGTCCCAGCCCAGCAGCACCTGGCATGTGGATAATGTCATATAGTTTGATGTGGAAATATTTGGAAACAGTGTGAAGTAACTCAGCCCTTTCTGAGGCAGGTGTGTGTGTGTGTGTGTGTGTGTGTGTGTGTGTGTGTGAGAGTGAGCTTGTGTATGTATGAAATGCAGATTAAAAATGTGAGAGAGAAGAGAGAGAGAGAGAGAGAGAGAGAGTGTGTGTGTGTGTGTGTGTGTGTGTGTGTGTGTGTGTGTGTGTGAGAGAGAGAGAGAGAGAGAGACAGAGAAGTATGAGAAGAGTTTACAGAGTATTTTGTGGCTTAGGGACTGAGTGGAGATTGAGTCGGCCTGAGTGATGGGAATTCCACCATCAATCCGAACATCTGAAGGGTGATCCTGTGTAGCTCAGGCTCCTTCCATCCCTGCTCTCCTTTGCCGACGTTCCATAGCTGCACACGCACTCACCTCCATTTCGCAATGTTCCGCATCTCCAAAACAATGTGGCTACGGCTGATATGTGCTTTGAGAGTGGGCTCCTTTCTGGAGCTGCTTTATATCCACCCTCATCCGGAGGCGTTATAGGAGCCCAGCATGGGGGTCTCTCTGTCAAAGAGGGAAATAGGCTGGGTCTAGTGTACAGACTGAAAATCGGTTAATGTCCAATTGAAGTAGCATCAGTCTCTCTAGTTTAACTGAAATTTGACTGGCCAAGGTATTGTGTTCTCTCAATTCTGTCATCTTCTTTCTCTCTCTCATACTTAGTTTGAACTGCCTTCTCTGGTGCTAGCATCTACAACCAGTGTTCTGTTGTTGCATTCACACCCTTTTTTTTCTGTAGTGGTGTTAAGTAGCAGCAGCTGTAGTACATTGTTGGCTGGGTTAGGCTGACTGCAGATCAGTATTGACCTCATTAACAGCCAACATGAAGATAAACATTTAAAGGCAAATGATGAATGCCATTTAGTTGTTTCCCAAATGAAAACACTACAGACATTTTCACCAATAAAGCATCGAACTGATCAATCACAGGCCATTTTCATTCTCTATATACTATGTTTTTAAAAAAAAAATAGAAATAAAAATCTTTTTAGATGTAAACACTCTCTATCCGCAGGACCTAGTGGGTGAATGAGATCCTTTTCCATCTAAGCCTAGATTGCACAGAAAACATATCAAACCTCCAAATTTTTAGTGCATAGAAATAATTCCCTAACTTTTCAAAGAAACATCTTACAATCTGTGGCTTATTACTGTGTGTGTGTCTGTGTGTGTGTGTGTGTGTGTGCGTGTTTGGGTTTAAGATGTTTGAGTATTAGGTGTTTGAGTTTAAGATGCTTGAGTATTAGGTGTTTGGGTTTAAGATGTTTGAGTATTAGGTGTTTGAGTTTAAGATGCTTGAGTATTAGGTGTTTGGGTTTAAGATGTTCGAGTATTAGGTGTTTGGGTTTAAGATGCTTGAGTATTAGGTGTTTGGGTTTAAGATGCTTGAGTATTAGATGTTTGAGTTTAAGATGTTTGAGTAGTAGGTGTTTGGGTTTAAGATGCTTGAGTATTAGGTGTTTGGATTTAAGATGTTTGAGTATTAAGGGTTTGAGTCTAAGATGTTTGAGTTTAAAATGGATGCAATTTTCTCTTTGATAGAGAGACTTCTGTCTGAATGGTGTCTGCATTAGTACACATACATATGTTTGCACAGACAACCATTGTTTTTTCAAGAATAATCGCTGGCTTGATTCTTCCAGGAATGCAATATTTGGTTCCTTGTTAAAATCTCATTTCAAACATCACTGAATGTTTTTGGTAAAGTGACTGACTACTATGTCATCATTTTTTGTGCCTTACTTTGAGCTCACATGCACAGTAATGACCCACTTTGTACTTGGACTGTCCAGAGCATCCTCTCACCAAACATCCGAGAGGTCAGAGTGGGTTGCATTATGGGCCACCCTGGATCAGATTGCTGGCTGAGTGGAAGGAGAGCTGTTTCAGAAAGCTTTCACCAGAGCTGACTGCCCTCGGCTCACCGTGTGTCGGTGTGTGTGTCGGTGCTCGTCAGCGTGTATGTTTGGTTATACCCGCTTATGCAACACAGGTGTGTAGGAGGTATTGCCTTGCATTCCTGTTGGCTTCTTTCTCAGTAGTATCATCTAGCACTGTCCAGCGGAGGACAGACGGGACAGAACCTCGCCCGGGCTGTGTGTAGTGACCCCCGTCCCACATGGAGACTCACGTCACAGGCGTGGCACTGAACTTACAGCGGAACACAGGCCATCCTCACCTGCTGTTGGAGGTGTGCTTTGTCAGGTTTCGTTACATGTTCCCTTGGGCGCTAGCTGAGGCCGCCGCTCATGGCCCACCCTGAGACCCTCGGTAGCACTGCTAGTTCGCTTTGGCGAGCTGCGTGAAGGTCATGTGACTGGGGTGAGTCAGCAATTTGCGGCAGGGACGTCGTCACAGGTAGCAGCATATGGTTTTGCACTGTACTTTCCATACCGCTGTACTCTCTACACCTCAGTGTGCCCGTGTCCAGATAAGGCGGCCGTTACCGAGCAGGGAGAGATGTCGGGTAAGCACTTTGCTGCCTTTTCCATCCTTTTATTGATAATTAGATCACACTCATGAGCCCAAATGGCAGTTAGGATGGTGCTGTTTAAGAGCAACACAAATGGACTCGGCATTTAAAGTCTGTGCGAAACGCAAACCTGCTTTATCTTTATCTTTGTTGAAATGGAACACAGGTCCTGGTAGCCATATAGCTGACTTAACCTTATATGACACTAAAGAGATGTTATTGTAGTGTACCTAATCTCCTTTTCAATTAAATTCAGTAAGCTTTATTGGCATGACAAAATTCATTTACAGTATTGCTCTCATTTAAATAAGGCTATTAGAAAGTGGCTATGCCATAGCCTAGACTGTGCACGACATCATCAATATGCTACAAGTGTATGTGTGATTGAGAAAGAGGTGCTGGGAGGAGCCCCGTGGGTCAGGTGTTACCCCTAATGTCCTCTCTCAGCACTGCTTCATGTTTTGATGGCGATGGAGGTCCTTGTCAAAGAGATCAGTGAAGGGAAGGAGGTGAACTGATTCATGAAACCAAACGTATATCTGCTATCAGTCTTTGTCATTCATACCTACAATGACTGGTACAGTAAACAACACAAGTTTTCAAGTAGGTCACACATGAAATCATCAAACTGGAGAAGCTGAGAGAACACCATAACAAGAGAACACCATACTGAGAAAATGTCAACAGAGAGAACACCATACCGAGAAAATGTCAACAGAGAGAACACCGTACTGAGAAAATGTCAACAGAGAGAACACCATACTGAGCGAATACCATACTGAGAGAATGTCAACAGAGAGAACACCATACTGAAAGAACACCATACTGAGAGAATGCCATACTGAGAGAACACCATAGTGAAAGAACACCATACAGAGAGAACGCCATACTGAGAGAACACTATACTGAAAGAACACCATACCGAGAGAATACCATACTCAGAGAATAAAATACTGAAACTTTGTAAGTAGTTGTCAACATTGTAAAATAAACACTACCATTAAACTTTTCCCTATATGCAGAACACTTATTTCCTTTGGCTATCGAAGTCTTATGATGAGAGCCAAGAATCACATTTATGTAAATGTTATTGTAGAGGCTTTATTACAGAAGATGTGGCAAGCAGGATAAAGCACAGTGTAACTTTCTAAACTTTAGTTGGACATCGTGTTGTTCGGGATGGTGTCCAGTCAGGCTCTACATCATATCGTATGAAGGTTGACTTGCAGTGACATTAAATGTCTTTGTGCCGCTCGAGCTATGTCACCGAACAATTCCATAGCAAGAAAAGTTAACGTTTCCACTGCCCTCTTTAGGCGCTTTTTATATACTAGTGTGGCTAACGAATAGATATAACGTTAATGCAGGCTACTTTAAGATAGAAAACTAGCACACTTAGTTAACAAAAAAATTTAGGAATAATTTTCCCCCAACATGAATGTACCATTTCCTCCCAAAGAGTAAGCTATCCTGGAGAAAATGCTCAGAGCTGGCTGAACCTCAGATAGCCTTGACCACAGAATACCCAACATAAACCCAAAATGCGCTACATGTCATCTTTCAGAGACAGATTGTAGGTGTTTTACTGATTCTCCCTTTGGCTAGAACATGATACCAGCTCTTTGTGTGTGTGTGTGTGTGTGCGCGTGCATTTGTATGTGTGCATATGAATCAAATATTGAACATGTCTTGTGCTGTTTGCAAATTAATAGTTATTTATAGACACATCAGAAGCGTTTTAGAATAATTTGTAAAGACAAAGGTTTCTCTGTTTACAGTAGTGGCAATTATCTAAAGGAAAGGTGTAACATAGATGTACAATATTTGCTATTGTTCTCAAATGAGAATGCTGTAGTATCCTGTAGTTTGGCCTACTTCCAGGGACCAGACATTCTCAGATGAAATTCCCCCCCGAAAATATCTCATTTTATGTCAGATCCTGTCTGATGCTTCTAACATAAAGATGAATGCATTTTCAGCGTCCACGTCATTGAGTTCATGCCCAGTTCCAGTCTAAGCCATGCCAGGAAGTGTGCTTCCAGTCTTATTATGGCCTGATTTCTAAAAAATGTCTTCATCACGTTTCATCATACTGATGCTGCTAAGTACCACGTGTTTTTGTTTCTAAACGGTGCATCGGATCACTGCCCATTTACAAACAATGAAGCAAACAAACAAACAAACAAGAAAAACAGAATACATGAAAATAGTCAGGCATGGTTCATCCCTTTCAGAGACACGCACTTCCCGTGTGCTGTGGGTCATTTTCAAAGTCTCTGGTTGAGTTTGTGCTGTCCATTGCACTCATGCTATAATGTGGCAGCTAGTTTTGACATCAGTGACCTAAAACCTTAAGAGAGGTCGAGAGGAGGAACTTCTGAAAGTTGTTTTGAGGACATTCCATCAGGCTTGAGCTTGACAGGGTGGTGAACGGTAGTATATATAACACGGAGGTCCATTCCATTATAGTGCATGCAGACAACTTCAGGGGCACTGTAAGATGTCATGCATACTACGTATGAGAGTAGAATGCCAGGCAGTGGTGACATAGAGTGCAGTATGTATTAAGTAAAACTTAATACAACTGAAATTTTAATTCCTGTAATGCATTTCCCAAAGTTACTTTACTTTGTATATATAGACAAAATAACAACAACAACAGCAACATTGTTTTCGGCATCATCATCATGATCATTTTTGTTGATGGCAACTCTCATTTTGAGTTGGAAATGTCATGGTGCCTTTCATTAAAAGGTGATTTAATGTTACTTTTATATTGTGCATAACAGAATAGAAAACACACAACAATACACTTCAAAAGATTCCGCCAACAGTAAACAAAATAAAATAAGGCAAACAAGCAAAAACTAAAAATATGAAACCTATTAACAGATCGTCAAAAGAGAGAGGTGTGTGTGTTAGTGATAAGCTCAGAAGAAAGGTGGGGGGTGTGGGTGTTGAGCGTGTTGGGTTTGTTGAGTGTGTTGGGGTTGTTGAGTGTGTTGGGGTTGTTGGGGTTGCTAAGCTTGTTGGAAGTGTTGAGCTTGTTGGGTTTGTTGAGTGTGTTGGGGTTGTTGGGGTTGCTAAGCTTGTTGGAGGTGTTGAGGGTGTGGGGCGTGTTGGGGGTGGGACAGGAGGTGACAAATCCTTCAGGCTTCCATCCCTATTCAATATTTCTATGACTTTGATCCGTTTAGGATCCCACACACAGTTCTCTTCCAGTCCACTAGCTACCATTCCACAGTTGGGTGGGACCCAAGCAGTGTCGTATCCTTTCCTGTGCCAGCTCTTCTGGAGGCGATGACCCTGACGGTCAATCCTTTTCACTTTACCCACACGCACTCTAACCTTCAGAATAGCTTGTTCTTCACCAGCTGGGAGATGTAGTGGGTAAGCACAAGCCTTCTGAAAACTCCGGCTCAAATAAACGCCCGGTCCCAGCATGCCAACGGAGGAGGGAATAAAACCATCACACGTGATCTTGAGAGCGTTTGTTAGAGTAGTGCCCTGGTCCTTGTTCTTATCCTTCAAAAAATATATAATCAGCATTTCCTAAATATTGAAAATATTACAATGCAGGGGAAAAAAAGAAGCTTAAAAAATTTGAACTATCAGGCCCCTCCCACTAACTCTCCAGCTCCACCTCCACCTCCAAAGCCGCTACCCACAGAAGAGGCTGCTGTGCACCTTGTAAATATCTATGGTACATATGGTACCATTAATGGTACATATACAGAAGAAATATACAGAAATATCTGTTTGTACAAGAATTAGCACACACTTATTTCAGTGCTTAGATGTTTGTTAGATAAAGAAACTGTCATGAATAGTGCAGTAAACCACTTATGAGAACATTTAACATTACAGCACAAACACACATAAATATCAGTAGAAACACCAAACCACTGTGGCTGCCTGGGCACTTCACAAAGAGATTTTCAGCAACATCCAAATAAAACAATGCTAACCAGTAACCTAAGAATGGAAAACAAGCTTATTTTAGCTAGATGGCAGCATTACAGTAAAATGAGAAATGTGCTATGGAGTGTTACTGTAGCTGTTACTATCTTAGCTTAGTGGTCGAAATATTTTTTCGAAAATCAAATCAAAACTAAATCAAGCAGGGCTAATTAGTTACATGTCAAGCAGAAATGTGGCTAAATGGGCATCAGTTTAAATTTTTTTCAGGTTCTGTAGCTCCTTAAACCTCTGAAAAGCCGCTCCAGTGTTTATACTTGTTTTATCTTGGACTCGGTCTAATTCTTTTTTTAGATTGCTTTTCTTCCTTTGTCAATTCTGTTTATTGTCTTTGTTATGTAAGCTTCTTTTGGCAATGGCAGTATGGGCAGTTTTTCGTTGATGGTGGTGTTTATCCACTGTGGCTTTTGCAAAGTGTTTGACTGAGTGAGGGATGCGTGTGCACTAACAGTCAGGCACTCTACCTGGCTCTCCTCCTCAGACACTCCTCTGGCCAGGCATTCTACCTGGCTCTCCACCTCAGACACTCCTCCGACTAGACACTCTACCTGGCTCTCCACCTCAGACACTCCTCCAACTAGACACTCTACCTGGCTCTCCACCTCAGACACTCCTCCAACTAGACACTCTACCTGGCTCTCCTCCTAAGACACTCCTCCAACTAGACACTCTACCTGGCTCTCCTCCTCAGACACTCCTCTGGCCAGGCATTCTACCTGGCTCTCCACCTCAGACACTCCTCCAACTAGACACTCTACCTGGCTCTCCTCCTCAGACACTCCTCCAACTAGACACTCTACCTGGCTCTCCACCTCAGACACTCCTCCAACTAGACACTCTACCTGGCTCTCCTCCTCAGACACTCCTCCAACTAGACACTCTACCTGGCTCTCCTCCTAAGACACTTCTCCAGTCACAGTGGATTCTTGCAAATGCTATTAGGAGGACTAGGTGGAATGTTTTATCAAAAACCTGATCATTCAACAATCTCAAAAATAAATTAAAGTAGAGAGTCATAACAGACAAATGTGTTGTTTACTACACTAAGACTCAAAAAATCAAAATTAATTTACAAACCAACTTTTTGCTGTCAGGGTAGTGTTCAGAGTTAGTGTAAAAGTAGGTTTTCTATACAGGTCATATAAGCCAAAGTCAATACATTCTGGCTATTCAGAGGTGGCAGAGGAACACGATTCCTTTACTCAAAGAACAAATACTCCAGTAAAAGGTTGAAGCTTAGCTTTTTACAAATCAAGTACAAGTATAGAAGTATGTACTCTTAGATGTACTTAAAGTGAAAAAAAGTTAAAGTACTTCATATGCCCTCTGATCTTGCTAGCAACACTGGCTTGGTCAGGTGCCTGAGTGAAAATTTCCTCATTTAAAAAAAAATTAAAGTACAAATAAAAATGTGTCGAGATGAAAGATGAAGCAGGACATAAGTGCTGCACCCAAGTAATGTTTACTAAGGGTATTTCCCATATTTGATGCTGTCAAAGTAGATTGTATTCAAAGAGCCAGAACTTGATGAGATAAAATGGAATAACATAAAGACACAAACAAACTAAACAACATGGAAGATCAGGGGAGACAGGCTATCAAGCTAGGAGGGTTACCATGACAACAGCACTACAACGGCTGTGGGGGAAAACGGGGAGTACGACTACACAGGATACTCGGAGGACAGCGGCGCACAGGCGGACACAAGGAGAACAAAAACTCACCAGACAAAGCAGCGACTGCACCGATGCCCAGAACATGACCAAAAAATCAGTAACGAGCCTGGTTTTAAAATGTAGTGTGTAGAAAATACTGATTTGTCTTATTAAATGCATGTCTTATGAAATGCAAATCAAAGGTATAATGTGGCAGAAATACTCAAGTGAAGTACAGATGTTTAAAATGACCAAAGTGCAGCAATACATTACATATTGTTCTGTACAAATTAAGCAACAACTGCAAAAGGATCGGTTTTTCTGTTTTTATTATTTTTGAATGTGTGTTTGAGTCAAATGAACATTTTTGTTTTATTCTATAAACTACTGACAACATTTCTCTCAAATTCCAAATACAAATACTATCATTTAGGTCATGTATTCTCAGAAAATAACAACTGCTCAAAACAACAACAAAACCCAGGGATTTCAGACCTTATATAATGCAATGCCTCCCCCCAAACACATATACATTTTAAACAGCACAATAATAATTTTTTAACTTGGGAAAATTCAGAAATCAGTATTTAGTGGAATAACAAAAAATTTGGTCATAGCTCTCATGCATCTTGGCATACTCTATCACATTGCTCATTAGATTACATTTGGTTCAGGTAAACACCTAATAATTACATTACATAAGAAGGATGAGGTGTGTCTGTTTTGGAATTCAACAGACACTGGACTAGAATGGCTGCCACACATGTAGGGATACTGATTTGTAGTGGTCTCCTAATTTTTTTTTTTTCCAGAGCTGTATACTTTATTACTTCCCACTGTTGTAGCTATTAGAACCACAATGGGGGACAGAAAGGAGCTGAATTCCCAAATAAGGCATTCAAAGGTGGTAGGCAAGAGTACCCAAAAGGTGGAGGAAAAGGTGTTGGGTATGGACAGCCAAAAGGTGGAGGAAAAGGTGTTGGGTATGGACAGCCAAAAGGTGTAAATAATGGAGCAGTGTAAGGTGGAAGTAATGGAGATGGATATGGACACCCAAAAGGTGGCGGTATTGGTGTTTGGTATGGACTCTCAAAAGGTGGCGGTATTGGTGTTTGGTATGGACTCACAAAAGATGAAGGTAAAGGTGTTGAGTGAGGGTCCATTGTGGATATAGGGGTTGGGCATGGCAACCCAAAAGAGGATAAATGATCAGTGCTTCCACTGATCCTTGAAGAGAGAGATGCAATTGATGGAGCTGGGCTCTGAAAAAGGAGGGGTGTGGGTGTTGAGCATGTTGAGGGTGTAGAGCGTGTTGGGGGTGTTGGGCGTGTTGAGCATCTTAGGCATGTTGAGCGCCTTAGGCGTGTCGAGCGTCTTAGGGGTGTGGAGTGTATTGGAGGTGTTCGTCGTGTTGAGCGTGTTGGGGGTGTTGAGCTTGTTGGGGGTTTTAAATGTATTGAGCGTCTTAGGCGTGTTGAGCGCCTTAGGCGTGTCGAGCGTCTTAGGGGTGTGGAGTGTATTGGAGGTGTTCGTCGTGTTGAGCGTGTTGAGCTTGTTGGGGGTTTTAAATGTATTGAGCGTCTTAGGCGTGTTGAGTGTCTTAGGCGTGTTGAGTGTCTTAGGCGTGTTGAGTGTCTTAGGGGTGTTGGGCGTGTTGGGGGTGTTGAGCTTGTTGGGGTTGCTAAGCTTGTTGGGGGTGTTGAGCTTGTTGGGGGTTTTAAATGTATTGAGCATCTTAGGCGTATTGAGCGTCTTAGGCGTGTTGAGTGTCTTAGGGGTGTTGGGCGTGTTGGGGGTGTTGAGCTTGTTGGGGTTGCTAAGCTTGTTGGGAGTGTTGAGCTTGTTGGGTTTGTTGAGTGTGTTGGGGTTGTTGGGGTTGCTAAGCTTGTTGGGGGTGTTGAGGGTGTGGGGCGTGTTGGGGGTGGGACAGGAGGTGACAAATCCTTCAGGCTTCCATCCCTATTCAATATTTCTATGACTTCGATCCGTTTAGGATCCCACACACAGTCCTCTTCCAGTCCACTAGCTACCATTCCACAGTTGGGTGGGACCCAAGCAGTGTCGTATCCTTTCCTGTGCCAGCTCTTCTGGAGGCGATGACCCTGACGGTCAATCCTTTTCACTTTACCCACACGCACTCTAACCTTCAGAATAGCTTGTTCTTCACCAGCTGGGAGATGTAGTGGGTAAGCACAAGCCTTCTGAAAACTCCGGCTCAAATAAACGCCCGGTCCCAGCATGCCAACGGAGGAGGGAATAAAACCATCACACGTGATCTTGAGAGCGTTTGTTAGAGTAGTGCCATGGTACATGAAGAATATCTGGTCTTTCCTGTGGTCTGAGCTTTTATTAACGCCATGTTTCTTTAAGCCTCTGGAGTGTGTGGAGCCCATTACACTGTAACTAGTTGTGTTGATATAGTGCTGTAGCTAGCTTGATCCTTATCCTTTAAAAAAATGTATAATGCTAGGATTAGAAATCAACATTTTCTAAATATTGTAAGCCTAAATGTGTGTTTGCACACAGACTATTTGAAGAGTTTTTTTTTTTTTTTTTTGAGGCAGAAGATCTGTTCCTGCCAACCCACCATTCCATTATCAGCAGTGCATTACGAAACCATCATTTGGTTGCTTAAATGTTATTGTTCCACAATATATTTTCAGCTTTGCTACATTAAAGTTTACTTTTAAAAAAAATCAAAAGATTCTGACACTTACCTGCAGAATGAAAACGTAAATGAAAATGTTATTCTTTTACTTCAGTTTTATTTTGACCATACTGTGTTTTGTATAGTGCGTTGAGCAGAATGTTTGGCATGCAGTTGAAGAACCAGTGTCTTAAGAGAGAAGGGGAAGTAAAAATCGAATGTTTATGAAAAGACGTGTCGTCAGTTAAAGGTGAGGCCAGTAAGCTTGAAAAATCTGAACTACCAGGTTCCCGCCCCCCAGCTCCGCCTCCAGCTCCAAAGCCACTACCCACAGAAGAGGCTACTGTGCACGTTGTAAATGTCTAAATGGTACAAGAAATATACAGAAATATCTATTCGGTACAAGAATTAGCACACACTTATTTCAGTGCTTAGCTGTTTGTTAGATAAAGGAAGAGTGTCATGAATAGTGCAGTAAACCACTTATAAGAACATTTATCTGTGAGAGTACAGACATACCTACGCTTGATCTTGAGAGCATTCTGAAGGGTTGTGCCATGGTATATATTGTAGGTCTGCTGGCCACTGTGGTCTAAGATTGTCTGTAAATCCATGGGAAAAATTGAAAAGATCCAAGTTAAAGATTTGTGCTCCTTACACAAATCTGAGAACCAAAGGCATGTATAGTAAACTACCAAAAGATAACTGTGAGGTGTCTTTAGCTATGAGCATAAGATACAATAGTACAAGATGTGTTCTTACTAAATATTTGAAAAAATACTTTTGCTTGTTTTTCTTCTGGGCTGGGGTCTGTGCATTGTGGAACATGTTTTACCAAAGCAGTTTTTAAGGAATTTTAAAATTGTCTCAAATTATACACCCACCCAATAGCATGGCCATCATTTAATAACGAACCCAATTAAGTGAACATAGCTGAGTTTGTACTGTCCCTGGTCAAAAAAAAAAAATGAAACCAGGTTATTCAAAATGATCTAAACTCTATCAAGTTGTCTTCCATAATATAAAATGACAAAAAAGCCTATATTATTACGTTACTGAAATCTAAACAGAAGGAGATGCAAACAGTACTGCGCAAGACATCTGAAACACACCCTCACACTTTGAGCATATATATTTGATTATTTCAGCATATATTACACAGTATACTGCAATACGGTATGCTCTATTTTAATATAAGCATATCCTCCACCCTGCCTCGGTCTGTTGCTATCCCTGTTGGATACCGTGGGTCCGTTCCAGAAGCATACACTCACAATGAATTCGATTAGTACAATTTTTTTTAGATTGTTTTTTAGATTGTAGATGCTTCAGCAGCAGTAACAAAATGTGACGTCTGTCATTACACATTTGTTTACTTGCTCATAATGGTAGTTTGAGACAAACATTCATACATTTTTGGCTTTGTTTGATAAGATACTTTTCATTTGATTGCTTTCTGACAACAGTAATAATTTATGACAACAAATGTTTTGTTTTAAAAATAGCTTTTTTTTCTAAAGTAATGCAAAATTATTTATATTCTGAGTACTTTTAAATTAACTGCTTAATTATTATAAATTTCAGCAAAACCCTACTAACGCTGTGTCTACATTTCTGAGTGTATGTGCAGGCCGAAGCTACAGTACTTCTATGGGAATAGAGTTTCTTATCCCTAATTGTTAGCAGGGGAATTATAGCGTATGGTTTTTCAACTCACATAAAAAAATCAATAAGTTCCCATCACTTTGTTAGCATGCCCATTAAGACTGAACAACAGTGTGCTTATGGATCTTCATGTTCCATTTATTAGATGTGCACTAGCTAATAATGGCATGCTGGAAATACAGGGATGTGGAGAGTTGAAAGAAGAGTAGCAGAATGCTGTGAGTAGGTGTAGACGTGGGTGCAGGTGTAGGTATAGGTCTGGCTGTGGTTGGAGTTGTGGGTTTGTGTAGGTATAGGTGTGAATGTGGATGTGGGCTTAGGTGTAGGTGTGTGCGGGTGTCTGTAAGTGTGTGTATCTAGGTATCAAAGAGGGTGTAGGTGTGTGTATAGATGTGGAAGTGGGTGGAGGTGTAAGTAGGTGTAGGTGTGGCTGTGTGTGTGTGTTTGTGTGGAAGTGGGAGTAGGTGTATAGGTGAGTGTGGGTGTAGGTGGGGTGGATATGAGTGTGGGTGTAGGTGTGAGTGCGGTTGTGTGTGTTGGTACAGGTGTGGGTGCAGCTGTTAGTGTATATGTAGGTGTGTACAGGTTTAGAGGTGTGGGTAGGTGTGGGTAAATATAAATATAAGTGTGGATATAAGTTGGGTGGATGAGGGTGTAGGTGTGTTTGTGGTCAAGGTATAGGCATAAGTATGGGTGTAGCTGTAGTTGTAGGGTATGTTTGTGTAGATGGGTTTGGGAATAGGTGTCTGTTTGTAGGTGTAAGTAGTTGTAGAGTGTGTGTGTGTGTGTGAGTGTAGATGTGTGTGTGTATATGTGTGTGTGTGTGTGTGTCTTTGTGTAGGTGTAGGTGTATCTGTATATGTGGGTGGCAGTGGTAGCTCAAGTGGTTGACTAGTAATCAGAAGTTTGCCAGTTCAAGCCCCACCACTGCCAAGTTGCCACTGTTGGTCCCCTGAGCAAGACCCTTAACCCTCAAATCCTCAAGATTTACTCAGTCATAATTGTAAGTCGCTTTGGATAAAAGTGTCATCTAAATGCTGTAAATGTGTCTGAGTGTATGTATGTATGTGGGTGGGTGTAAGCACAGTAGCATGGTGTAATATTCTGCCTCCAGCAGTCCAGTAGCCTACTGTCTGTGTGTTATGCCAGGAGGGATTTGGATGAAAAGATTCTGTGGAGTTCTTGCTTAGCCCAGCATTTTATGGGGTGGGTGAGCAGGGTGGATGTCTCTCCCTATCCTCCTCCTAACTGTGATTCTGAAAGAATTTATTTAAGGCTGGTGATTTCCATGTTTTTTCTCAGTCTTCTCTAACCCTCCAACCCTCACCCTATGCCCCTCCCATCCTCACTATATGCCCCTCTCACCCTCACTATATGCCCCTCCCACCCTCACTATATGCCCCTCTCACCATCACTATTTGCCCCTGCCACCCTCACTATATGCCCCCCTCACCCTCACTATATGCCCCTCTCACCATCACTATTTGCCCCTGCCACCCTCACTATATGCCCCCCTCACCCTCACTATATGCCCCTCTCACCCTCACTATATGCCCCCCTCACCCTCACTATATGCCCCCCTCACCCTCACTATATGCCCCTCTCACCCTCACTATATGCCCCTCCCACCCTCACGCTCTCTCTTCTCTTTTTCTCTTTGTGTCGCTGTACTGAACTACAGTTCCTGTTCTCATCCATGTCCTGCCTGTAGCCTCCCTCCAGAAATCATTCTACCAAGTGAAGAACTCATGATGCATTAATGGCATTAGCTGGATGGGGAGGGAGGGCAGCTCGCTCATCAGTCACTGCCTCTAACAGCTGACAGAGGGCTTCAGCCTGCATCGGTTCTTAATGTTCTTTTTTTACGACGTCATTTTTCACCTTTCCCACGGATACATTTTGCACGTATTGGTTGCGAAAGAAACATTTCCAAACCCTCCGTTGTCTGGATTCCACAGCTTCTATTATGACTGTACTGGATACAGTTGCGTACTGTATCCAAGGAGAAGAGCTGTGTTTGAAGTGTTCATGCTCCCAGATGTGCCAGCCTGACATGTCGGGGTCAAGTCCTCGACAGCAGTCTGCTTAAGCAAAACGCATTGACTGTAAACCAGAGAATCTGATATCTTATGTATTTTGTCATGATTATCCCCTCAATGGACTCAGAATACAAAGAGCAGCTATTGCACAGGCCATGAGTGACTGTCAGATGGATCTGTCCCTGAGTCGTATCCTATTAACTGGAACGGGGCCTGTGATATCATATGTCTGTTGAAGACTGCAGCCCAGTCATTTCAGCACATTTCTGAAGATTATGAAGGCACATTTCCATGCACTTTTTATACTGAGCTTTTGTATTCATTGCTCTTGAAGTCATTCTCACTTTTAACCTTTAACCTTTAATAAGCATACGGGGAATACTTTGCTGTTCAAATATGAAGGGGGTACAGGCAGAGACGTGACAAGCAGTCACTAGCATTTACTTCAAAACAGAGAACGTGAAAAGACCCGTCAGTTCAAACACCTATTTAACATGTTAATAAATCGCATGTCTTTTGACATCACTTTCATTTGTATAGAAGTAATGATTGGAGGTACTGGAGAAAGGCAAATATCTTGAACGGAGTGATTTGGGGATATTTGCTTTTACACTGCACAGAAATGTACCTGCTGGTATTTCTTTTTCAGGAGTGCGCTTCCACTTAAGTTTCAAAACTGAGTGTTATATGGGAACCGTTTACCGGACAGAATATACGGAATACCGCACACCTTAGGATATAAGCCGAGTGTGAACAGAGGTGCTGCTGTCCAGCAACCTGTGAGAAAGGATTCATTACAGTGTCACTGGCATGCTCACTTCCTCACATCAGTGTGAGATGAATGTGAAGTCAGTAGGTGGTTGTGTGCTGCTGGCTTCGCCCATTTATTCTCATTTCTCCTTGTGTGTGTATGCTGCCGTCCTTATTTAAGAGGCTCTAATCTTCAGTACCTGTCGCTAATGGTATTCCCAGAATCCTGGTCCCTCGTTCTTACTGTAAGCACTTGTTGCTAAGGTGATGTGTGGTATTGGCTTTGTTGGTAAACAGGCTGTATGTCTCACTTCATCATCCAGCTGTATGTCTCACTGTAAGTCCGGCAAGTCGATATTAGGCAGTAGACACAGTGGGACCTATAGCTTGCCTTTCGTAGGCATGCGTCTTGGGCTTTAATTGAGTACTCTCGTACTTCTGTGATTTGCGCTGGCATGGAAATATGTTTCCACTTGTGCGGGTGACTTTTGAAGACCCCAGCACCCCTTTATTCTTCACTCTCATTCTCTGTTTCTCTCTGCAGTATGATACTGTATTGCTACTTTATTTCCTCTCTGGTGTGTGGGGATAAGAAAATTCCCATGTTGCGGTAGGGGTCGATTTCTCCGTCTCTCTCTCTCTCTCTCTCTGTCTTCTCTGTCCCTCTCTTTCACCTTGATTCTGTGTCTCTATTCCTCTCTCCGTTGTATTCCGATGAGAGCCATGGATCCACCTCTGTTTCTATGGAGACGAGTCCAGTTGTCTCCGGTGAGCATTTTCTTCGTAGTGTGAGCTTAGCTCGGAAAATCCTCTCCTCCCTTGTGCTCTCTAAACTGCTTTGTCACACAGCTTTCACAGTGAACACATCATATGAAATTGAACATGGATTTCATGTACCACACGATAGCCAAAAGTCATCTGGCCAACATTAGCCTTTCAGTGTTCTATAGCATGGGTGTTACCATCTGTTGAGTTAATATCAATTAGTTAATTAGTTAATAGCAATTACCTATAATCATTCTTGGAGGATGTAAAAGACTTGACAGAAAAGTGCAATAAGCAGGTCTATGGGAACCTGGGAATAAGTAAGCACTCCAGCTCTGGAAGTGACATCATAGCACCTGACACCTGCAGTGGCTGCTTGCCCCGGGGCTAGCCACCATCTGCTGCCATCAGTAGGCATGGCTTAGATTCTCCTGTCATGCATTTATTTTACATGCTAGAGATCCTGCCTTCCTACTGAAAAACTGACACAGTATAATTATAACACATTCAAATTCCATCCAAATCGAATCCTTGTCTTTGGTGCCAGGAGAAATTTTCTTTTAAATTGCATTTCAGACCATCTTTGAAAGCTAATGTGACAGGACGCACCTGTGAAAGCCCAAACTCTGAGTGCCTCACCACTAAAGAGTCAAATCTTTGAGGTGTTTGCTCTGTTTCTCGGCGAGGACGGGTGAGTTATTTTAGACGTGGGCGGCGGATTGAACGCTGTCAGTCATCCTTAATTTGAAATCCACTAACATGGATGTTTATTCTCGAAAACCAGTCGGTTTTCCGCTCTGTGGAACTGTACAGTGAGTCGTACTCTTCTGGGGATAGCATATCTGCACACGCCTTTGCCCACACAGCTGCAGTAGTCCACTCCACAGCTGAAGCAGAAAACCCAGCCCTTGGCAGACCCAAATAACAGCACTGCTCACTCGCCTAATGAAATGTTTTTGTAAACTGTGTGGAATTAAATGCAGCTCTGCTGTGCACGCTCCGGTTTGAAGAACCGCTGTGACAGCTGGGAAAGAATGCATGCTGGAATTGGTACTGAAGCTTTTGTTTGTTTATTTTGGGCCCATTTCACACTGTGTTTATGTTTTCCTAGTGGCTTCCCACACACATTCCTGATGATCTACAGCTGGAAACTCTGCATTCCTTGTTTATTGCATCACGTAGTTCTTTTTGAACCAGTGATGAGTATCATTTCTTCTCCGAGATGAACATCGTTCCTTCTCATCTCTTCTCAGGTTCAGAGGCAGCATGTTCTATTACTTCACTGATGAGTGACGTTTTCACGGATAACACCGTCCTGATCATTAATAGTCTTTTCTTATCTAACCTAATTCTCCTATCTGTGAGTTGCATTTTCATCCAGTTCATGATCTAAGAAAGCCATCACCGGGAGTTATAATACAGATCCTGTTAATCAGGCAAAGCCATTAACATTTATTGTTATATTGAAGCAGGGGAAGGCATGGGGGAGGCACCAGCCTTCTGTGTATCCTATTGACCAGTTGCTTTATGCATATTCACCTCTGTGCCAGACTGTGCAGTGAGCGATGGGACATGACCGACCTGTATTCTCTTCAGAGGTCCCCCTTCTCTTCTCAGAGCAATCTGAGTGACTTTACACAGTCATGGCGGCTCAGATCAAGCAGAGTGAGGCAGTGATTTCACACCACTCTCAGCTGAGATTCCAGGGCCAGATGGAGAGTGCCACTCTCAAGCAATCACACATGGCCAGCAGAACAGACAGACAGCAAAGGCTCTGGTGGAATGAAATAGTTGGTGAAATGTTATGCTCTTTTCATCTGTGCAAGCACGCCTGGTGTGCTTTTTTTTTTAATGGTATAGCATACAGGCGTCTTTATTGCTCACGTGTGTTATTTTGTGAGAAGAACTGGTTATTGAACAGGACAGTGTGCTGGGAAGGGGCTTAAATGGGGAGTGAAGTGTAAAGCTTGGCTTAGTGAACTCGTCTTTTCTGAAATCAATGCAGAATTGGGAAATTGTCTGTTGCTGGTGCTGCTCAAGCCCGGAATGCATGTGTTTACGGCGAATGCTCAGCGGTAACACATGCATTATTCATCTGTCCCCAAACCTGGTGAATTATGAACTAGTTACTGTGTCAATATTATAAACTCTCCCATAAATCAGCAGGGCTAGATTAATTGCCAGATATTGCTTCTCTTGCACTTTCTGGTCCCCAAGCGCTCGCTCTCTCTCTCTCTCTCTCTCTCTCTCTCTCTCTCTCTCTCTCTCTCTCTCTCTCTCTCACCGTCATTCTGTATATATGCTCAGATCGCTAGCCTGTCTCTGCGTTCCCCATCTGTCAGGTCTGTGTCCCCCTGTTTGGAGCTTCCTGATGGATGCCTTTGAGCAGTCTCCTCTCCCGACAGCCAGGGCCTGTGATCCTGGAGGCCCGGGGCTCCCGCTAGCCAGGGGAGCTGTGTCACTGTCACCCATGGCTCTGCATAATAACCTGCCAGTCTAAGTTTTCAGCTCAGAAAGGCTGCGGCCCTGCGGCGTTTGTGTGGCATGTAAGCGCTAAAGGCAGCTAGGCTCTGGATTTCTGGGTCTGTGAAAAACTGATGCAATCTGAAGATGGGGAATTGACTGAGATTAAAGCAGCACGTCTGTGTACAAAGAGGACAGGGATAGAGGAACCTCTCGCTAGGAACCTGCTTTGGTTGCGTGAGAGCTTTTCTATCTGCATTCACGAATATACAGACATACCCCATCCTGTGTGTTTAAATGAGTGATTTTCTTCATCCCGAAGAAATTTCAACACACGTTTTCTTCAGTTACTAAAAAGACAACTCCCAATGGCAAAATTTTAAACAATATTCATCTGGACTCAAATTGCAGATCTCCTAAACAATTTTTGCTTAAATATATGCATGTTTCTTCACAAACCACAGTTAACCTTATGTTGGCATTAAAAAAACCCTGCCATTCAAAGCATGGGTCTCTATTTGCCACAATTGAATTGTTTGTATTAAATCACAAATAACACATGATGTCATGGTTTAAGCACTAATAAGCTTAATTGTTAACATGTAGTTCTAATGGTAATATGGTTTCAATCCATATAGAGTATATAGTATTTGTTCAGGGTAGCAAATGAAAGAATAAACCTGGACAAATGATTGGAGAAACATGACATTTGCTGATTCTTGCAGACAGATGAACTGTTTGATATAGTCAATATAGTGTTATGTATGAAAATGGTGAGCAGGCCCTGTTGACCTCGATTGTGGATCAGGATGGCGAGGAAAAAATCTATATTTGACTCTGATAGAGGTTTCATTATTGTGTCAGGAGCTTCAGTCACAAAGGCTGCTTAGCCAACTAGTGTTACAACACGAACAGTGAGTTTAATTACACCTGCGGTTAGATATATGAGAAAGGCATGAGTAGATAGTTGGAAATTGTTGTCCATGGCGGTGATGCTCATACCATTAGTATAATATGTAAGGAGAAGGTAACCCATAGAGTGACGCAGAGCTGATAGCTTGAAGCCTTAGATGGAAAGATCACGGCACATCAGTACAAAGTTATTCTGTCTGATCATCTTTAGCTTGCCTTTGTCTTATCTTCTGTCCTGATGAGAGTGGTCTCACCCAGGCTGACAGTACCCCCGTCCAAAAGACATGAGTGATTGCTCAATGATTTGGTAATTGTTTCAGTAAAAACAAGCTATAGCAAACACCGTGTTAGACACCTCCACCATCCAAACACCAAGTGAGGGAATATCTTTTGGAACAGTATCAAAAGCACAGTTCCAGAGATCTGTAGAATTTATGTCAGAGCACACTAAATCTCTTTCTGCTGGCTCCTGGTTACCCTGTACTTTATTCAGACAGCTTAAGTTGTTTTTTGACACTGTTTCAGATGACCTGCTCTGTATCTTTGCTAAATTGGAATTTAAGTGATTGGGGACACTGTACCACAGCACCTCTAATGACATTTCTCATCGATTTTTGGGATGCGCTGATTGAACTAGTGTGTAGATGACAGGCGCCACCAGAGCATCTTGCTTACGTTTTCTTTTAGAGTGACATTGGTTTTCATGGCAGTATTCAGATCCGTGAAGAAGGTCAATGACAGTCCTCAGTCCTCAAATGCATTCCTTCCATTTTGTTCCCTTTACTGGGAAGGGGCTCATGGAGGGGAATAAATGTACTATGGCACAATAAATGTATTTTTCAGTCAAAAAGTTTCTTCTTATAGAACCTTTGTTTCATTTGTACTTTAGAATCTAAAAGCTCTCCATCTCCATAAATAAGACTTTAAAGTTTGGATATATTTTGTACTGTTTTGATCTTCTCGCATTCTTTTTACATGGATTTCACCAGCATGCATATTTATACTTTTTTTTAACCTTTGCACAGTTTACTAGGGAGTTTATTGGCTTCTTCAGTTCAGGAGTTCAGTTGTCTGCACTAGTACATTAGTGTCTAGTTTTGCATTTAGTGACTTTGCATTTAGTTGTTCTGTGTGTGTTTTAAAGGCAATGTTTTATATCAGCATCTAAGATTATTGAGTCATTACTTTACTTTGGCCAGAAAGTGATGTACTTTGTTTAATTGAGTTAGAATGTTTTAATTTGCATTGAAAGATAGTATATAATTTCAGAAATTGTTTTCTGTCAGTTGTAAAAAAACCAGGCATTTTTGCTATATGTTGCATGTGTTTGGCTTATTTCCACAAGGGTTGTTGACTTTGCCAGATAAATAAATAATATTAAATAAAAACACGTAATGCATTTAATGAAAGCATTAAAGCAATGCTCTCTTTGATCACCACCAAAAGGGGCGAGTTCAGTGCTGTTGATTCACCAGTGGAGGCTGAGTTTCTGGTATGAGCATTCTGCTTGCTGCAGGTCCATTAGGTATCTAATCTCCCCACACACGCCTGTTCTGGGCTTATAGCATTTGCGATGGTTTGCCCAGATGTTCCTCGCTGGGGGCCCTGTATGGAGGAGGGGCTAATATCGAAGGGGTAGAATGATAAAGGGAAGGAGGGAGAGAAACCGGCCATGACATTTTGCCAGACGGTTTACATTCGTGTCCGGGCGAGTTTATTTCCCGGCCGACCCGTGAGGTTCCTCCTTGAACAAAAGCAGTTTTCTAATGTACAAACGGGCGTCTGCTCGAAATTAAGTTTTTAATGAAATTCGCTGCCTCCACTCTGTCGCGCCTGTGGGCGGGCACGGGATACACCACCTGCCGTGGGTGTAGTGTGACCTGGTGGGGCGGCTGCTCTCACTCTGATGAAACTGGTGGGGAGAGGCACAGTGCTGAACTGGACCACTGCAGGAACACCAGCCTGCTACTTAGCCTGTCTGACAAGAGGATCATGGGAATTACCAGGAAAGATTACCAAGAAAGTGCTGTTTTTGTTTTTGACTACATTATAGATTATATTGCTTGTCATGTTTTAAGTGCAATTTGTCATCAGAATTTTTAAAGGAGTAATACAAGTTGTATGTTCTCATGAAACCTTGTCGTTTTGACGTGTTCTCCAAGGAGAGCTTGAATTAGCATTTGCTAAAATAGGTGCACAAGAAATAGGAAGCAAAATCGGGGCAATCAGTGTAAACATTACAACAGCTGCCAAACCTGTCGGAACCTGTCCGAACCTGTCGGAACCTGTCCAAATGTGTTTGTCAACTGAAAACAGCTAAATTAGACAGCAAAAACCCTGCCAGCAATGTCAGTAGTAGTATTGTCAAACATTGTTGCAATCAAGTTGTATTTAAAAATATGCTAGGATTGTGTGTGTGTGTGTGTGTGTGTGTGTGTGTGTGTGTGCGTGTGTGTGCATGCGCGTGTGTGTTTGTGTGTGCGCATTCTTAAGCAGATGTCTCTTAGTGCTTGAAAATAATATATAAACAGTCAAACTGATTTACTGTTTTTTACAATATTATTTACAATATAATTTACTTCAGGTTCTATTCAGCCATCTCTTTGATAATAGCTATTTGATTAACTGCCGTTAGACATGGTAATAGCCCTAAATCAGAGATGCTATCTGCTCTGATTTCAGCCCAGTACTGGTCTGTCATTCAGCCTGAGGACTGGTGAATAAATATTGCACATTGGGTGGTACATTTACTTCATTAGTGCTATAATACTTCCTTCATAGTGTGGATTAATAATGGACCTTTATTTAATTTTTCTTGAGTGATTTTTTTTCCTGAGAGTCTGAGAGTGACAAACAGATCCAGAACTTCAGTGATTCTTCCAAACCTGACTTATAGAACATACTGGGAATTCTAGAAATGACCAACAATCATCCTATGTAGATCCTTTAGATGATGAATGCGCAACTTTCTTAGAAAATTATTCCGCAATTCTGAAAGTAACAAATTATTGAAAATGGCAATACGGATAGTAGGCAGTAAAACATTGTAGGTCAGATGTTTTTTACCCAGTTGGAGCTCTTTGGAGTGGTCATGGATCCAGCCCTGATTGCCTGGTTAGTGAAGCTGCTCGCTGGCATTGACCTGGAGTGGACTTGCAGAGTGACATCACTCCTGTCCTGTGTGAAATTCTCCTTGCGGTGGGCAGCCTCTCTTGGTGCTGCTGTCTGGGGGCTGCCTAGAGCACACTCCTACCCTCTCGGCCCACTGCTGTTCCAGGCCTCACAGAGCTACTAACTCAGGGTCCGCGGGATCCCCAAGCATCTCCATTTATTTATAAGGACTGTACCTTTATGTTAATTGTACCAGCATGAGGACATTTCTTCATATATGTATATATACACATATCACTATACATGTATGTACATGTACACTTTTTTCATGGAGCCAGTGGGTCTGATAGACCTTGACCTGACACCTATTGTCTCATGGAGTCTTTTTGTCTAGCAATTTGGTGATGCAGATTCTCTCTGTATTTTTCTTCTGGAAATATTTCATTTGAAGAAAAAGAAATAAACAACAACTGCATCAGCTCTGGAAATGAGGATGTGTTCCCTTTGATCCAATGTTGTTTACCAATAAATCACCATAAAAAGGTTTTTAGAGGTTGTGAACATGGACGTCGTTTTAACTCAGTGTCTCTGCCTAAAACCTTTGGTCAGGCAGTGCGATCTCTCTCTCTCTCTCTCTCCCTCTCTGTCTCTCTCTTTCTCTCTCTCTCTCTCTCTCTCTCTGTGTTGTTCTTTCATTGTCTTTCTCTCTCTCTGCCTTCTCCTGCTCCAGTCTTCTGGCTCTTCCGGCCCTCTGTGCTCATAGCCTTTCTGTCAGTGGCTGGGGGTCAGCAGCTGGGGCTCTGGGGTTGTGCTCCCTGCGGAGCTGCGTTCAGTCTGGGCCTGGATGAGAAGCCAGAGGAAATACGACAGGAGACGGGCCTGGATAAATATGTTAATGATCTCTACTATCACTCTGCCCTCTTAGGTGTGTGTGTGTGTGTGTGTGTGTGTGTGTGTGTATACTAGCTAACTAGAAGCTTGAGGCTACCACAGAGGAATACAGAGTGCAGGTGTGATTTTGAAAGAGATTTGAACATGCCTCGCAATCCGTTCAACAGGCTGTTGCAAATATCTTGAACTGGAGAGTAGCCAGTGGTGGATTAGACTTTTCCCTGTTTGCTCTAAGCTCTGTATACATGTTTCAGCTGTGAAAGTGTGATGAGCTCTGTTCAACATGCTGATAACTGATGACTGCTCTGCATGCTTCTGTATGTATTTATGGACCTGTACTCTTTGTTTCCTGTTACCCACTAACAAGTGTGAAAGACTCTTTCTAAAAACTTTTGCTAATCCCTGTGCGTGGTGTTCTTTTCTCTTGGCAGGATTCTGACCACAGTGGGGGCAGACTTTGACTTGAGGACACTCAGGGCAGTGAGAGTCTTGCGGCCACTTAAGCTTGTGTCTGGAATTCCTAGTAAGCTATAATTTATTCATTAAGTTTATTTTTTGGATTTGAGGACAAACTGTCACACTGAATGCAACCAGTGGCCAGACAATAATAACAGAGAAACAGTGAAACAAAGGGATGTTTTTATTTGTTTTTAAATATTTCACTAGCACTAGTGCAATATGGTTTAATGATTCTCACATCAGAAGGGAAACTTCTCCATGCTATGTGAATTAACTGCATGTCCCCTGAAAATGGCAGAAAAAGAGCTAGATGTATAAGTATATTGCAAGATTTAACATGATATTATCATTAGCAAATAGCACCACAATGACACATTTCCTCATTCATAAATGTGGATTTTCAGGGTATTTTTCAGTTTGTATTGTCTCCTTTTGCATATGACATTAGTCAGTCATAATAATCAAATAATCAAATTAAAGAATCAAATATAAAATACCACCTGAAACTGTCCAACGGTGAATGTCCCGGCAAGAAGCCACATGGATTGATTGTGGATTGGCTTATCTTCTGTCCAACAAGGTTTGGTCAAATATGCTAACTGACACATTTAGCTATTTGATACATTTTTGATCTGTTTGGAGTGAGGATGATGGAAACTTTGCAACTGCAACAGTAGGAGCGGCCTACACACAATTCCATTAACATTGGCTATAAGAAATAAAAATGTAGGCGTTATGAAGGAACTATAAACAGATATAAACTGCAAAGAGAGACAATTTTGCTGCTCTGCCATGATTTAGATGAACATCTATTCAGAGTAACCATGCAGTTCCCATCTTGGTGAAAGTTACTAATGCGTTTCACTTTTATGCAGTTTTCAGCGTACCACTGACCATGGTTAGTCACTCTGCCTCTTGGCATGGGTGTTTAATATGTATGACCTCATTTACATGTTGATTTTGATTGGCATTCACCTTGGGCACAGGTGAATTTACCACAACCGCAAGCAGAATCATAAATTAAATACCTTGTCACTCATCTTGCATGGTGTAGAGCAGTTTCTGTCAAGTGATCTGAATCTGACCCAAAATATTTTAAACCTCTGCAGCACTAGTTGCTGGGTTAAAAAAAAAAGATGTTTGTCAGAGACGGGCTGGACTAAAAAACTGTGGAGTAGCAGCCCTGCAGGAGTTGAAGAGTTCCTGTGTGTGCTAACAGGTCTGCAGGTGGTCCTGAAGTCCATCATGAAAGCCATGGTGCCTCTGCTGCAGATAGGACTCCTTCTCTTTTTCGCCATACTCATGTTCGCCATCATTGGCCTGGACTTCTACATGGGCAAGTTCCACCGTGCCTGCTTCAGGATCGACACTGGTGCGTGGCTCTGGCCCTCGAACACACCACCTGCGGAGGGCGCCGGGGCGTACACTGAATTCAGCTAGGGGAATTCTTATCTTTCTTTTAGTTTGTGCTCACAGGTGCCTTTCTCAAAAGCTTTGCAGCAATGATAGAAGGGAAAGTCTTAAAGGTAGTGCTCACCTGACCATATATTGATGACTCTTTTTGGAAAAACAATGCTTAGTACAGTTTATCTTGTTTCAATCAAAACATATGATATTTTAGTGTCTTCTGCCGTTTTGCAACCTTATATAAAAACAGTTTCAGTTGTTAGGGCTTTAGTGGAGTAGGGTTACTGTAGCCTGCCGTGGCTGAAGCTGGTGTGCTCTCTCAGGGGAGCTGGCGGCTGAGTTCCCCTGCGGTCTGGAGGCTCCCGCGCGGACCTGCGATAATGACACACACTGCCAGGAGTACTGGATCGGTCCCAACTTTGGCATCACCAACTTTGACAACATTCTGTTTGCTGTGCTGACGGTCTTCCAGTGCATCACCATGGAGGGCTGGGTGGAGATCCTTTACAACGTGAGTCCCACTGCCTCACAGCTTTCACTCATGTATTTTAATATGATTAATGTGTGTTTTGAGTTACTGAATTAAGTGACAACACTGTTGGAATGGTGTCATCAAAACTGGCCAAAAAGTCTTTCGAGAATAGCAGGGAATGGATGACCTGGAACTTTCGTCCCCATCTGGAGGACTGGATGTTTGGATCTGCGATTATAGATGGTTGATCTGATCCAGGTGACTTATAAATTAGAATGGTATTGTCTTATTATAGACATCATACTATAGATGGAGATGATGTGTAATACAGTTCTGCCTCAGGGAACCTGTACTTCACCTGCACCTGGTACAGGAAGCCCCACAGATGCTGTGAATGGCTGCTTCTGTCCTCTAGCAGTGTCTTTGTGTTGGCTTTCTCAGAACACTGCTGAATCAGTGTTTACCCACTGGGAGCACAATAGCATTATCAGGCCTGCTTTCGTTCTGCATGATCTCTCCTGGTGGTGGTCCAGCAGAGGAACGCTTTCATGCTGAATCATTGTAGATATGAGACCCTGCAAGCAGTCTACACCAAAGCTTCCACTGATTTTTCATTGCTGTCCATATCTGTTAATTATTGGGCTGAGCAAGGAGACAGATGTACACAATTGTTGTCGTTCTTCCAAATCGAAGTGTGCGATGAACACGTCCACGTTCCTGGTCGTCATTTACAGTGTGAGTCAGCCCTGTGGGATGGAGAGGTCCAGTGAAGCGAGTGTTAGCACAGACGGCCATGAATGAAGCTCAGACAGACAGTCTCAGGAAGACGAGGCACTTTGTCTCTTCAGGGGCGGTCAGATATTAAGGAGGGCAACAGATCTCCTGTGTCCCATTACTGGGCTCTGCAAAACCTGAGACCTATCAAAGCTGGCCGTGTATTCTCTCTTTACCCTGCTCGCAGAGCAACCAGGAGCCATCTGAAGGCCACAGTTTCCTTCACAATGTCACCAATGTGATGTCAGTGCCATGATGTTGCCTGAAAACATTTGGTGTTGGCAACAGTTGTAGGGGTTTGCTGCTTGAATGTAGTGGTGTTGGTGGAGGAGGGGACTCCGTTGCTGCTCCCCAGTTCCAAGGAGCTGGAGTTCAGCTGCAAGATCATGGCTGCAGTGAATAATCTCCGCTCCTGCTGCCTTAATTACACCGCAACGGCTCCTTCCTCCCATCTGTGCCAAAAATATCTTGATTAATCACATTGCCATCAAAGGCTATTACTGCAGAATTTAGCCCCGCATTTCAAGAGGGCCATCTCTGGCCGCCTCGTAATCCATCATGCTGCGTGCACGTATCAGACCTGGAAGGCGTCAGGAGGTCTGACACCCAGTGGATCTGACGAAGACATGATGACAGGGTGGGGTGGGGCGGAGTTATCTGGGCCCTGCTCATTTCCTGCCGTCAAAGTCTCCTCACTCTTCTTGGGCTTTTTATCCATTCCTCGTTCCTGGAGAGCAGCTACTGATGGGTTATGGAGTGAAAGATGAGCTTGAGATAGAGATGTGTGAGCTCTGCCAGGAAGCCTGATCCGTTATCATTTACATGACATCCATATGGCAGCTTGACGCTTCGGCTCATGTGTAGTGATTAAACAGTCGGTCCTGTTGCCACGGGAATCTGAGAGTAGTGCCATGTCAACTGATGGCAGTGAACACACTCCAGAAGGTCTTACTGGGTTAAAAATACAGGTAGGAACAGTCACCTCACAGTTCCTCAGAACTGGTCTCTAGTCTGTTATCTTAATGATGTCTCTATTAGGATTTTGAACTCAAAATTCCCTTAAGCCTTGAACATGTATTTAGTTTGTGTCCAGAAATTTGGTGATATGTGTTAGACTGTGGGGCACTGGTCCAGCAAAGATCTTCTGTTAGTGGCGCATGGTTTGACATCCTATGACATCATATGATATTATAACTGAAATTCTTTTTTTAATCTCTGCTGGACATCTGTATTTCTTGTTTTGCATGTGGCTGCTTGAACAACAGGGAGGAGAATGTCAGCCCATTAAGGGCTACTGCTGTGTGAGACCATACCTAGTAACTAATGGGGAAGTCAGTCTTTTAGTCCCCAGTGTATTTAATATGAAGAACTAACCCAGACAGGAGGAACTGGGTCATAAGCACAAGGGAACAGGCCTGCTGTGGCTTTAAACGTCTCCTCTGCCCCATCCTCATTAGTGGATGATGCTTTGGGGCAAAAGAAAACGTCTAATAGCATTTCTCTGTGTTTTAATGGCCCTGAAAATATTGATATATAGATTTAAAACAAACTGCAGCAGAAAAGGGTCCCAGGTTCACCGGCCTCAGGTCCTCTTAATTCTCCCATTAACTTTCAGACATTAAAAGATTCCACCTTACATTTACCCTCATCATCAATATCTCAGATGAACTCGCTGTCAAGACATCAATAATTTACACTGCATATTCCATTTAATTTTCTCCAGAATAATGTTTATGCCGCCGCCGTACGCATGCTTTATAAAACGGTACGGTAAAAGCAAGCTAACAATCAGTAGGATGAATGCAAATGAGGGATTTTTGTTGCTGCCAGTACAAGATGTTTGCAGCAATCATATTGGAGGATAGAAGTCATTGGGCTAAGTTGATAGGCTGCGTGGGAAGGGTAAGGGAAGCTCTTGGGAATTCTGTAACGGTATTCTTCTATCTCGTCTCTCCAGCCAGGCCTTGGGCAGAGACACACGAGGCCCAGCGCTGTCCTCTGTTAATTCTCTGACTGATGTTCAGGGGAAAAGGGGCAGAGAGAAACAGGATGTCGCCAACAATGGCATCAGCTCCAGGAAATGGCCCCTGCAGTCAAATCAAGTGTTTTCTAAATCTGCAACATATATCATATCAATGTCCTGAGGTTCAGGGGTATATGTGCTGCCCTCTCTCTCTCTCTCTCTCTCTCTCTCTCTCTCTCTCTCTCTCTCTCTCTCTCTCTCTCTCTCTCTCTCGATCTCTCTCGATCTCTCTCTCCCTTTATCTCTCTTTCTAATTAGGTCCCCTTGGTGTGTTGTCTTAGCTGAAAAACAGACATTTTTTTTCACATCAGTGAGCTCTCTGCGGAGAATGATACGCTTCCTCTGAATTTCGGTCCTTCCTAATAGAGCTACGCTGGCAGTGAGTTAGCACTCGTTTGTACAGCTAGCTGAAGAAGAGTACCAGCCCCTGACTAAACAGATAACGGGTCACATATCCGTCTTGTTGATGCTTCTACATTTTTTCCTTTGGTCTTTGTCACAGATTATAGTGCAATGTGTTGGACTATCTTACATCCTGGCTTTTTAAAGTTTATAAAGTTTTATATATATATATATATATATATATATATAGTCATTATTCTTCAGGAATTGTATTCAGCAATTACTGTGAGTTATTCATTAAGTACTTTGAAACTAATATGGAACCTAGTTGCAAGAGTGAGGCATGTCTGGGCCCACTGTTAAGTCTTTGAAGTGCAATGGTTTAAAGCAGTTCATTATTTCAGTGTTACTGACCCGATGAGGATTGCTCCACTGTGTCCACGGGCCCTTGATGAAGAAGCGTGACAGGAGGTGTGGCCAGGATAAGGCATAGGAGGGCTGAATGCATTGGCAGAAATGCCTGCCAGACTCGGCCTCTCCCACTTCCGATTCTCTTAGCCCGTGCACTAGGGCGGCAGCTCAATGGGACAAAGAGAGGGTCGATACGAACTTCCTTCTGGCTTAGCTCACCTTCCCCTGCTGTCTTCCGGAGAGGACGAGACATGGCTGTCTCCGCCAGTACCTGGGTACTGTTGCACAAGTTCCGATGGCACCCGTGAGACGAGAGTTTCAATAAAACCAAGGCAACCCACATAATAATGACAGATGTTCTTCACTAGATTAGGTCTTGCATGGGCTGAAGAAGATGGTTGCTTGGGAGAAGCACTTGGCTGAATCCTGCGAGTGGACTCGCTCTGCTGCCACTGCAGTTTGGTACAGGACCTCCCGCTCTTCTCTTTGAGCTGTTTTAGTGACAAAACAAGCCATTTCACTTGAAGACCCACACAAACCTCGTCAGTAACCTTACGACGAATGCAGTGAAATTGCCATCACATTAGTTACCCAATAATCTCATAAGGCATAAGTGGGGTGTAGATGATGAGTGGTATTACACAACAGCACTAAAATATTAATAGCAAAAACAAACCCGCAAACAATTTCAGCAAATAAATCTGCTTGATTGTATTGCTGTTTAGAATCTGTGACATACCTTCAATAGCACAGAAGACCCCATCATTAGGAATGGATCAAGTCTGTAATTATGTCTACATAGTGGAGTGACTCAATCATCTAACAAGATGGAACAGCTAAAGCATATGATGACTATTTGGAAACAGACTGTACTGATCTCAATGTCTGCTTTTCAGTTTTATTTTTGTCATTGCTAATTGATTTTTGGGGGCACACGCATGCAAATACACAGGCGCACGCACACGCACGCACGCACACGCACGCACACACACACACGCACACACACACACACACACACACACACACACACAGATACAGAGAGAAAGAGGAAGAGAATGGTAGGAACTGAGAGGAGCTGAAGAAAGAGTTTCAAAGGGAGTGGGACTTTTCTCCCATGCAGAAAGGAGACAGCAAACGAAAGCGTAGCTGCACCACAGAAAGTCTGAGGGTGGGTAAAAGATCATTCCCACGATAGTTCAGCGGTGATGTCCCAAATTCTTACCCTAAAATAATTTCCTGTGTTTTAGTGTTATTGCCCTTCACCCTTTCCTGAGACCAGTTTTGGAGCTGCTGCTGTAAAGGTTGTGACTGAGATTTGAGTGGATTAAGCCGTTCCTCGACCCACAAAAGGGTGGCTACTAAACTCTTCCTCTGACTCTGAAGTCAACTAACATCAGGGTCCTTGTAGTTAAGCGAGTGCTGAGCATGTCTGGGTAAGTGCTGCTCCATCACCCAGCCGTAACCACTCTCATTACTACATAACACGCAGGAAGGCACTCTGAAATAAGAGGTTTGTATTTCGGTGCAGTGTGACCCTAGAAATAGAACACAACCAACTTTCCAGCCTGAGAACCCTGCTTTCACTCACTGACAACTCCGTCTGAGACTCAGCGAGAGGGGACTGGATGGTGTGTGTGTTTAACCGCTGGCCCACTGCAAACGTGGGAGAGTCACAATGCCCGTCAAAAGGAATCTTGCCATGAGTGGCTCACTTAACGAGTGGAGGTGTTTATGAATATGCATAACATGCTCGTTTAATTGTTAGTGTTAGGCATAGGTCAATTAAAGGGAAAATGTGAAGATATTGTTTATTTCAGTATAAAGATGTTCATATGAGTGTTTGTAACCACATGTTACATGTTCTTTAGCTGTCACTCTTGATTAATTAGCTAGTCTGGAGCTGCTCGCTGAGGTGCTCGTTGAGGTGGGGGAGTGGGCCTGATTGGTGCTCACAGGGCCAGCTGCCATACCCTCATATTGTTGTCTAAGACCCAGCAGATCTGTGTGTTAAGCTCCTCTTCTTTTGCTACTGCTGATCTGGGTGTGCTCACCTCCGGGGATCACACCTCCGCATGCAGATATTTGCTCCTCTGTCAATTTTAAAGATAAGCCTGCCATGATTATCACTTAATCGCCTGGCCACGATTGTTTGATTATTTGCTCTGAGTGCAATCATTTTTAATAGTAATTTGATTTCAAATGCATCAAGCACATCACAACAAATATGTTGAGTCCAAATTGACTGAACACAAAGTCATCTGCTTCTTTATTTCAGTATGTGTAGAAGAATACAGTAGGAATATGCAAGTTTCCCTGACCCCACATGTAAGCTATAGCTCAGTGAATGGTGTATGTAGTTTGGTTTAGTTAGTTTTGCACTGGGGCACCGAGGATAATGTAGCAAACAAGTACAGAAATCACATATGATTTAATATAGTTCAAACCGCAAGCCCAAAGGATCATATATTTGCCTTTATGACACTGTCTCAAAACTTGTCGAATTATTGAGTAATCTTAAACATCTTGCTTAGGTGGTTTCTGACCCTGTATATGTGTAAAAATGGACAGATATGCCAACAAAATCCAAGCTGCTGTTATGCGGAGCCTAGCCTCGAAGATAAACTCAAACAGAGTTGCCAGGTTCAGCAAAAATGTCCATCCAAAAATCTGTCTAAAACCCTCCATTCAGAAGCTGAAACTAACCCAAAATCTAAGGTGTCACAGACGTTTGAAGAAAACAGACTATAAATGGTAAAATAACTACCAATGTACTACTCTTACATTTTCTGTTAGTCCTACTTTGTTTTTAATTTTATGTTCTAATTGATACTTTTTGTGAAACATTTTGTTTGCAATGAAATGATTAGTAATACTGTTATTGTATCATTATATTATTAATAATATTATCTTTTCTAATAATTTCAGATACCTGCCGAGAACATTTACTAGTAAGACAACATTAAAACAACACTACAAGGACTGAATTAATACTTGTTCTTGTGTTCATTCTTCTCCTATACTCTCTCATCCCCTCTGATTCTCTATGTCTGTTAACGATTTTGTCTTTCCATTCCTTTATGATTTATGATTCAAATTGATTAAAAGTTTACAACTTTGGCACAGTCCTTCCCATCTGCCTTCTATTGGCCTTCAAGCTCAAGCACTCATACAGTTTTGACTGTTTGCTATTTTCTGATCTGTCTTCTTCTCTTCTTCTGTCAAGACTCTTCAGGACTCTTCCTTTTCAAACTCTTTGTTTTATTGCCTTGTTGTGCAGCCTCCTTTTGATTTCAGTTTTGATTAAATACAATTTGCAGACTTAAAGCTTCTTCATGATATCATGCCAGCCCTTGAACATCTGCGGCAACCCTGTACGCCCAAGAAGAGATTTGTAGAATGTTACAAGTTCTCCTAAAGGTTTTACAGGATTGGGCACAGCTGTCGCATCTGTTGCAAGGAATCTGAGATACATCAGACTCATTTTGTCACTGTACATTTGGTAAAGCAAATGGCTGCATAGCTTCTCTTACTGTCTTTTGTCAATTGTAAATGTAACTTCAGCTCCTCATACTGTGAAAGGATACGGTTGACACACTCACCGATGGCAAGCCACCTAGTGCCTGCCAGTTACAGTGTTTGCAGAGGATTTTCACCAACATTTATGGTCTAGCACAATTCTACCTATTTCTGAAGCTTCTGGGTGCCATTCGAACACCAACTGTAGGTCTGTGAAAGCATATATTTCACATTTCAGGGCAAAACATTCACAGCCTTTGATGCAGAGCTGAAAGGAATGGCATACACACTTGACGCTACAGCTATCGGTCATAAGACCTATTCAACTCAGTACAGATAGATTGTTCTCGTTCAAGAACTTGAACAAGGCATTTACTATGGTCAGCAGATCACCAGCTGCAATATGCATAATGCGTGTAGAAGTGCTAATGAGTGTTTCTTGCTGTAGTATCTGATGACTGTTCGTAACTGTGTTCTGGTCATGACATCCATGCTCCCACCCACAGTTAGAGGCTACAGTTCCCTCCCTGTATCCCCCAGAAGAGCTTCCCTGTGTTAATCAGCGCTGTGCATTTTGTTCTGTGTATTCTGATCCCTTTCTTGGAAATTTCTTCCACTACACATTCTAAATGCCCAAGAGTTAAAATGCTTGAACGGCAACAACATGACCAGCCAGCTGCGACTCTGCCTCCTTCGCTGGAACACTCGTTCTAGGAAATAAACTGCTGATGTCAAATAATGTCCTAGCGTTTGAGAAAGGAGCAGCATTCCTCGTGTGTTTTTCTGAGGCGGCATGGGCAGCCATGTGGCTGTGGTGAGCTCTTATTTCCCATTTGCAGTATTTGAAGAATGCCCTTTTCCGGTCGTGGGGAATACTTTTATCCAATCCATCATCTCCCTTTCTCTCCCAGTCCTTGCAATGCCTCCTGCATTTCCCCCATTCAGCCGGCATATTATGGGATTGCTTAGGCTGCCAGCTAACTTTTTCTTCATCTTCTCTGCGTATCTCTCTCTCTCTCTCTCTCTCTCTCTCTCTCTGCCACTCCCTTTCTCCTTCCTTCTCTAACTTTCCTCCCCTTTGTTGGCTTGTGTTATGTTCTCCTTTTAAAAGTTATTGGACTTCATCTTCTCTTGTGTCCACTTGCATGCGTTCACCCACCTTCCAAATGGATCATCATCAATGAGGACTTGGATGGCCCCAGTGACGTGGTGTCCAACGCGTCCCCCACGTTCTGTCTCCCCCTCCCTCCCTCCTCAGCTGTAGCCTACTGAAAGTTTTCTGTCTAATGTCCGTAGTGAATGCTCTTTGGCAGCAGTGGCAGATTTTGAAAGTATCCCACACAAAAAAAAAAACGCACCCCGCAGCTTTTGAATTTTCACCCGCGACTGCATTTTCAAACAAGCCCAATCTGGAGGGAAAACCGCAAATGTAGCAAATTTGCAAATCTTGTAGCAAATCTTAAGTGTTTTGTTATGTTAGGTAACACATACATATTAATGTATAGTTTCAAATATATGCTGAAGAAATGAAACCTTGATAGGCTTAAACGTACAATGAAGCTTTTTTTTTTTTCTTCTGAACGCACGCACGTCCTTTGCCTGTGACTGCACCATTTTAATGGGATGATGTTTTGTCCATGGTACATTTATTTTGATTTACATTGATTTACATTTTGATTTACATTGATTTACATTGCAGTTTATTTTACAATTATTATAAGTATACACATTTAATTTATTACTTTTTATTGTTCAATAAATTAACATTCTTCATCACAAGGATTCTGTATGTTCATTATTATAGAATTTATAGGCATAGAGGCATACTGTAATAGTCGACTAAAAAGACAATTAAATCGTTAATCATATGACAATTAATTGTCAGCTAAAATTTCACGATCGTGATTAACGCTGTGGTTACATTAGCCCGGAAATGCTTTGTTCTGCCTAAAAATAACATTTCGATGAAAATAGGGGAAAAAAAATCTTATGGCACCTGCAACGTTATTATTTCTGATTAACTGCATGCCAGATTGAAATCAAGTGTCATTCATAATACCCTACTACTGTTTTCAAAGATGTCCGCATTGCTTTTGAAGTTCCTTACTCAATTCTACATTTTTCTTTTGTCTAGTACAGTGTATAATTGGATTGTTGCCCCTTGCTCAGATGCATAAAGCAGCAAGTGGATTAAATCAAAAATATAAATTAAAAGTGGAAAATATATTCAATAAATCCCCAAATTGGTTCTCCCCTGTAGGCAGATGAGATGAGCAGTAATGTTGCAGTTTACCTCTGCTGCTTTACCCCTTTGCTGCCAGATATGCAATTCGAGAAGCAATGCAAATGAGTACAGATAAAATGACACGGTGGGGTTTGGGGTGTGTGTACTGTGCTGGTTACCATAGAAACAGGAGGTCTGAAAGGGATGGGGAGGAGGTTAGAAACTGCATGTCGTAATGGGTTTGTGTCTGCTGATTCAGCACCATCACGAGTCCTTTCTTAATTTGGGGGAAAGAGCATATGCCACCAGTAGGAATTTGCAAGGCTCGTATGATGTCACTTCACTCCTGTACCCTCCAGCATTACTCCAGCTCCAGCAAAGTCCAGCCCCAAACCTGGGCCCGTACTCTTTATATGGGAGTAGACAGTCCGCTATGCTCAGATGGTTTTAGCGATGGTCTGCAGATAGGTAGAGGAGAGAGAGAGAGAGAGAGAGAGAGAGAGAGAGAGAGAGAGAGAGAGAGAGAGAGAGAGAGAGAGAGAGAGAGAGAGAGAGAGAGAGAGAGAGAGAGAGAGAGAGAGAGAGAGAGAGAGAGAGAGAGAGAGAGAGAGAGAGAGAGGGGCAGCCATTTATTAGTGTGTTTCTGGCTGGCCTGAGAAGATTATCCTCTCAGAGTTATGGCCATCATTCCTCTCTCATCAGTGTGATCTGAAGCAGGCCATATGACTGCACTGTAAAACAATTAGCACTGGAGCTCAGGAGGACTTGTCTCTGCGGGAGTAGAGGTCTGCAGGCATAAGGGGTGCTAATGCCACGGGCGCTGCTCCTGAACGCCGGGGAGCAGCCGTGGAAGCAGGGGTTGCCGCTGACCAGAGTGCTCCGCCGAGTGACCGCGTGTTTTCCCATGTCCTTTCTCTCTCTCCCGTAGGCCAACGACGCCTCAGGGAACACCTGGAACTGGCTCTACTTCATCCCCCTCATCATCATTGGCTCCTTCTTCATGCTCAACCTGGTTTTGGGGGTGCTGTCGGGGTGAGTGTGAGCCGCGCTGACCGGCCTGCCAGGAAATCTGACTTGTTGTTAAAATCTTCCGTGGCTAACCACACATCCGGCACATCTGGCTTTTGGTTTTTCTTTTGGTTTCTTTACAGTCAGTTTTTCTAGAATCTAGTAGAGACCCCCATGCAGATTTCTGTTTTCTCCGATCTGATTGGCTTGACCCAGCTTCCACAAGATTTGTGGGTCAGGTGTATGGAAAGCTCTTTGCAAGCCCTCTAGCAGTTGCCTCAGTAACCCATGGGCAGGCCTGGGTACACATTTACATTTAGACAGTTTGGCTGTCCTGCACATGATAAAGTTGCAGTGTTCAGTGTATAATTGAGGCAGACAAATGCTACTGTTTGAAAATAATTTGCAGAATGAATCTAATACGGTTTAACAATTTGTCTCCTACACTGTTAGTATGGGAAGAACTTTCTATTAGGGCATTTTTGAAATGTCATAAAGCACATTGCATGGTAAAGGTTTAAAGATCCACTTACCTTTAGCATATGCATATCGAGGGCAGCTGGGGTGTTAAGTGCTGTATGGTCTAGCATGCTAATGGCATTAGGCAGCTGTGTTATGCCAATGCAGTGTTAGTTAGAATTAGATTTGTCCTCCATCAGTTGTAATGGGGCCAGGAGGCACAGACAGACACTGTTCATAAGACACCCACACACAGACAGACAATGTTCATAAGACACACACACACAAGCACAAACACGCATGCACGCACACAAATACATACAGAGGCGCACAGACACATGCATGCAAAAACACACACGTACACACACATGCACAGTACTTTCCTCTTAGTCTTGCTTCATATCTAAGCTCCCCTCCAACTCTATAATTCTCTTACATCCCTCACCCTGTTTTATACACACACACAACCACACACACACACACACACTGGCTTAATGGAGGATTACTCGATGAGTGCTCTGTGGTAGCCTACTGTAGCTACAAAGGGGGGCTGAATTTATGACTTCTCGGAAGGCAAATCTAATTTTCAGCACTCTTTCACCAAACGGCTCCTCTGCTCTGTCCTCTAGTGGCCGAGTGGCATAAACCCTTCCTTACTCAGTGAGCCTCCTCAAGCCCTTTGCTTCCCTTTGCTGGCTTTTCTCTACCTGTCTGTCTTTCTCTCTTCAGTAGAGACATGAACATTTTTGGGTTACGGTAAGCAGACCTCTCACTTCATCTTTCTTTCTTTCCCCATGATTTGAGGCTTAGCTATTGTTCCGTTATGGAACATCCCACCCCCTCCCTTTTGAGTCTGTGCTGCTCCCAGGCTGGTGGGCAGGATGGGGCTCCGTCAGCGCTCCTGAATCGATCGCTCTCTCTTCTCTTCACGCTCCGCCCGTGCCCATGCTGCTGGCACACGCTAGCACACGCACTTCTCACTGCGCTGCCGTGAAGTGCAGAATCACGGCCCCCTGCGCACCTGCCCCTCAACCCCCCCTTTCTTTCTTTCTCTCTCTCTCTCTCTCTCTCTCTCTCTCTCTCTCTCTCTCTCTCTCTCTCTCTCTCCCTTTCCCTTCTCTCTTTCTCTTATTCCCACACTTCATCCTTTAGAGTCAGGGCAGCTGTCTGCTCATGTCCCTCAGTGTGAAGTCTGTTCATCTAAAGCACATTTCAGAGCTCAAGTCGAAAACGGCTCTCAAAGAAGGGCCGCTCCACAGAGACTATTTCCATAACACAACGGTTTGTGCTTTGGCACTGATGAGACCTGGTCTCATAAGACAGTGCTCGTGTGGGTGTTTGCTATAATCCTTACAATAGTGTGTGTGCGCGCGAGTGAGTGAGAGAGCGAGTGAGTGAGTGAGAGAGCAGGTGCATGTGTGAAAGCAGTTTGTGTGCACGCGTGGTGAGAGAAAATGTGTGCATGCGTGAAAGAAGCCAGTCAGAGCATGCTGTGCTGTGTTCTGAGCATGCCATGCTGTATGTGTTCCACTATAGCTCCACTATGTGCTATATCTTTCTAGCTGTTTGCCACACCAGTTTACTGGGCATTAAAACTTCAGGATCATAGCAGTTCTCTTTAACCTTTTATATGCTGTTGTGTCTGTGTGTGTGTGTGTGTGTGTGGGGGGGGGGGGGTCTAGCTGAGCTGGTAAGCACCCCACTGTGTCATAAGCACAGCCTCTTCCAGGGCTTGTCTGTTGCTACGCTGTGCTGGAGAGTGGAGGTTAAGAGGGCCATGGGCGGAGGTCAAGAGGGCCATGGGTGGAGGTTAAGAGGGTCATGGGCGGAGGTTAAGAGGGTCATGGGTGGAGGTTAAGGTGGTCATGGGTGGAGGTTAAGAGGGTCATGGGCGGAGGTTAAGAGGGTCATGGGTGGAGGTTGGTGGTCATGGGTGGAGGTCAAGAGGGTCATGGGTGGAGGTTATGGTAGTGGAGGTAGTGGTGGGTGGAAGTTAAGGGACATGCCAAATGGGCTTGTTAGATTAATGCTATCAAGAACATAAAGTGAAGTGGTCCCACATTTCTTGAAGCTGCTTCCTGGGATAACTGCTTTATTACAAAGCAGAGACAGTGGAAGCAAAATCTCTAATGGCTTGGTGCAGTTTGATTGTTTTTTAACTTAATCAACCCTTAGGAATTTTCCACTAGGACTAGGTATTGCTAATTATCTCACAATACGATGTGGTTCTAATCGTCATTAATATAATGACATTTTGCAATATTACAGTTTTTTAACTTCCAGCACGGGTTTCTGTAGCAATGGGAGGCGGTTCTGTTTCTTGGGAGATGTGTTATGCTTTCGAATTTCCTGCCTCTACATTAACTTGCGCATTACTGGTGTGCGGTGCAGGTTCCGGATATCTCTTTGTGGTAGGGACTCGGTGATGCACTCTTTCACTTTATTTTTCTCCTCTTTGCTCTTCTGATACACGCTCGCTACATGCAAGGGCTTTCCCAGTTGCCACGGTGTGTGTGCGTATGCATGTGTGTCTCTCTGCACATGTGAGGACGTGTGTATGTGTGTGCGCGCTCTGCATGAGTTCAGGTGGCTGGGGGGTCACTACTGTCTGTGCTCTATTCCAAGAAAAAGGCCAGACTTTCACATACTGATAGAAGAGGAATGGACGTATGAGGGATGGAGGGGTGGAGTCCTTTTCCGTTCATCACACACCACCCTCTCCACGGGCACAATGACTCAGGAGCAAATGCAGTTCTGGTTAATCCCTTGTTCTCTGCCTCATCCTCTCTTTTTAAAACTGATGTTTACTACCGATGCAATGATCTACTGACTCGCCCTTGTGAGCTGACACCACTCATTAAACGAGGTGCAGGATCCATTTCTTGTTGCAGCAAAGAGCTAGAACCTGCTTTTAATTTATATCCTGTCACCAGTACAGCTTAATTAGTATGAGGATATGCCGATATGTTGGTCTGTTTTTCACAAACCGCTCTTCATTAAACAGTCAGTGCAGGTGAAGCACATACATTATCTAGTGAGACAGGGATTTTAAGCTGTGGTCCATATTGTCAGGTTTAGTTTTAGCAATATGCTCCTTGCTCCTGGTGTGTGGACACGCACTGTATTTGCAGCAGAGTTTGTGTGTGATGGGTCTTTTGTATATCTGTGCTCTGATTTTCTATGTAGGTGGGTGGTGGGTGCTAGATATTTCTGTTTCCCGATTCCTTTATCACACTGAGAGGTGCTTCCTTGTGGTAAAACTTGAGGTTTGGCTTTTCTGCACTCTGTGTGTGTGTGTGTGTGTGTGTCTGTGTGTGTCCTGTTTTGTTTGCATGATTTTACATAGGGATTCCAATCTGGCAACCTACACAAGCAACACCCCCCCCACACACACACACACTCAGTGTCCTACTGTCGCTGGCTGGAGTGCTACCTTTTGCTGTTGCTGTGTGGCAGACACACCAATCAGAGCCAGTCTTACCCACAGCTCAGGCTGGGGAAGCCCTTCTACACCCCCACCCTGCCATCCCACACTCTTCTACCTCCCTCTCTATCCTTCCATTGCCATCTCACTCTTTCTTTCTCTCCCTGTCACTCTCTTTCAGTCTCTCTCCCCTTCTACCAACCTCTCTCTCTCTCTCTCTCTCTCTCTCTCTCTCTCTCTCTTTCCACCCCCCGCCCCCTGCCTCCTAAGCGCCTGGTTAGAGCTAATGGAAACTGAGGGAAGCTCTGTGGGTGGATGGGAGGATAAATAAGATTGTGTTCTCCTGCTCAATAACTCCATCCCAGGAGAAGCCCAGCCAGTCTCTGCTGCTATGGAGCTGCTGTCAGACTCTCCTTCACCTCTGTGTTTGCCTCTGGTCTTCTGCCTCTGACCCATCCTGGTCCCTAATGCCTACCTTGTCAGCAGTGATGGCAGGTCATCCTGCTTTAATTGGCTTGATAACAGATGGTAGGTCATGTGACAACCATAGAGAAGCTTTTTGGTTTTTTTTCTATTTCATTGCTTCTCTATACATATATGGTCGGGACAGCTCATGAGTGTGAATTGCTTAATATCCCAAAGCCCTATGAAATATCAGCCTCAGAGTTCATGAAATAGAATGTTCTTTCTGAACCAGAGTGCACTACCCTAGACATTGTCTAATACACGTGCTATTTGTAATTCCCCACCCCTGAGAGAGAGAGAGAGAGAGAGAGAGAGAGAGAGAGAGAGAGAGAGAGAGAGAGAGAGAGAGAGAGAGATTGGTCATGTTTAGATGAGCTCCTGAAATTTAACTGCTTTAATAGTTTAAAATGAGATAAACTATAGAAAACAGAACATCATTAAATCAAATATTGATAGTAAATATTAATTAATTTTAAAACAACTAAACTAAAAAGAAAATATTAGATAAGATAGCAGAATAACAAAAGAACTGAGATCAGATAGCATAGCCTATCCAAGTCTAGCTTGTGAGTCAAATTCAACACAGCAGCTATTACAAGAGTTACCTAAATACTTCAGGAAAAGAAGAGACAGAGAAGAGAAAACCACAGCAAGAAGGTAAAGGAGGAAAGAGACAGAGAGAAGAACATTTATGCTACTGGAATAAATACAACAGAGGGAGAGTTGGATAGCATAAAAGACCTGACGAAGAATAGGCACAGGACACGAAGCTTAAGAACAGAACCAACAACAACAACAGAAAACAGCACCAAGAACTGGATTTGACTCCCTGCCCACAGAAACTCAATATATTAAGGGTGAGAAAACCACTGCTTTATTCAAAGAAAAACCAAAAATGATCAAAACCTTAGCTAGCTAGCTAACCTTGCTATATTGGTTAAACTTGCTAGCTAAATTCACAAATCTGTCAGTTGGTCTAAGCCCCCCTCTCACTCGCCCCTCAGACTGTTGGCATTTTTCAAATAATTGATATATTGCATCACCATGGCAGCATGTCCCTTTTGAGCTCCCTACACAGACCCAGTCAGAAAGTGGCAGACAGCAATACAAACTCAAAAAAAAAAAAAAAACCAAAGCAAAGAGAAATCCCAGAGACATTGTTCAAAGATTGCAGTGTTAGTAGAGGAAGAAAACCATCACCGATTTACTTTCCCAGAACAATAGCACTACCGCATAGCATTCAGCTGTATGCAAACACTTTGAATTAATCACAAAACGAGGCATCTGCACGGGCCCTCAAATATACATTTTTGAGGACTCCGAGAAAGAGCCATAAAGCAAACATCTGACTGTTAACTTCTACCAAAATACTACAATGATGGTGCAAGGGAATGGAACTGCACTGAAACAATTTTAAAGAAAAATTTCCCGGTCTTAAAAAACTAGCGGATTGTGAGAAGGAAGCGACTGAAAGAGGACCCCACGCTCCTGAGCCACTGTAGGCAGAGGAAGAAACCCAGCTCCCCCTCAGCCACACTGCCACCGTGGAAGACAGACCTGCCTCAGACACCAATACCGGTCTCCCGACCCTAGCCTCCACTCCACTATAGCACACGTCAGAGACCGTCTCTCCCTACTGGAGGTAGGCTTTGTAGAACTGAGGGAACGTGTCCAGATCCACCTCATCACCAGCAAAGACACAGGGTCTCTCAAGGCTCAGCTAAACCACACCAAAACCACACTAATAAAGAATGTTAAAGAGCAGATACAGACCCCTACTGGTCACCCAAACACCCCCCACACAGGGCCCTCTCAGAATAGGGCTGATGCCTCACAATCTCCCATCACCCTCACTCCTTTTGCTGTTCTACAGCAGCCTCTACTGCTCCCTGAAACAACCACAGCCCCCTGCCGCAAGGTGAAGAGCCGTAACGAAAAACCCCTCGTCACAGGCTCCACAATTAAACCCACACTGAAGTTGCTATACTCGTAGACTCTAATGGAAGATTCACACAGGAGGAGCCAGGCCAGACAACATCAAAAATATGGTGTCCAAGATCAACAGATGCCCACCAAATACTTTCTGACCCTAGTTTTGGCACACCCAACTACATAATCATCCACACTGGCACAAATGTCCTAAGAACAGAACAGGAGAGACCAGGACAACACCAGGAGAACTGGTCTGCCGAGTGGCAGAGAGAGCCCCTGCACCTTTTCCCAGTGCAAAAGTTAGAATGTCCACACTGCAGCCTCGCATGGACTTCTACCCTGACACCATCCAGAGAGCGAATGCAGACATCTCCAGAGGATGTGCCCTCCTGCCAAATGTACACCAGGCCCACCACTCCACCATCACCCCCACCACCTCTATGACCATCTCCACCTAAAGAAACATGTAGTCAGAAAATTCCCAAAGAAATTGAAAAATGTGTCCCTTGGCAGACACTGTTACACAGCAACAGAATACAGGAGAAAGTCTCCAAGACCTCACAAGCACGCCCAGAGTTACACGGTAACCAAAATCGCAACCACCTACCTTCACCTCAGAAGACCCCAAAGTCTGCCGAAACACCCGGGACAGCACAGTCTACCCCAACCAGTATAGAACACTCCACGAACTGGCCCAGATCTCTATAGCTCACCAACTTGACCAGCTCAGCACCCCCCAGCAGCAAAACCAGATCTCAAGCACCAACCTGGCTATACCTCCAGAGCAACACCATTCTCCCATGACCACGCCCCACAGCAGCCTGACCACACCCCCAGATCAGCACCTTGGTACCAGGACCACGCCCCACAGCAGCCTGACCACACCCCCAGATCAGCACCTTGGTACCAGGACCACGCCCCACAGCAGCCTGACCACACCCCCAGATCAGCACCTTGGTACCAGGACCACGCCCCACAGCAGCCTGACCACACCCCCAGATCAGCACCTTGGTACCAGGACCACGCCCCACAGCAGCCTGACCACACCCCCAGATCAGCACCTTGGTACCAGGACCACGCCCCACAGCAGCAGCACAGTTATGCTGAAGCCACCAAAACACCACCAAATTCTATTCAGATTGACATCAAACCACTATTGCAAGACATTTGTACAAACCTTATATAACAGAATACAAACAACCCTCCCAGATACGTTTAGGTCCCTCTCCCCTTAATTTATTAGTAAAAGAAGAGGCATATTACTCAAAGAAAAAAAATATGGAGCACTGTACACTCCTATCAAATACTATTTTGAAGAAAGTACTTTTTGTTTTACAGTATATCTCATTTTAAAGACACAATATGGCATCCATTTCAGTTAGTTTCAGGGCTTGAGCTCATCAGTCTCTCTCTCTCTCTCTCTCTCTCTCTCTCTCTCTCTCTCTCTGGCTTAAATTCTTTAAACAAAGATTTTAAAAGTTGCATCAAAGACCTTGACATCATAGTCTGACAGGAGACGTGGTGCAAGGCTGACATGGTCACTCGCTGTCCCAGAGAATATAGAGAAATTATAGTACCACCCCAAACGATGAGTTCAGTACATCAAGGCAGATGCTCAGGGGGATTAATAATCTGGTTTACATCAACATATAGACATTCTTTAAAAAGGGAAATACCATATTTGGCTCACAATCAAAAGCACTATAATCTCTTCCCAGAAGGACATATTCCTCTGTGCCACCGATATCCCTCCCTCGGAGTCCCTTTGCTACTCTGAAGTTTTCAGAGTTGGAAAAACAGGTGTGAGATATCCAGGCCCAGGGAAATGTGCTCATATGCTGGGACCTGAATGCCAGAACAGGGACTTCTCCCACATAGGAAAAGATTTGTCCTCTATTAATAAATGATCTTGTTTTAATAACAATTATTTTTGCCACCACAGAAACAACCTTGACAGTGTACTCAACAAAACTAGAAAAGAACTTCTGCAGCTCTGTCAACGTCTGGGTCTGCACATCGTCAGTGGTGGGACATGAGGGGACTCTTAGGAAGACACATGTTGTGCTCACCTCTTGGGAAAAGTACAGTAGATGTAATAGCAAATTTAGACCCATTCTAGTGCATTCACTGTTAAACCACTGACCCCTCTGTCAGACCACAGCCAAATTACTCTGTTGATTAATAGGGCAGAGACTGACTCTGCACTCACACAGCCCAGTAAACTGTACAACATTAGGAGACCATACAGATGGGCCCAAAACAGCACAGGAGAATTCCAGAAAGCAACCAGTATTGCCAAAATTCAAATACTAAAATACTATTCAAATACTAAATAAATTCACGACAAAGAAGGAGTCAATGTGGCAGTAAAAATCTAAATATGATCTTTGAAAAGGCATCAGCAAAAGCGAAATTAAAACTTAAGGGTGCAAAATCCAAACCTAAAAAAGGTTTGAAAATTGGTTTGATCAAGAATGTCACTTAATTTGGAAGGAACTTAGGAAATGATCAAATCAATAGTACAGAGATCCAAACAACACTAACATATGCCTTCTCTTCTGTGAGACTTTTAAAAATTGTAAACATACACAATACACTCAAGCAACTGACACCAATTTAGGAGTCAATCAAAACAAACCAATTTTAGGACAACTGGAATAAAAAAAGAGACCATGAAGAAAATGCGATACAAAATGGGGACATTTGGACAAACCATTTCCAAACTCTCTTCCAGAAAGTAGAGTCAAATGCAAATCTTCAACAAAATCCTATAAACAAAGAAACTGGAGGAGCTAGAATTGACTGTTAAAGATTATCAAAACCCATTAGACTTCTTAATTACTGAGCAGGTGTTTAAGGAGAAAATGAATAAACTAAAATCAAAGAAAGCATGTGGGCCTGACTGTATACTAAATGACATGATAACATTTTCAAACTCAAAATTTAATTTGGCTGTTATAAAACTGTTTAACCTGCTTCTGAGTGTAGGTTTTTTCCCTGAAATCTATAACCAAAGACTAATTACACCAATCTTTAAATCCGGAGATAAATTCAACCCTAACAATTACAGAGGCATGTGTGTGAACAGTGATCTATAGAAGTTAATGTGTAGCATTTTAAATTCTAGATTTCTAAATGTCTTTACTAAACAAAATGTTCCGAGTAGAAGTCAAATTGGATTTCTTCCAAATTTCTGCAATACGGATCATATTTACAACCTACACAGCCTAACTAATAAATATGTCAAATAAAAGCAAAATATTTGCATGCTTTATCGTCTTTAAAAAGGCATTTGAGTCTTTCTGGCACCAAGGTTTATTTTACAAAATTATAGAACGTGGTGTAGGGGCTAAAACATATGATCTCATTAAGACAACGTACATGGGAAGTAGGTGTGGAATACAAATTGACCATAAATGAAGAAATTTCCACTCTCAGGAATGTGGAGTGAGACAAGGTTGCTGTCTAAGCACAACACTTTTTAATATCTATATTAATGAAATGGCAAAAACACTAGAAGAATTTACAGCTCTTGGGCTCACTCTGCATGACTCAGAGATTAAATTCCTGCTCTACGCAGACAACCAGATTCTGCTGTCCACCACTGCATAAGGTCTACAACAGAGCCTGGACCTGCTGGAGCAGAACTGCCAGACCTGGGCCCTGGACCTGCTGGAGCAGAACTGCCAGATCTGGTAGTAAACCTGAAAAGGCTAATGTCATGATATTCCAGGAAAGATCCAGATCTCAAGGATCAAAACACTGATTTACATTAGATACCAACAATATTGAACATTCAAACAATTGCAATTATTTAGGGATCAAAATGAGGTCTGGACATTTTAACTTGGGAGTGACTGAACCGAGAAGAAAAGCACGCAGGACTTTCTATGCGAAATTTGGTTAAAAATATTTGCATCTGTAATTGAACCAATTGCCCTGTATGGCTGTGAGGAGTGGGGCCCACTTACAAATCAGGATTTCAACAAATGGGACAAACCCTGCATGCAGAGCTCTGTAAAACTATTTTAAAGGTGCACAGGAACACCACAAACAATGCATGCAGGGGAGAATTAGGCAGATGTCAATTAATAATAAACATACAATAAAGGGCAAATACATTCTGGGCACATTTATAACACAGCGACCCCCACTCATATCATTCTATAGGTCTGAAGTACCAAGAGCTGAGCATAGAGAACAGTCCCCTCACTCAGCTGGTCCTGAAACAGTTCAACATTAACACGCACTAATACTAAACTAACACACACTAAAGATACACATGCTCAGGTCCAGAAAATAACAGCAAACCCAATCAAAATCACTCAAATTACAAAACAACTCAAACAAAACTACATCACTTATTAGGAAACAATCAAAATCGCAGATTAAAATGTTGTGTTATGTTATGTTATGTTATCTTATGTTATGTTATGTTATGTTATCTGGTTCTGGCTACCTAAAGAGCAGTGAGGGGACTATGAGGATGAGACTGAGCTGCACTTTCTAACTAAATGTACAAAATTTACCCAGATTAGAACAAAATTCTTTAACAATATTAGTCACATGTTCCTTAAGTTTAAAAATCCCCCTGAAGGTGCCGTATGTAGTTCAGCACACTGGCATTCCTGGCACAGTCTGCAGGACAGTGAGTAACCATATGGGATATCAGCTACCAGAGCATTTTATAATTAGATTATTATTATTACTATTGTGGTTGTTGTTGTTGTTGTTAATAATAAAGGTAATATAAGTATTGTTGTTGTAGTTATATTATTACTATTGTTGTTGTTATTACTATTATTTTTAGCCGTTGTAGTACTGATGTTGTCTACTATATCTTTTGTTTATCATGTTAATTTCTTCATCAAAGCTTTGGCAATACAAATGTGAATATTTGTCATGCCAATAAAGCACCATTGGCTTGAACTGAATTGAATTTTGAGAGAGAGCGAGAGAGCGAGAGAGTGAGAGCGAGAGAGAGAGAGAGAGAGAGTGAGAGCGAGAGAGAGAGAGAGAGAGAGAGAGAGTGAGAGAGAGAGAGAGAGAGAGAGAGAGAGAGAGAGAAAGAGAGAGAGAGAGAGAGAGAGAGAGAGTGCTGGTCTTGCAGGCAGATTATGAAATATGACCGAGAGAGAATGACCCTGTTCCTCCACCCACCCATGGGCAAAGCAGTGGTTCTTCAGGAAGTTAGTCCACCATTTTGCTTTGGGCTTCTGATCTTCTTCACATGCATGACAGTGACGTCCCCTTAACTTTGAACTTTATGGTGGTGTTTGACATTGATCCTACCATCCCTGATTTCAAGTGCTTCTCTCCTGTGGTCTGGTCACACTGCTTAGAACTTTAGAAAAGTGGATAATCATGATGAGTGCCTCTCCGTAGCCCTCCTAACCTGCGTTTGGCTAAATTTACACTACTCCTCTGTCTCTCTCTCTCTCTCTCTTTCTCTCTCTCTCTCTCTCTCTCTTTCTCTCCAAATGTATTCCAGCTTATTCGTTTGGAAAGACAATTTCTATCAGTGCAAACTCCTGCATTTTTGTCCTTTGCAGGTAAAACACAGTGTAAAACACACACACAGAGATGCACACACACACACACACACACACACACACACACACACACACACACACACACACACACACACACAGAGGTATTCACACACATATCATGGCCATATTCCCTTGATGCTTCTTTGCAGTTCTGACTGTTTATGAATATGTGTGTGTGTGTGTGTTTGTGTGTGTGTTCCTAACTACAGGGAGTTTGCTAAGGAGCGTGAGCGTGTCGAGAAGAGACAAGAGTTCCTAAAGCTGCGCAGACAGCAGCAAATTGAGAGAGAGCTCACCGGCTATCTGGAGTGGATCTGCAAAGCAGGTCTGCCTCATACATACACTGACAAAGTCTGTGTGTGTGTGTGTGTGTGTGTGTGTGTGTGTGTGTGTGTGTGTGTGTATGTGTGTGCGTGTGTGTGCGTGTGTGTGCGTGTGTGTGCGCGTGTGTGTGTGTGTGTGTGTGTGTGTGTGTGGAAGTGCGTGTTTGTGTGTCATGTTGCTGACTTTAATATTACAAATTATTTATATATATTAATAAACTCTCAGTAGTCACTGTTTATAGGCATTATTCAGTAATGATTAATAATTACATCTTTGTGTCATTCCATGTTTCAAGACTGTAATGTTGTATTGTTTTAGTGGCTGCTGTTTTTAAGTGTTTAGAGGAAGTCTTAGATGCAGGGCCTGTACAGCCTGAAATGTATTACCTCTTTAACACTTCAGGGCAGGTCCTCCCTGGAGTAAGCCTCCGCAATCCCCATTTCTTGAGCTTTCTGTCTCTCTAGCCCAGGTGGACTCATTTTACTGACCTGTGTGCAGTAGGCTGGATGATGTTGTGCTGTTTAATGTCAGTGTTTGGCTTAACAGAACTACTGACCCCCCCGGCTCAGTTTGAAAATGTCTGGGCTGCAGTAGATCAGAACTTCTACTCTCAGTCAGCGCAATTTTTGTTGCTGTTGGTGGTGTTGTTTTTAAGTCACCAGTGACTCCAAGGCACTGACTGACAGTGAAGTCTCATTTGTGATGGCTAGTTTTAAGAACTACTTTAAGAGGATGATGGTTCTCGCCAAGGTTCCCTTACTAGCAGCAGTTTGCAAAACTTGATGCCGGAGCCGTTCTTTCCCAGATACTCGACGCTCTGGTGGTCATGACACTTGGACCCCCATGGAAGGTTGAGCAGAAAGCCTTTTCCCTTCACAAAGCATAATTTAATCCATCTACTGTTTAACTGTGACTGGCATCAGTGCTGAAACAAGCAAGCAGCTTTGGGGGGGTGGTGCATTTGCGGCACCTGCCCTATTCTGAAGCGTTTGGCCACGTCAGATCGGACTTGATAGGTCACATTCATCATTGCAAGTGGTTTGTAATGTGAACGCATCTGTAATCTGAAATGGAACGCATGTACACATTGGTATGTTTTTGCACAACTCATCTGCCATCTGCCCTCATCCTTCCACTGGCTCCTGCTGCTGAAAATTCTCTCCTCCATAGTGGTTTTGCTGTGCTTCTGGTGTTGGCTGGTGACAACACCTTTAAGCACATGACAAAAGGCCAAAAACCACATAAATTCCAATCTGACCACCATCATTCATGTTAAATGGCCACAAATCGAATACATGTCCAATCTAGGACCACATATGAAAGTAACTCGAATCTGATTTGAAAAAGATTTGTGTGTCTACCCAGTCCTGAAAAAAAATCAGATCTTTGTCACTTCAAGGCAAAAAAAATCAAATTTTTCTACTTTCACTTTCCCATCCTCTTTCTTTCTTGACGGCCCACCAGTCTGACTCCAGGGAGATTTAACTGGTCTGCAGGAGCAATTTCCCATGGTGCCCGTGTTTTGGTTTTCCAACTGGGTAAAGTCAGGCTCTGGTAAATTCTCCCAGGTGGTTAATTTCGGATGTGCTTGTACTTGACGACAATCCTGGAACGGGTCTGTTGTTCCAGATTGCTCATCAAACTATGGCACAATGCCTTGGTGTAATTTGAATTTGATTTGTTTAAGAAATTTGTTTAGGAAATTTCTGGAATTTCTGGAAGTCATATGTAAATGGTTGGGTTAGGATTTAGTTTTTTCAGAATAAAAAACAAATCCCATTTTGTGTGCCTGGCATACCGTATGGAATTCTGTCTCAATGTGAATATATTGTTACAGTTTGCAGATTAAAAGTGTTTACATGAATTTTCACTCAGATTTGGAGTTTTTCAGCAACTAACACTGGCCATCTTTACTGAGTGAAAATACCTGTGAAAACACACAAGTCCATTCCCAAGTATATTTTCATTCTGTGTGTGTGTGTGTGTGTGTGTGTGCGCTAGAACATATTAATCCTATATCTACTAGCTCATCAAGCCTCTCATTAGTTTCAGTGTAGTTATCTGATATTGAGCAGTAATTGATCGATACACATTCAGATTCATAACCAAAATAAAAAGCCAGAAATGCATGAGGTTAAGCTCTATTCTGTGCCCTTCAGAGGAAGTCATGCTTGCAGAGGAAGATAAGAAGTCTCCCCTGGACAGCCCCTGGTACAAGAGGAAATGCAACAACCCAGGTGGGAGTTGTAGAATGACTGTCCATTTTGAAACATGTGGCCGTGCCCAGCAGGACTGTCCAGAGCTATGCGAGCTTGTCTATTGGTCAGATTGTCAGGGTGAATCTAAGCTATGAACTTCTGGTCAGTTGTTTATGCAACATTGTATTTTGATTAGTCTGTGTTTCCCACATAAAGTAACGTGAGCACATGATCAGCTGCACTTTGACAAAGTCTCACTCTGTAGTCGTGCGTTTTAAATCGCATGCCTAATGGATTATGGAATTACTGTAGTGTTTGGGGTTTATCAGGTTAGTAATGGATATGAGCATTGCTTTTCTGCTGGTCCCGGTGTGACGGTCCAGCTCACACAGTTCCTGGATGAGCGAGCTGTTTGTCTATGTGTGTGAGCTTAGCTTCAAACTCCTCCGTTCCTCGCCCCCAGCTTTATCGGAGCTTATCGTGGGCCGTGCTCGCCCGGTCACGTCGTACCTTTACGTGTCTCTTGTGTTTTCAGTGCTGAAAAGAGCCAAAAAGAGCAAAAATGACCTCATCAATGCAGAAGAGGGCGAAGACCACTTCACCGATATCTCATCAGTCGGTAAGCAGCACACTGGACGCTGATGCCTACCCCGCGGCCCTCATGGCCCACGTTCCTGAAGATACTTTAGGTCTTGTCCCAAACCAAGGTTATTTCCCACCCACTTTGACGTTCAGGTGTGATGGACAGTTGTTACTTCTCAGATGTTTGCAACACGTGGGTAACATATTTTCAACATATTGGTACTTTGCCATTATATTAATTCAAAAATAAATGTGTCTTAGGGGTCTATGAATTGAAAGCAGTCACAGACACCATGCTTCCTCTAAAGTGTTTTTTAATTAATGGTGTATCATCTTCGAGTTGAAGCATTGATTTAACACCCAGCCATTAATATATGCACACTCACATTCCCACAGACAGGTTCAACAGAAACGCACACTGTTCACTGAGGTGATAGAGGCCAACAGACCCAGCGCCTGGAGCTGAACTTGGGGGAAGGACAGATGAGCTTGAGGGAAAGGCAGATGAGGTAGTGGGTGGGAGAGCAGACGAGGGCCCGGCCACTTTATGAGGCTTCACTGGTGTCAGATTTCCAGATTAAAATAGCCCATGGAGCGATTACTGCTCGTCTCTCCCAGCGAGAGTTACAACATGCTAATGGCGTGATTTTTCACCCATGCTTCTTTTTCACACTCTGTCTTGACATTTGAGTTTAATTTGAGTTACGGGGGGTTTAATATAGCGCGAGGCAGGAGGGTATGTGCACACGGGCGCAACCTCGTCTTTGTGGTTCTGTTGCAGAACACATGGGGCATCATTTTGAAAATGTGTCCTAGATAAATGGTCCAACTTCAGTATATTTTGTCTGAGGTGTGGTACCGGTGTTATGGTGGAGCTCTGCTGAGTGACCACCTCATATTAATTTTTAAATTTGTGGTTTCTAATATCAGCACCACAAGTGTTGTTACGGACGGTGTTGTTTGGGAAACTCCTTTGTAAAGCACTAACACGGGAAATCCTGGTTTTGCTCAATTTGACTCCGGCTCATTGCAGTAGGCCCTGCGTGTGATTTCGGGGTGCGACACCTTCGCGGTTCTGAGCGGAGGTGTTTACTCGTGCGGTTTGTGGCTGTCTCCCCCCCCCCAAGCGCCGCAGGGCTCGCCGTTCACCCGGGCCAGCCTGAAGAGTGGCAAGATTGAGAGCTCATCGTATCTGCGCCGCAAAGAGAAGCACGTGCGCTTTTTTATCCGCCGGATGGTGAAGTCACAGGCCTTCTACTGGACGGTGTTGTGCCTGGTGGGCCTCAACACGCTCTGCGTGGCCATTGTACACTATGACCAGCCTGAGGGACTCACCTACGCCCTGTGTGAGTACTCCACCCCTTTGGCTCTTCCCACCTGCCCACTCTGGTTCTGGGCCCCTTGGGCTCCACGACCCTGCCTTATTGCGGTTGCCTTTATTCTACTGACCTCTGTTGTTTGCACATTTTTATTTTAAACCACTGAGCAGTCCTTTGGCAAATGTTTGATTTAAAATGTGATTTTTTTTAAATGTAAATTCGACCTGAACTAAATGAGGAAGAAGATGTCAGTTAGCTGAAGCATACAGCTGGATGTGTTGGGAAAACGTGGAATGTGCAGGGAAACACAGACAAACATGCAGAGGGTGCAATCTTCTGGCCCAGAGCTGGGGACTGCTCTTATAAAGGGTCATGGTCATAGATGATCATAGATCAAAGCACATAGAAATGGCAGAGTCCTATTAGCTAGCAGATCTATCAGCCGTGGGCACTAGTTAAAGCCACAGTCTGACAGCATGAGACTGTTGTCATGACTTGTAATCGTGATTCCTGCTCTAATGCAAATTGAAATGTTGTGAGTAACAAGCATAAGTATGATCTGTGCATGTCTCGCGGACACGAGGATGCACGTGTTGTGAACACGAGGGGGCACGTGTTGTGGACAAGTGTTGTAGAGCAACATTAGGAATTAGGAAACAGCAGTGGTAAGAAGGAAAGTTCTCATACGGCGTAGGAGTCAAGTGATGACGTGAAAAAACATTCTTTGCTATGGCCGTGTGTCTCTTTGAACAAAGCGAATGCGATGCAAGCAGTCTGAGATGCATCTCAAATGTGTGAAAAGTGACAACGTAAGTAAGACGACATAAGTGACTGTTATTGTTCCATATGAACTCTATGCTTCTGGGAGCAGATCTAGCAGAGTTTGTGTTCCTGGGTCTGTTCTTGACTGAGATGAGTCTGAAGATCTATGGTCTTGGGCCCAGGAGCTACTTCCACTCCTCCTTCAACTGCTTCGACTTTGGGGTAAGCGACACGCCTTCGGCAGTCATCGCGCAGCATGCGGTGTTCCTTAAACACATAGCAGAGTTTGTATGCTCTCGGCTCCTTCTCCCGAAGCTGAACGCGTGTTGGCGGCGTCAGACTGAAGCCTGTGCTTTGTGTGTCCTTACTCTGTCATGTGCAGGTGATTGTGGGGAGCATTTTCGAGGTGATATGGGCGGCGGTGAAACCAGGCGCCTCCTTCGGTATCAGCGTCTTACGAGCTCTGAGACTGCTGAGGATCTTCAAGGTTACAAAGTATGTGAAGTCGGTCTCACATGGGCCAGTGCTTCTGGCCTCTGTGACCCTGGCCCTCACGTCGTGTATCATCTGTATTCTGTTTCAGGGAGAACCCTACAAATGTGTGGCTATCGAGAAACACAATACAAACCGAGTCATGAAACATGATTCTTCCTTCATATTACAGTCTATCGATGATTTATTGTGAATTCTGAGACTTCTTTCTAGTCACATTCTCTTTCCTAAACCAAGTTATTCAGTATGCAGTATTGATTAACTGAAAGCATTTTGGGTGAGGTATGTGTGTGTGTGTGTGTGTGTGTGTGTGTGTGTGTGTGTGTGTGCAGATACTGGAACTCTTTACGGAACCTGGTAGTGTCTCTGCTGAACTCCATGAAGTCCATCATCAGCTTGCTCTTCCTCCTCTTCCTCTTCATCGTGGTTTTCGCTCTGCTGGGGATGCAGCTCTTCGGGGGCCAGTGAGTATTAGGCCTCGTGCCCAGTCCACTTCAAAGCGCTTGCAGCCTCGTCTATTTTAAGCGCTCTTACAGATGGTGTATTGTTTATACATTGTTGGGGACCCGTCTCTGGGGATGCGTGGGTGTGTGGGGGGAAGGCGGGCGGTGCTCTTCTGTTCTGTTCGCCGACTCCCTCACACAAACGGAACTTTTAAACGGCGAACCTTCCTTGAAAAATGGAAGGCTCCTCCAGGCTCTGCTGTTTCATTTGCGCCGAACTCCTCCTTGATAACCAACATAGCAGCGTCACGCAGGAGGAGCTGAGCATCTCCTTTGGCTGTGCCATGAATTATTGATGGGGCAGAGGAGTGGAGGAATCGCCCTCTCGCCACAAGGCAAATATCAGTTTAAATTCATAAACATACAATCATGCCGTCCGCAGTAACCCTGACCGCATTGTACAAACAAACAGCGTGCACAAATGTTACGGAAACGAGGCGGAACCGAGATGCGAATGAAAACCTGGGTACCAACACCATGGTAACCCCCCCCATGCCCCGCCCCATTTTCCCACAGCTGGGACAGGAGTTATTTCGTCATGGTTCCAGTGCTAATCGTGGGATTGATTGGGAAGCTCTTTTGTGTTCCTGGGTGCCTTTTCTGTTCACCATCGACTGAAATGATGAACTCGCCGTCAGTTCTGCAAGGTCATTTCCAGTGTGTCACGGGTGAGGGGTGCACCATGGGGCCACCTGTTCATAGCAATGAGGCATGAGGTTGTGGCCCTGGCGATGAGGAACGAGGTTGTGGCCCCAGACCTACAGCAGACAGAAATATACATGCTGTGGTTCCTCGGGATGGATTTTGCCATCACTGCTGTCTTTTTAAATCCTAATGTGTTGTTACATTAAATAGAACTCTGCTTACTTTAGATGCATAGACATATGAACATGTGTAAGCCAAGAACTGAACAGTAGATTAGCTCAAAGTTAATGGATTACATAATCCTTCTCATGTTTGTGGAAGACTTTAAAAGGTCTCTTATTAAAATAATGTGGGATGGGGCATTTTGCTTGAGCCTGGTCCCTTATTCACATGCACGCACACACACACATACACACACAAACACACACACCATTGAAAGGAGTGAAGACCTCAGCTACGAAGAATTTTTTTTCAGAAGATCAGGGGAGAATAAAGCTCTTCCTCGCTTCTCTCCTGTTCGGCACTCTCCTCAGCTTTGTAATTAAGTCCCGCAGAGAGCTGGAGAACGGAGCAGGAAGGGGCACTGTTGAGGGAATGAGGTTCTGGGAGTCTAACTGGATTCCAGTTGGTGGATTCATGTCCAGGAGCACTTGCAGGCTTAATCTGTGCTTTTTAGGCATAAAACCAGGGTAAAAATAGAGTTCGTCATGGAATATGCATGGATGGCTTTGCTTTGACAGTTGTGTCACGGTTTATGGCCAGTGTTATGCCATCATTGCCATGCTTGAAATTAAAGTTTTAATTGAGTTAGTTATATTTATCTGTATGTTTATTGTTTATCCCTACACTAGTGTGTGTCTGTTTTTCTGTATAAAGCTACTGTGACTGTGTTTGCCAACTGTGATATTTGAGGTTTTTAATTAGTATAGATTGTGTGTCCTATCTTGTAGGATGTGAGCGCTATCTTTTTCCAAAGGGTGATAGGGTAAAATGGGCACTTAACCGAAAGCCATAAAGGCTGTCCAAAGCTGCCTGCAGGAAGATGCCTCCAAGGATTTCTCTAGATGCTCCCTACATTTCTTCTGTCTTATAGGTTCAATTTTGAAGATGAGACCCCAACAACAAACTTTGACACCTTTCCAGCAGCCATCCTGACAGTATTCCAGGTAAAGTGGATCGTAGAAAGTTTATATTGGCAGTTGGGGCTTTACAAGACTCGTTGATACTTATCTACCATACCTGCTGCTGTAGATTCTGACAGGAGAAGACTGGAACGCTGTGATGTACCATGGGATTGAATCTCAGGGCGGAGTGAAGCGTGGAATGTTCTCCTCTGTGTACTTCATCGTCCTCACTTTGTTTGGAAACTGTATCCTGCTCTGGAGCAACGGCAGACAACACTGTGTTATAAAACCCAGAAGGGGGGAGATATAGAACTACATCAGTGCAAGTGCTGCAAAGTATACACATAAACACACACCCCTGAGTATTATGACCTTAACACACATCTGATCAGACACTCTTCTCAATGTCTTCTTGGCAATTGCTGTTGACAACCTTGCCAATGCACAGGAACTCACTAAGGTGCACATACACTCTCTCTCTCTCTCTCTCTCTCTCTCTCTCTCTCTCTCACACACACACACACACACACGTGCGAGCAAACACATCTGCACCCACACACACAATACGATCAAGGAAGCAATTCAGCTCTCTGAAGATCAACACAGATAGGTCATTCAAACCTAGGAGCACAACTGCACCCATGCCAGTCCCCCACATATGGTCCTACACATCTGTTTATTAATCTACACTGACTTTGCACACTTCCCCTCTAATACATTTGCACATCTGCACTTTACATTTACAACATATTAGCTAATAGTCTGATACCTACACTTTTGATTTTGTTCATTGCCACATTGTCCATTAAATATATGTGTATAATTCCCATCAATCCCATTAAATATATGCATATAAATGTATATAAATCCCATTTACACAACTTGCATAATTTATTTATCTGTACATCTTATTATATTTTTATTGTATTTTTACTTATTTTACTTTTAATTTCATGTCTTGTTTGCTGGTACCAGATAGACACCAGGAATTTTACTACATTCTACTGTGTGATATATGTAACATATAAAGCTTGGATTTGATTTGATTTGATTTCACACACACACACACACACACACACACACACACACACACACGCACACATCTCCTGACATTCTGTCACACTGTCCCAGGGCAGACAGTCTATGAATCTCCCCTCTTGTGTTGCGTTTGCGGGGCTAAAGAGGGCGAGATCCTATCTCTATGCCGCCATATACTCGCTCCCGATATCACCTCCCTAGCACTGTCTGGGAGAGCTGTTCACCACAGACCGATGATTGTCTTGCTCAGTATCTCAAGCTAATGGGGCTCTCCACTGCAAGCTGGGTTTATGGCGTTACATTGATACTGTACCTACAGTACAGGGAACGGCTGCGGATCCCATTGTTCCACTGTAACGTCATGGTTGTGAACTGGTAATAAAGGTAGTATGAAACACTGGTCACATGTTAACGATTTTCACTTGGGTCTGTTTATCTACTTATCGGTTTGTTTATTTATATCGACTTTTTCCAGTCTGCGCATCTTTTCCTCCTTTTCCCTCTCTCACACTGTCTCCCCCTCATCCGTCTCGCTCTCTCTGTCTCTCCCAGGATGAGGAGGAGCAGGAGGAGGCCATCAGTAAGAAGCTGGCCCTGCAGAAGGTGAAGGAGGTGAAGGAAGTCAGCCCCATGTCAGCCGCAAACATCTCGCTCGCCGCGTAAGTGCAGGCAGCTTTAAGCCCCGCTGCTGTGGCCTAGGGCACTTCCAACTCTGCTGTCTTCTTTTCCCCCAATGATGGCTAAGACATTTTGTGTGTGTGTATGTGTGTGTGTGTGTGTGTGTGTGTGTGTGTGTGTTTTATGTACGTGTGTGACCCCAATCACATTAAATTATTGAATACTGCATGTGAGTCACTTTGTAGATCAGCATGGGTTATTACACTCTATGCGTGTGCATGTATGCGTGTGTGTACGGCTGTTTCCGTCTGTCCATCGGTGAGCTCATCTGGGTGGTTTGTTGTACCTGTGTTGTACCCGTGACTGGCTCTGTTCCCACTACAGCGAGATGCACACTTTGACCCTTCAGTGAATCACTGAGAGCGTGTAGAGGCCGATGGATCTAGCAGGGATCACTAATGACGGAAAGGCCTATTGAACAGGCATAAACAACATGAAGAGTGCATTATACCCAGAGTCAGATGACTGCTCAGGAAATTCAAGTTCATACCTAGTTCACTCCCTAGAAGTATATCTTTCACTTAAATACCTGCTATTGTTTTTTATTGTAATAAAACTGCATTGTCTATCCTTAAAATATAATTCTTGCTAAACCAGCAAAGTGCTTTACACTGAAAATATTGAGCTCAGAATTGATCTTATGGTCCTTGTAGTGTAATCCAGCCCTCTGCCCTGTAGTGTGATAACTGCCAGATTAGTGTTACCGGTTTGTTTTCCTGAATCTTAATTGGAACTTTAAAAAAAAACAAAACACACATTTTCTTACATGTTCATTTTGAACTTTCTTTATATATGACAACATATTTCATCTTGAACTTTCTTTGCCTTGGAATCAGTTTGATTTGGAATCAGTTTGGCTCTCATTTACAAATCATTTTTCCTTCTCCTGGAGACCATTTAAAATGGTTGATGCCTGGATTATAATTATCACACCAACATATCCATAGATTTGAAGGACAAATGTGTTTGTAAATAACGTAACACCCTGCTACTTTTCTCATTCTGTTGACATGTCTGTCTTGATTTAATAATGAGTTTGTTACACTGAGGTGACGTCTGTGCGGTGGGGCGGGGCCAGACCGTGTGATTGACAGCGCCACTGTCTCAGGCGACGCCCTCTGTTTCTTTCCCCTCCCATCTTTTTTTTTTTTTTCTTTTCAGTTTTATAAGGCCAAATGGAGGTGCACTGTCACACAGCTCCTCCCACTCCAGCTCTGATTCACCGTGAGTTTCTGTACCGTTACAGCCTGCTCCCCTTACTTCCTGTCTTCCTTAATTCCAAACAAACTCTGTCACGTCACAATTTCTCTCCATTTCCAGTCAATTTATATGTGCGTCAAATCAGAACGTGCTGTCTTATAAATCTGTATACCATTCAGTCTGTACTGCTTGCAGGACTGGTGTAGGAATAATTAGAATTGTTACTTAAAATAATCAGACAAATGATGCAAACCTTAATATACTTTATGCAGGGGGAGTTTGCTAGTTTGCTGGTGTGAAGAGCACCATGCTGTAACGCGTGTCGGCCCGAGTGCCGCAGGGCGTAGAGCAGGACGCGCAGACTTCCTCGACAGGGATGACCATTTATTACATAAATGACAGCGGTACTCACACGTATTACAAACGATGAACATGAAACGACTTGACATTTAAACAAACAGGATGCACACGCTTTCATAAGGGCGAAGGAACATTAACATGTTACATCCACAATGACCGACTGCGCCGCACACCCTGACGTGAGTTTAAATACACGCAGACAAAACGAAGTACAGGTGTGCGCAGGCGTGGCCACAAATGAAAGTCCTCCTACTGCACATGGCTGGCCAAACCACGTGCCTCGCGGGAGGCGAGCGTTCCGTGACACGTGCTTAGCTCAGACGCCTGTAGGCTGCGGTGTATGGACGCTGGGTCAATGTTATGGTTGAACGTTAGCTGTTCATTTTAGCAGCACTGTTCTGTGCTAGCGCTTGTGTCTGCGCTGTTGTGGGTTAACGGCAGGGCATAGCTGCGGTTTATCTGCTGCTCTAGGTTAGACGTAGCACGTTAGCTCTGAGCACTGGCTGTTGGGTGTGTGAGCCAATATCCAGTCTGATGTCTGGATAGGAATGAATGACACCGCTGGAGCTGCAGCGGCTGTCAGTGCCCAGTGAGTCAGCACTTTTACCAGCCAAAGCCTGCAGTGCCCATGACTGTGAGCACACACACACATACACATGCATGCACTATGTATACACACACATAAACACATATACACGTACATGCACACGAACAAACACACCCACATCACACATGCACACACGCAATCAGACACATACTCAGTAAGGATGGATTCGTCCACTCTAGAAGATGCTTTGTTTATGACTTTCATAGCAAAGTTTCATAGCAAACTTTGGGCTTTCATTTTGAACTAAAACTACTCAGCTCAAAACATTACCCCCACACACTTGTCCGGTGCGAGATTGCATTCATATTAGATGACTACCTGCGGTGAATCTACACAGCAGAAATAAATCGACTCTACCACCAATTGGATTCGTCTGCTTTAATATAATTTCTTTTCCTGCGTGTACGTTTTGTTGTTTTGTGCCATTTAAAACTGCTGCACATTTGTCCTGTATGTCTGTCTATCTGCTTGTATATTGCCCTGTATTCTTCATGTTGAGTGTCTCTGCTGTCTTTTAACCCTTGATCTGTAATAGATTGGAAACTCCTAGTGAGTGAGTGAGTAATTGTGTGAGTGAATGAGTGAGAGGATGTGAGTGAATAAGTGCTTCTCTGTGTGTAAATGTGTGTGCACGTGCCTGTGTGTATTTGACTGTGTGCCCCTGTATGTGTTTTAGGAGTTATGTCTGCTCTCCTGCTCATCACTACTTGAGGTAATGGTATCACAGAGGACTTGTCTGATACCATCTTCCATTACTAAATCTGTCCACTGTATCTATATTTCACTACACTCCTCATAGTGTTTGGTGTATTGGTGTATGCTGGACATATGAGTCTGTTCACTTTGCCCATCCTCCATTTCCTGCGTCTGATATCCTTCGTAGTTGAGTTAGGGACACACGTGTACATGGATTCTGCCATACTCTCAAATTAAGTGGGTGTTCAAATTCCTTTATGGTTTTTCCCCTTAGTACACAGGGAGACTTTAGAAGCAAAGGAACCCCATAACTGCTAGTCAAAAAAAACCCCTATTAGTGTCAGAGGTTAAAATGCTTCTTCCTAACGCCTCTGCAGGGTAAACTCTGGTGGGACTTCCAGGAACAGGAGCTACTCCAGACTGGCTCATTCCGACTCACTGCCATAGTGGTGCTCTGGGTGTCCCTGTTAGTCCCGTAACTCGTCACCTGCGGCACCGTCCACCAGTCGCCTCCCTCTGCAGCCCGCTAGCCGCGTGTGCTGTCTGGAAGTCAGCCAGCCCGCTGACGGAGCGCTGAGAATAGATCGGAGGAGAGGGGTCCAATCACACCAGCTCGAGCATGGTGTTCTTGTTCTCTTTCTCTCTCTCTCTCTCTTTTACTCATCAGCAGGACAGTTCCCTATGATTATTCATGGGTTTGTTTGTTTTTTTCCATTACAGCTAAATGATTTGAAAATCATGCTGCCCTGAGTTTCAAAAAACATAAATCTAAGTACATCAGCCTTGCAAAATTACAAATTGATGTTACCATGACTACAAAGAAAAATAAAAACAAAACCTTATTTCTTTACTATAAACATGGGCCAGTTATAGCCGTTTACAGGACAGTGAATGAGTGGTTCGAGGCTAATGTCATCTTTGATATGACAACGAAAAGTGCAGCTCAGAATGAGATCAGGTTCAGCATTTCCCGGCACACATTACAATATTCCTGACTGCATTAGCCGTCTAAAAGCTTGCGACAGCTACGAGCTACAACAGAGGAGAGAGATGACCTGTGGAAAAGGCCTTGCCACCCTGCCAAACTCATATGAAGGCCTGTATTATAGTCCTGTTATAAAAGGCTACGACAAAGGAGTTCCCAGTAACTCAGGAAGGGAGGAGAAAACATTCAGCCATGCGATTTCAGCTTCAGCAGCTGAGTTCTATCAGTGCGGAAGTAGTGCTTTGTGTCCACCCCTGAAAGTCATGATCCATAGGCATCTAATATTGTGTTTGGGATGCACGGTCCAACGTTGGCACAGGCATTAGCTGAAGGGATACAGCATGTCAAGCCATGGTTGACTGACTTATGCAATTTGACATCCATAAAGACCCTCTTTTCTCTCCCACTTTCTCTGTCTATAACACACACACACACACACACACACACACACACACACACACACACACACACACACACTTCAGCACACATGAAACAACCCAAAATGCAACATTTGCATTTGCACAGTTATGATATGGCTCTGTCTAATTCTAATTAGATGATAAGTGTAACTTAAGAAATTGGTGAAACAATTGCAAATAAGCAATAATGCAATATATATTCATAAACAGGAGAGGTTGCGAGAAGTTCAATGGGGGTTTAATGGGGGAAGAAGTTATTTTTGCATCTTCACTGGCGTCAAAAGGTGGTCTTGACATGGATGG
>NC_137501.1:4622500-4640000 GCF_041902795.1 Electrophorus electricus
TGAATTCTCATGTACTTCCAGAGCATTAATTTCAGATCAGTGCACGTGAATGCCAATTTAACAGAGGCCAGTCTAGTTCTACTTAATGCTGTTCATACCACCCATGCCCACCCAGCCAATCACAGGCCTTCTTCTTTCGTCTATAGGCAGGAGCAAGGTGAGCACCGTCGAAACGCCAGCGCATGTCACCATGCAGTTCACTGAGGAACTCATGAGGAACTCATGTAACCATGCAGTTCACTGAGGAACTCATGAGGAACTCATGTCACCATGCAGTTCATTGAGGAACTCATGTCACCATGCAGTTCACTGAGGAACTCATGAGGAACTCATGTAACCATGCAGTTCACTGAGGAACTCGTGTCACCACGCATTCACTGAGGAACTCTTTACTGCTCCAGAGATGTGTTGCCAGCTCTTTGTAAACCACTGACTCTGTGAAATTAGCTTGTAACATCAACGTTATGCTCAGAAGACTCTTTTCATATGACTTTCTGGGTCTGCTTTAATCAGATTGTTCTATCATTTGTTTACATTAAGCCCCCCATTAACTCTTTGGAATCGGCAACTGATGTTTAAAGTATCACCAAACAAAAAATCTTATGAACTGGATTTCTCAGTGAACACTGTGTTTTGGAACGGGCGTCTTTTCTGGGATACCATGTTCATCAATCAAGCATTAAGTGGGATAGCCAAGGTTATTTCACCTGTATTTATGTGCTACACTCCTGTCGGTTGTACAAATGAAACAACCGAAAATCCCCTGTCGCTGTTAAATGTGGCAGAAAGATTCGAGTGGCAGCTTGGCATGCCATCTTCAGCCATACACCCACAGCCTTTGCTTGTCTGTTCTGTAGGTCTTTGCCACACTACCTTGAAACATGTTCTCCTTTGAAGCACATTTCCCCACTCATCAGAGTGTCTGTGTGCTGCACTATTTGTACAGTGTGTTTAAGCTAAAGGCCAAGAGGCTAAAGAGCCAGAGAACAACAATGTCTCTGCTTTCTTATTCAAATGTTTCTTGTAGTCATGTGTCCTTAGAGGCTAATGTGTATATCTGCTAGTTCTGCCATAGTCTGTGAGTCATGTCTTGTGAGCAGTCATAATGTTTTTGCCCTGTGTGTGTTTTGTTCATTCATTAGATCGCAACACAGTGTGAACAGGTGGGGAGCTCCCTAAACGCCTCCTTTCTCCTTGACTCACGGGCCCTTTCACGCCTTCTCTCTGTGTCTTCTTCCTGGGGTTAAGGGACAATGTCTCTTAAACAACTCTGTGAAGTGAATTCTGTGCTGGACTGGGGGCCTCTACACTGGACTTTCTGATAACTTTCAACAGAAACCATGATAAGTGAATGAACATAGCTAGTGAAACATCACTGAACATGCGTAGGGTTCTGCACAAGCTATTGGAAAGACCAGTGTGGTGTAATTTATTACATAGTACCTGTGAGTGTGTGAGTTTTGTGCAGTGAGTTCAGTCTGATCAGGCCCTGGACACGCCAGTCAATGCATGCTGGACTAATGTGCATCAGATAGCATGGGTAACGTGCATGCCAGTATAGAGCCTTGCGACTGGACCAGTGGGGTAACCCTGCCATGACGTATGTGGTCATGCTCTTAAGTGCTGTGCCCATAATGTGATGGTCTCCAGAGAGAGCAATAGATTATGGGTAGCTTTGGTATTTCTGCACTGATTGGTTCAGAGAGGAATGTGATATGCCTGCCCTGGGCTGTTTATGTTTAGGAGTGGGGATAATGATGTGAGACAGAAACTTAGAGTGTTCGGAAGGATGGGCAGGTGATAGTGGTGAACTTCTCAGCTTTTCAGTTTCATTTCACTTAATTATCATTGCGACAATATTTCATATGTTTGCAAAGCATTGATATAATGCATTCTGTATTCATTATTTATAATTCTCTAAGTAAATGGTAGGCCAATGGTGACCGTTGTTTGTAAGCATACTCATAAATTCCTTTGATTGGATTATTCTCTCAGTATCTACATGCACATACTCATCTTGCGTCACCGTGACTGAGATAGTGAATGAGATGTGATGTGCTATTGTTTTTCTTGTTTTATTGCTGCACTGGAAGACCAAAACGGTACCTGCACTATCCGATAGGCCCTCATTCAGTTTGCAGCAATACATTTTCCTGGCAAAATCCTCGTACGAGATCTTGTGCGTCATTAAGATGACGGGAGGTGAAGAAGGATTTGCCCCTTGGGTTGTGCCGGATAAAGGCGAAACTAAATTGATGCAGCATTAACTTGGTTAGGATCATACATTCTTCATCATCATCACTGTATATTATACAGAAATTCAACATTAATCCATGCACTCGCTGTCTAGTGTTTTAGCAAATTGTAAGCATTAGTAATATACCTCTGATGAGACCGTCTTTCCTGCACACCCCGTTACGTCACACCCCGCTACGTACGCCTGACCCGGGGTTGTTTATTTGAATATCCAGTCACAGGTGACGCCGCTTGTGCTTTGGAGAAACGCAGCGTTGGAGGCTCGTCCTTTTAAGGCAGGTGTCCAGCTGAGAGGCTTTCGCAGAAGGCAGCGCTCGGTCACCGTGCAGAGGCACGCCAGGGTTTCGCTGCATCTCCTGTTTTAAGGCCTTTTTTCTTTTCTTCTTGACTGGGTTTGTTTGCCTCCTGATTGATTTTTTCTAGGCGCTCAGGATGGTGCTGCTATAAGCCCCAATATGCCCTAGTATGCCCTGGTTTGCCCCTTAATTAATGCGGCATCTACGCCATAATACCTGCCTTGTATGGAAGACCCCTTTTTTTGCGCTTGTCCTCAGAGGGACGGTTCTTTTCCCACTGGGGGGAGGTTCTTTTCTGCTCTAGGAATTTGATGCACTGCTGTGTTTAGTTGAACACGTTGCCCTTGGTATTTTTGCATGTTTATACTGGTCTTAGGAAGACGCTAACATGTCAGGATGCTTCAAGGAGACTAACTGCTTTTCCTGCATGCCTCTTAACTCGGTTAGCTCGTGTAATGTGGGATTATATGATCTTTACTCTCTGTTCATGTGCTTTTGTGCTACTAGCCCATTGCTGGTCGGGTGTAATATTCAGATTAATTATATGCAGCTGATGCAGTGTTTTTGTTTTCCTCTTTTGTTTTGAGAGTTTCTAAAACTCATCTGCGTTAGAGACTTCACTTTTGGTATGACACAGACAGCATCAATTAATTCTCAGACTCACTCTAGCATCTGGTCTAGAAAAAGAGTTCTCTAACAACGATAGCTATTTATTCTTTAACAAAGGTAGCCGTTTGTTCTGTACCAAAGATAGTGGTTTGAGAGAAGTCTAGTGTGGTTCACCTTGAGTGAATAGGCTGAGTGAACAATTACGCTCTTCACTCTGCACTCCATAGAGGCACTAAAGGCAAAGACATCAGTACCATTAAGTCCCTCAGGGTGCTGAGGGTGCTTCGGCCTCTCAAGACCATCAAACGACTGCCAAAACTCAAGGTAGGAAAAACTGTTAGCTGTCCTTCCATGGTTTTAGTCATGTGCTTTGCATTTGTTTACTTTTGACTATAACGTTAAGGAAACCCATGTTTGAATTCCTGTAGGTTACAGGTATGTGTGTGTGTGTGTGTGTGTGTGTGTGTTCTACAGGCTGTGTTCGACTGTGTGGTGAACTCCCTGAAGAACGTGTTGAACATCCTCATCGTCTACATCCTCTTCATGTTCATCTTTGCCGTTATTGCTGTGCAGCTCTTCAAGGGCAAGTTCTTCTACTGCACAGATGAGTCCAAAGGGTTGGAGAGGGACTGCAGGTAAGGCCGGAATCTCCTCTCCCACGCCCACAGTGCCCTCTGCTGGAACACACTGTTACTGTCCTAACCTGACGTTTTGAGAAGGGAGCATGCAGAGCCCAAGCGTCTGTCGTGTGGAGCAGGTTTCCGTCATTTAGCAAGCCTTGATATTGCTTACGTCAGCTGAAAATAATCATGTGTATCTATAACAACAATTCGTTAAATATGAAGTATATCTGAGATATGATGTGGTCTCGTTATTTCATGCGTGTGTGGCTTTCAGAGGGCAATTCCTGGACTATGATAAAGACGAGGTGTCAGCCCAGCCTAGAGAGTGGAAGAAGTATGAGTTCCACTACGACAACGTGCTGTGGGCTTTTCTCACTCTTTTCACCGTATCCACAGGAGAGGGTTGGCCCACGTGAGTCACACACACACACACACACACACACACACACATTTTTTACACTTTCCCAGTGAGCCTCATCTAATGGCAGTGCCCTTTACTGGTGTCTAGGTCCCTACTCCCTCCCCTCAGCGTTCAGGGCAATTATTCAGTTGCAGCCTTTCACGTTTATTCCCGCTGTGCGTGTTTGAAGGGGTTCAAAGCCCTGTAAAAGCCTCGCTGGTGTTTTTGCACCTCCTTTGTCCTGTCTGCCCTCGACCGTGGCCTCCTCTGATCTCAGTTCAAAGGTCCATGTCAGTTTGAAGTGTTGCCCTTTCCAGAGTCTGTGCAGGGAGCTAAACCCTGCTCTCTAAGGGTGGTGGGAGGGTGGGGGGTTAGCCCGAGAAGCCCGCTGGCCATGACCAGGTAGTAGGGGCGGCGTTTCTCCCTCCAGGCCCCTGGGTAAACGGCCACAGGTGTCCCCTCATTATGTGGGATTTATATGTCTTTGGTAGGAGAGGTCCTGTTGAAGAGGTCCTTGAAATGATCACCAGTGCAGTTCCTCCAGTCTAAAGCCCATGTTGTTATATCATACCCTGATGCATGCTGTGCAGAAAATGATAAACTTGTCCATTTTAGGTTAGGTTAAATAGTCAATTAAATATAGTCTGTTCCTCAGAACCGAGAGGGGCCAGTTTTTCTTCATTTTTTACTGTATTTTTATTACTGTAGTAGTGCTGCATCCTATAATGCTAATGTAAAAATGTAGTGCATTAAACATCCCACATCAAGGCAGTACATAATAATGGGTAAAAATGGCTAGTCTCTTGTAATCTGTAATCTGCAATCCCATGGCCAGCTAGCACGAAGTGCTTGTATGGTTCTGAAGCAGACTACATATTATGTAGACTACATATCAAAGATAGGACTGGTTTCTTGATGGATGTAGTCTGTAATCTGTAATCCTGCGGGTTTTACACTGAGTGCTTGTCCTTCTGCCAGGGTCCTGAAGCACTCCGTGGACGCCACCTTCGAGGACCAGGGGCCGAGCCCTGGCTACCGGATCGAGATGTCCATCTTCTATGTGGTCTACTTTGTAGTCTTTCCCTTCTTCTTCGTCAACATTTTTGTGGCCTTGATCATCATCACGTTCCAGGAGCAGGGTGACAAAGCTCTGTCTGAGTGCAGCCTCGAGAAGAATGAGGTAGGGCCCACCCGCACGAGGCCAGAGGAATGGGATTATTTGAAATGGGGGTTTTTGTTGGCCCTGGTGTGTTTGGTTAAAATGATTAAGGCACACCCTACTTCCTCAGAGATGACATCGGATTTGGATTTGTGCATGAGACCAATACTGCTGAATGTATGCTGTTTCTGTCAGTAACACTGCTGTTACGGAGTTAGAATAGATCAACCCAGCAAGATGTTTTGATGAAACAGTGAAAAGCAGCTGTGTGTTTTGGTTGGATTTTACTGCTTGAGGTCAAACGTGTCCATATAGAAGATCGAAGCAAATCCTTCGATCCCGTGTCCCTAGCGTGTTAGCCAGGAATGAAGCTATGTTGAAGTCTCCTGTAGAGGCATCGGTTAGACGTGAATCACATACATACACCCACATGCGCAAACACACACACACTCAAGCACAGGCACAATGCGGAGATGATGCTGAGCTGTCCGTCAGCTTACAATGGAATATGACCATGGCAACAGCTACAGATGTCCAGAGAAACACTGAAATTGATTCAATTGTGAGACTTGATTGATTCATCTGCCTGTACCACACACACACACACACACACACACACACACACACACACGGGCATGCTCAGTCTAGCAGAAAAGCACGCGTTGGACATCTCTGCCGTCGCCTTGGAGACATGGCCAGCTGGGCTATAGGAGCACAGCCTTAGACCGTCTTGTGTGTTCATACACTAGCCCAGCACGTCTCACTCCCTACAGCACATACCCAAACCTCAGGAACAACAAAAAGAATGAATTGCATAAAAACTATATTTTCTGGCCCAGTGTTTATTCCTTAATTTCTATCCTGTGTTAAAAGTATGCAGAGGACAAGTTATTTTAAAAATTATCCTCCATATATCCCTTCTTATGCGCTACTGGTGGATTTACTCCAGCATCACTTCAGGCCCACATCCCTAAGTGAAGTTTCAGTCGAGTTCAGTAGTGATTCTGGCCTGTCTTTGTCGGTAAGGGAACAGGTTATTCAAGAATAAACCACTTTATATGGCCATTTTTATCCATCTTCTGCTGGTTTGGTTTCTTAACCACTTTTGGCTTCTCGAGAACAAGCGCGGCTCCAGAATGAATCGTCCCTCCACCCACAGATGCTCAGAGGTCACGTGCATGACGGTCGTATTTAGCTAACGCTGAAGGACCGTGGCTGTATCAGCACTGGCCGTGCCGACCACCTCGTAACTGCTTTCCATGTTCTTCTCGCTGGCCCTCCCTCAGAGAGCCTGTATCGACTTTGCCATCAACGCCAAGCCTCTGACGCGCTACATGCCCCAGAACCAGCAGTCCTTCCAGTACAGGATGTGGAAATTCGTGGTCTCGCCTCCGTTCGAGTACTCCATCATGATCATGATTGCTCTCAACACTGTGGTCCTCATGATGAAGGTCGGCATCCACCTCTTCTCCGTCTGTTTTCCATGTTTATTTACTGTTTTTTGTCCTCTTTAAAAAAAAAAAAAAAAAGAACTCATTTTACTATGCTGAAGTGCATCCTGAAATCTTTGGAACTAAGTGAAATATTGATTTAATTCTCGCCCGATAGTTCTATGGCGCGCCGGATTTTTACGAAGCCATGCTGAAGTATCTCAACATAGTCTTCACTGCCCTTTTCTCGCTGGAGTGCATTCTCAAGATCATCGCTTTTGGCCCTTTGGTGAGCTCCCTCCTCCCTGGCCCACAGCATTCCTGTTTGTCCAGGCCCTCCGGTGCTAGAAACGCAATTAGGCATTTTAGGCGAGTGTTGAACGGGCCGTCTTCCTGGCAGGCGTGTGAGTGATTTCGCTAATCCCCTGCTCTCCAGAATTACCTGAAGGATGCCTGGAACGTGTTTGACTTTGTCACGGTGCTGGGGAGCATTACTGATATCCTGGTCACCGAGATCAACGTGAGTAAAAGGGAACCAGTGTCCAGCATGCTCTCCATTAACATGAGTAAATATGGCCCAGGGAGGACATCTCAGCAGGGGAGGGAGGGAGGGAGCGAGAGGAGAGGGAGAGAGAGAGAGAGAGAGAGAGAGAGGAAAAGGCAGGAAGCGAGCAAGGGAGGGGTGAAAGGAGGGAAGGATGGAGCGAGGGAGTAAAAAGTTGGTCTGTAAACAGCTCATCTTGAAGCTGGGACAGTGTAGCGCAAAGCCATCAATACAATATTATAATAAGAGCCAAAAATAGCCAGACCAAACATAAATACTGTACATAACCTATAGGAACGTTTAGTTTAGTTGCATTTAATGTGTTAGGTTTATATTTTCTGCCCATTTCAGAGTTTTATGTATAATACATTCTATACTGGACATATGCATTAAGCAGATGTACTAAATGGAACTGTATGTCCTAGTCCACATATCATTGTCAAATACTGTTACTAATGTTAATGTTTGTAGTGTAATTTTCTCTGTACATGACAGCTGCTCATGCTGTCTTTCATTTCTTTTGGACTTCTCTCCCTTTCTCTCTCTCTCTCTCTCTCTCTCTCTCTCTCTCTCTCTCTCTCTCTCTCTCTCTCTCTCTCTCTCTCTATCTCTTGTGCTTTCTATGTACCTGCTTGGTTTTCTGTTTGTTCGTTGTCCTAACTCCATGTTGGCGGCCATAAAATATGCACGTCATTTCTAGACGACGGTGAGTGGCACGTCTTCTTGTCCCTTTGAACACTCATTTCACCTTCTGAAAATGAATCTGTTCTCTGTCGTTTATGTGTCAAGTGTTTTTTTCCAGCAGGCCCTGGGCACAAGTGGAAATAAAGTGCCTTTGTTTTAACAGGGACATCTACCATATAATTATACCATATAATTACCAGTTTAGTGTAAAAACCGATCTTGCCTTTAAGGAGTGATGGACATTTTGTTAAAAAATATTTTATTATATCACTGTTGCGCATCACCACAGATTATATGTTGATGTTGTCAGATTATACCTAATTTTATACGCCTTATTTCTGTCTGCATTGTATTTCTGTGATTCCCAGATGAGCAAACAACATGGTTTCTTCATTGCTCAATATTTTTTCATTGCAGTGTGACACTGATGTATCTGAACACTCTGTGCATGATACCGGTTAACAACAGACAGAACTTTGATGTGGCTCTCCAGAAGGAGAGATGGAAATCAGCTTTGATCCTTATAATATCACTGCCAATAAGATATTAGTCTAGGGGCTTTGTGGTTGGTTAAACACTACAAAATCCTTGTTAAATTGACCACCGATTTTGTTTAAGTCCAGCCAGACACAAATAGAAACTTTGCTGTGAAAGACAACATTGCTGTGTAGTAGGTCTCTGTCCAGATGAAGATATTAACACAAAGATGTGTGTGTGTGTGTGTGTGTGTGTGTGTGTGTGTGCGTGTGTCTGCGTGTGCTGCTCCAGGATCGCCTGTTGAACCTGAGCTTTCTCCGACTCTTCCGGGCGGCCCGTCTCATCAAGCTGCTGCGTCAAGGCTACACCATCCGAATCCTGCTCTGGACCTTCGTGCAGTCCTTCAAGGTAGGCCTGCTCACACACACACGCCCGCCCCCCAGGGCGAGCCCCCCTGGACCAACGCTCGAAACAGCAGCCCACAGCAGTGTTGCCTCTCTCTGCAGGCCCTGCCCTATGTCTGCCTCCTCATCGCCATGCTCTTCTTCATTTACGCCATTATTGGAATGCAGGTCAGTGCACCCATAAACGCGGATAAGAAAAAAGCGGATACTCGCAGCCTTCGTGCGGTTTGTCTGCAGTATCATCTGCATTTGCCGCTGCCCTGTCTGTGCAGGTCTTCGGAAACATCGAGCTGAACGAGGACACGGCCATCAACCATCACAACAACTTCCGCACTTTCCTGCAAGCCCTCATGCTGCTCTTCAGGTGACGGTGCACCTCCAGCTCCTGTGCGACGCGGCACACGCAATGCTTACACGAGGTCTAACCCACTGGACTGCAGTCAATCCGTGATGCGCTCGTTTACCGCACCAGTCGTTTTTGCATAATTTGAAGGAGTCTGAATTATGCTCCATATCCTTTTGCTTCGTACATTTAAACCCTCGCAGGCGAAAAGGCTGTGTGCTAGTGTACACTCTTAAACCTACACTAAAATTAAAATGACATTTCACTGTCCCCCATGGCCACTGCGTACCCTGCCAGAGGAACTGAGTAATGAGCCCCGAACTGAATATTGTCCTCGTGTCTTACCACAATCCATCTGTTCTCTGGAGGGCTGTTTTTTCTTCATTTTTTGCTCTAATGCTTTGCACTAAGACAGAGCCACTGCAGGGACATCTGGGTTTGTTACTGTGTCACAAGCTCTGCCAGAATTTGCAGGAAAGCGTAGTTGTTGGTGATGGTTGCTAATGGGGTGCGCGACTGCTTCGCCCCCGGGAAAGGGGTGCAATGTTTCTCTTTCACTCTGCTACTCTCTCTCTGTCTCTTCTGTCTGTCTCTGTCTTTCTCTTACTCTGACGCTCTCTCTCCCCCATCTCTTTCGCATGCTCTCTCTTACTTGATCTCTCACTTTCTCACATTCTTCTTCTGTCTCTCTCTCTCTCTCTCTCTCTCTCTCTCTCTCTCTCTCTCTCTCTCTCTTCTGTGGAGGCTCTCGGGGAGCTGTTAATTGGTTGCACAGTCAGGAGGTTGTTTGTGTGCCCCCAGTGTTGGCCTCCATGTGGCCCCTGATTAGAACATTACCACTGTGATGCAGTGTTCCCGCATGCGCCTGGAGGTGTATGCGCGAGAGCTCGCATTTGTGCATTGGCCTCCGCACAAATTTTGATCTATACCCACCTCTGACATGTCTACGACAAGCTTCAGCCAAGCTGCGTTAAGTACGGCTCTCCCTACCACCCGGTTCTCTTTCCATCTGGATGTCTTTCCATCCCTCCCCCTCTCGCGCTTTCCCTCTGTCCTGCCCCAGTAAGATGCCCCTAGATGCCACCTAGAGGACCAGAAGAGCTAAGCCTTCGGATTTTCAGACGTTAATGAACCCACATCTTCCTCGTCAACCCCCGGCTGAATGCCAGGTGAAGGGGCCCCGGCGTTACGCTAACGGCTGCCACTGGCTTAGCACAGTCCAAACTCCTTCATCTGTTGGCAGAGACAGCCAGCTCATGTCAGCTTTTCTCCTCCACAGTCCCACGGATCCTCACCTGTTTCTGTTGGCTTTCCCGTAGTCTGTCTCCCTAAGCACACTGATTCTAAACGGCAGTGTAGCTCCACGTCGTGCATGTTCCAACGCGTGCATGATTGTGTGTGTGTGTGTGTGTGTGTGTGTGTCTGCTCAGGAGTGCCACGGGGGAGGCCTGGCATGAGATCATGCTGTCTTGCCTCAGCCATCAGTCGTGCGACAAGCTTTCGGGCATTCTGGGAATGGAGTGTGGCAGCGATTTCGCCTACTTCTACTTCGTCTCTTTCATCTTCCTCTGCTCCTTCCTGGTCAGTGCTACAGAGGTCAGGCTAGGGTCACACTCAGCTAGCCTTATTATGCATTATTTATGAACCAAAAATATGAGAAAAATCTCTGGCATGAAACATTTCACCCTGAACTTGGTATTCTTTTCTCAAAAGACATTTCTTTAACTCTCTCTTGAGAACACTGGAATGATAACAGTTGCAAGCATGAGTTTTAACCAAAAATGGCCTTTCTTCCCTAAAACAGCTGTAAACGTGACCTTTTCACACAGTGCAGAGTCTCTTATAGTGATTTACATTACGATCTCACTGGCGGGTGTCTATGATCTTCTCCTCTCTCTCTCCATTCCACAGATGCTCAATCTGTTTGTGGCTGTGATCATGGATAACTTTGAGTACCTGACACGAGACTCCTCCATCCTGGGCCCCCACCACCTGGATGAGTTCATCCGTGTGTGGGCCGAGTATGACCCTGCCGCATGGTACGTTCCAATCCTCGAGCACCCCTCACAGATGGAGACCCGTTTTCGTGACATGCCTAGTAACGTGGCGCATCAGCTGTACTGAGATTACATCCATGTGGGCCAGACAGCCTCAGGGGACCTCAGGTTAAACCGTACAGGTTCTTGTGAGAAATGTTTTCCCTAGCTGTGTCTCTTCTGTAGATAATGTTTGAAGGAACTGTTGCCTCTGAGTATCTAGGAGACCTGCACATGCACAAGCCACAGGAAGGCTTATGGGAGCACATGTGCCTGTCTGTGTCCAAGTCAGCCCTCTGCCTGTACTGATGTCCTCTCCAACTCTTCCTTACACCTGTGTCATGTCTTGCTTGTTTTCTTCACAGCGGACGGATTTCCTATAAGGATATGTACAATTTGTTGCGAATTATCTCACCCCCCCTTGGCTTAGGAAAGAACTGCCCTAATAGGGTAGCCTACAAGGTTTGCAACCCCAGAAACTTCCTCCACTCTCGTGGGCTCTGTGCACCATGGCCCACAGACCCAAACTGAATGGCTGTGCACTAAATGACTTGCCTATACACTAGGCCTTGCCCTTCAAGACTTGACTCGCTTATGGGTAATGTTGCTGAATGGGAAACAAAGCTTTCAAAGTCACGAAAATGATCAGCAACAAGCCAAACTCGAACCAAACTGCAGCATACAGTATTTCATTATGCACATCGCTTATGTACTTTACTATTGAACTTATAAAGAATATGTAATAAAAATACTTCTATTGTCTAATATGACAAATGTGATACATGAATCATACTGAATTATGCTAAACTCCAAAAAATCCAGTGATGTTTCAGTGAAACCCAGTGTGCTAAGTGGCCAGTTCTAAGCAGATTGGAAGTGGATGGTCACTGACAGACTGCTGGCGTTGAAACCTTTGTTTCTAAGCACTAAAAGAGGAAACCCCAAGTGATGTCTCTCAGCATGCAGAAGTAGACATCGTCCAAACAATGCAGCCATTCTGTCACCATCCACCATATGTGCACCTCACTCTGCTCCATTTCATCTGTCCCATCAGGGATCAACTCCTCTCCCCTGTGACCTCTGACCTCTAGGATCCATCTTTGACCCTGCCCTGGGCAAGGATGGCATCCCTGTCCATGACACTCTTGGAAATCTAAATAACGCAGATTTCTGTTTTTTTTTTTGTTTGTTTGTTTGTTTGTTTGTTTTTTGGTTTGTTTTGTTTTCTTTTTTCATTTTGTCCTGTTTTCCCTAAACTTCATTTCCTCCCGTTTGTCCTCCTTTCCGTCTCTCTAACTCCCCATCCTTGTCTTTTATTTTGGGCTTTCTTTCACTTTCCTCAACACTGTGAAGTGGCCGTATCAAGTACCGCGATATGTATGAGACGCTGCTCCACATGTCCCCACCTTTAGGTTTGGGAAAGAAATGTCCACCACGAATCGCCTACAAGGTAGCCCCGACTTCACCCGACCCCCCTCTGCTCGCCCTGTCTTCCCATTGGTTTATCTTTCAGCCAATCTCTGTGCTCGGCAGTGTTTTCCCGCCCCTTGTTTCCTTGTTTTTCGTTTTGCCCGCTATTTGACCTTTCTCGTGTGGCCCCTCCTCCTCTCCCTCGCTTTTCTTAGACCACTGTGCCCCCCCCCCCCCTTCCAGAATTATTGCAGTATAACACACTTCATTAATTGCGTATATTCAGTTGAATATCTTCTTTGAAACAGGGTTTAATTAGCAATGACGGTCAATCTGTGAATTGGAAATATTTTGCTTTCAAAACAGTCACCTTTCACATTTATTCAAGTATACCCTTATACTGCATTGTTTGTGCACCATATAAATAGATCGGGCAGAATAATTCTGAACAATAGTTCGCTTCACGTTATACATCAGATGTTTTCTAAAAAGCATTAAACCATGCCTGACAAAGATGGGCCTTACTGGTGTTGGACGGTAGTTGGCTGATTCATTCCAGGCATTATATATTTTGTAGATATGGTCCTTTTTTTTAAGTGGCCCCAGATTTAGCGTGGAGATCTTGCTGTACATTATTAACCTTTAACCCTAGAGCAGAGTGTGGCCCTGACACCTCCTACCTCTCATCCTCTTCTTTGCTGTGGAGCAGTGCATATGTATGTATGTGTGTTGCCTGAGTCACTGAACCGTGAGAGCTTTACGCTCTCTGTTTCTCCCTCCCTCTGCCTTTTCCTCTGTCTCTCCCTTCTCGCTTGCGCTCCCACTCTCTCATCTGACACATCCTCTTCTCTCTCTCTCTCCCTCTTATTTTGCATCCTCTTCCCCACCCTGCTGTGCGGGAGGAGGGAGACGGTTGTGTGTGACAGCCCCCCCCCTCTCTACTTTCTTCATTCTGACTCTGCTCCATTCTTGGTTGTCTATTCCTTTGGTTTATCCATTTCCTTTCTGCTCTTCGCACCGCTACCGCAAGTGGATGTGTGCTCTTTTAGTTCAGGGGAGCTCAACCTCCATGACCCCGCAGAGATTGCACACCCAATCAATTCGACCAGTGCTCCAGATCTGCTGCTTGTCTTAAAAGGCACTCAAAAGTCACAATAAACACATATGCACAGTTTAGATGGGACCTGCATGCACCTGTGCGCTGGGTGTCAATGGCAGAGTAGAGCTCCTGTGACCTTTTGGTTATGTGTACACGCTTCTCTTTTGTCAGTGTCGATCTTTCACTGATGCTCTTTGGTTGCAGACTGTAGCCTATAGAAGTGAATGTGACTGTAGAATCCTGTTATGTCTTCGTCCTCGTATTCTGTCATTTTGGACAAAACATTTTGTGTGCTTCCAAACTGAGAGTTGCGCCACCTAGAGACGTGAGGCATGCGGGCCACGAGCTGCAATTTAACCCACAACATAGTGAGCCAGCAAAAAAAAAAAACAAAACACTCAGGAGCACACAGATGGTTTTGGCCGGAGGCGTCTTGCTGGTCTGGCTGGTTCTGCATTTTGGTCTTAGCCGCGGCAGGGTACGAGTGTGTCTCTAACAGTCGTCCTGACTCCCCCCAGCGGCTGGTGAAGATGAACATGCCAATCGCTGATGACAACACAGTGCACTTCACCTCCACGCTTATGGCCCTGATCCGCACTGCGCTGGAGATCAAGCTGGCCTCAGGTCAGTCACAAGCCTTCCCTGGCCTGCGCCGTCTGCTGGAGTATCCTTCCAAACAGCAACTCTTTCCAGCTAGTGGGTCACTGAGCTGTGATTATTAAGAATATGGTGATTGTGAACATGCGTGCAAATGTGCTGTTGAATGTTAACTGTGGTAGAGTCATGCAGACATTCAGCTTCACTTTGTCCCCTTTGTTGAGGGTTGGTAGTGGGTAGGGTGCTGCAAATCCCATCAGGACTCATTAGAGGGGTGTGTGTGTGTGTGTGTGTGTGTGTGTGTGTGTGTGTGTGTGTGTGTGTGTGTGTGCGCGTGCCAGCAATGGGGTGCCTGAAGGCTTTCTGAAGCTTCACTGCCTTTTCTCTGTTTCCCCGGGAACACTGGATTTGCTCATCCGCACAAAATACAAAATGTAGCTTGACAAGCGTTTGTTTGTGGGTCAGCTTGAATTTTGTTTGAGGATCCACAAATGATGCATTTTCTGACAGGGCACTGAAATTCCAAAGCCCAGCAAAGAATATATTACTTAATAGAACAGCATTAATTTCACTTGATGTAACATGGACTTGTGGCTAGTTTAGTTACCCATCACTTCCCAAGCAAACGGTCATCAATCCTTTGTGGGACATGACAGGGTATTTCTGACAAGAGTCACCCATTTTTTCCTTGGACTGCGTTTGGTGTGACTCTCTGACCTGTTAAACTCCCGGTCTGTCCCTGTGTTCTGCAGGAATGGTGGCCCAGCGCCTGTGCGATGCTGAGCTGAAGAAGGAGCTGGCCACTGTCTGGCCCAGTCTGTCCCAGAAGACCATGGACCTGCTGGTGACGCCCCACAAACGTAAGCGTAACATTAGCATGTAGAGTTGCCTTCAATTGACACCAGATCTAATGGACTTGAGCCTAGACCAGCATGCTGTGACTCTACTGCCATCTAGTGATAAGAATAAGATCCTTGGCTCCTTCAGTTGCAGAGTTTATCATGGAAGTAGTTGGAATCTCATTATTATTGATGAACCAGAATGAAGGCATAAACTTGACCAGTGATGTATTGCTCTCTCTTGCAGCCAATGAACTGACGGTGGGGAAGGTGTATGCTGCTCTCATGATCTTTGACTACTATAAGCAGAACAGGGCCAAGAGACTGCAGATGCAACAACAGTCCAAAGAGCAGCAGACAGGACCTGGTCCCCAGGTTACATGAACACACACACACGCGCACACGCACACACACAAACAATTACATCTACACGTGACTGCTAATATCAACGTATGTTCACATTGTCTGCGTATACATGTGTACAGACGGGTATCTTGTTTTCTCCATTATGTTTAACTCCATATTTATATTCACTTGGGTGTATAATATCACATAATGCCACGCCTGCACAGTAATCGAATAATAAACCTGGATTTTGAAAGGTTAACTCCAAATGCACTGAAGGTCCTGGTGTGTATCTCTTGACGATTCTGCACGATGCCAAGCTGGTGTGTAGTAGAGCTCATGTGTCCTCTCTTGGCTCTGTGTAGAATAACGTGGCAGCTCTCCTGGAGCCTGTCCTGCCTCTGTCGCCCATGCAGGATCTCAGCAGGAGCCGCTTGGAGCATCCGTCAGACACCCTGCTGCTTGCTCGACCCAACTCTGCTACACTCAACAACGGGCACACACTGTAGGCCCTGATCTGTGCACACACACACACACACACACAGAGACTACACTTACAAACCACAAACAGTGCACCATAGATATACTTGCATACATACATCGCTATATACTAAACTATGTACAAAGCTTATATCTTATTCTTGGATTTGGTCTTGTCTGTGTTATACACACTTGTATATGTTGTTGACTTGTGTTATGAAGGAAATCTAGCCATGATAATACCATCAAAGGCTCCTCGTCATGGGTGTCAGAAAAAGCCAAAGAGGTCCGCAGGTCAAAGAGGCGACCGATATCAAGAGGCCAATCAGAGGACATCTCGAACGCAAACGCCACCCAGGTATTCGGTCTTAAAAGGTCTGCTATACAATCTGTTTTGTCAAATTATGTGTATATTTGTGTTGAAGGTGTGACAGATTGTGTGTGTGTGTGTGTGTGTGTGTGTGTGTGTGTGTGCACTCATGTGTGCACATGTTTGTGCGTGGCAGGTTTCAGTGGAGATGAGGAAGATGGAGAACAGTGCCATCACAGCGCCCCCTGTTGCTTTGGAGGGGCAAGGTCGTGCTGTGTCCATGCCCAAACTCAATGCAGAGATGCAGGTAACTTGAACCCTGCACATAACTGCTCGACACAAGCAGTAGATTTCCCTGTATTTAGATATGATGTGCAGTCTCTGCGATAAGCCATATCATTCCTTATTATATCATGGCTTCTCTATGGCTTCAGTTCATTTGTAGGCAAGGCAAGTTTATTTATATAGCACCTTTCATACACAATGACAGTTCAACGTGGGTCCCATGAGAATAGAAAAAGATTTTGACAACATTGGCAAAGATCTGTAGTCCTAAGATTGGAATTTTAAATGTCTGTGCAGAGTGTGAGAAAAGAGTTCATGCATATTGATCTTTAACTTCTCTTGCTCCTACTGGACAGACTAAGCAAGGCGCATCATGATGTTCTCAGTACCTGACAGCTGTGCTAATGTGTTGTTGGACAAACATGCTTTGGTTCAACAAGCCACTTCTATTGAGTATGAGATATTTGTAACAGGAACAGTTTTTGTGGGTGGCCAGCATATATTGCAGAAGGAGGTTTTGGGAGTGGCCAGCCTGGTAGACATTTGATTCGTTTGCTTTCAGTTTGATTACTGTTTAGTGTTTAATAAGCTTAGGATCTTGGGTTGTTTGAGAAGATTGGGAGTTTAAGTCCTGATACTACAAGGCTACCCCTGTTGGGCCCTTGAGCAAGTCCCTTGACCCATTGCTCACCCCAGCTACTGGGGGTACAGTGCACTCGTAGTTCTGGTCCCAAGCCTGGTTAATGGGAAGGTTATGCCAGGAAAAGCACCTGTCACCTGTGTAAAAACCTGTCAGATCAAAAACGTAAAGGAAGCTGCTGAAATATTGTTTATCAAAACCTTGTATTTCAAGGACCGTTGGATAGTAAAAGGG
>NC_137501.1:4642500-4717500 GCF_041902795.1 Electrophorus electricus
CAAGCAGCTGGCATCCATTACCCAGATGAAAGGGAGTGGGAGCCACTCCGCTGCCCCAGCAAACGGCTAATTTACGGCCGGCTCTCAGCACGTCGGCCATGCACGCAGGAGCAAAACGCAAGAGCCCGCTGGAAAAAAGAACAAGTGTGCTGGGTAAAGAATGTGGAATTCTGGAAAGGGGGAGAGACTAGGATGGTCAGTGCTCCCGCACGTCTTGCAGTCAATGTGTCCTGCATTGGGATAGAGGAATTTTGATCCATAGTGATAGTGATCGCTCAGAAATCTCTGTTCCAGATCTGAGCGTTTCATGAATTTCAGGAGCCACAAATACAATGGTTAAATGTTTCATCTAAAGATTATTCTAAACTATATGCCCCAACATGGGACATATCTTATGTATTTCCAAATCATAGCTAATGTTTTGCAGACCAGCTCTTATTCCAAAAAATACATTTTTGGGGAAAAGGTTGAATATGTGTTTAAAAATGTTACAAAAATAATGACTTACATTTCATACACAAAAACTCTAGAAAAAGTCATATTGTATCATTAAAAGGCTCAATTTATAAAGTTTAGTTACTTAGATATTTAGATACTTCCATGTGACAGACTTATAAGTCCCTTGGTTCAACGTTTTTGAATTCAAGATATTAACACTGAATCAATATCTAGATGTATCACTAAACTATTGTATTAGAGATGTACTGTGCAAAGTTCCACACTTTGGTTTTAATGAAACTGCTCCAATTGTTTGGGCCCGTTCTCAGGCACAGCAGCCGACCCTGGGGGGAACCCCTTGTCCCGGGACAGGGGGCATGACCGGGGTCGCTCCCATGAGAGGAAGCACCATTCGTCCACGGTAAAAAAGCAGCTCTACTACTCGTGCGACCGCTACAGCTGCCGGGAGCCTTGCGCTGCCAAGCCTGCCCCTGTCAGCTGCACCACCTCCCCTGGAGAGGCTCCGGACGCCACCTTCAGCAAACAGGTGGGATGGGGGTCGGAAGACAGCTCGGAGATGGAGAACCCAGGGTGATGGTTATACTGGACATACTGGCACACAGAACATACGCTTGTTATTAACACGCTTGTGTCATCCTGTACGCACACACAGAGAGACACAGGCGCACACACACACACAGACAGACATGTATGTATCTCAGACGCATGCAGACATGCCCTTCAGAGAAGAGGATCAAAAAGCATACAGAAAATATAAACATATTTCATAAATAAAGTCAAATAAAGGACGTATTCATATAGGCTACTTTAAATCTTCTTGGCAACTATGATACAGTTCTGTCCAGTAGTGGTACGAGTCCGCACTGCTCATTAGTAAGGCTGCACTGACTCATGTCTACGTGCCCCTTTTGGTGATATTTTGAATTATACTCCTGCAGTGTAAGTACATTAGGAAAATGACAGGAATCTGACCAATGAAATATCAAGATTTTTACTACAGTGGCTGGCCTATACCACTATTCATAAAACGTTACTGTCTATGAAATGTTGAAAAGTCTTTTTCAAGGCTACTGTTAAATGAAAATCTCACAGTCATTCAATGAGGTTGGCTAACTACATCTATAACTCTTCACCAGAAAGGACAGGGTAGTTTGTGTAAGACACACTATGAGAAGTATGTAGCCTGCAACTGTCACACTACCTTTGTCAACTGCATTGCATTTTTACTGCATTTTTGAGGACTGCCAAGCTGTATTATGGAAACTAATTCATAATTTAAGGACACACATAATATTTTTTTGCTGTTGTTAGTGGGGTGGGTCTAGGGGAGGGCTATTCTAAATGGGTATCAGAATATACATTGCATATTCCATAAGTCTATAAGTTCACGGACTTGCTGTGCTCGGGTCGGTCCGCTACACACCCAAACTGCAGGTCTCAAGAGCTCACGCTGTTCTTCTTCCCTTTTCTAAGACGAGCTTGAATTTCAATTGCCTGCCCTTTGTGGCCATGAACCCACCCAGAGCATGCTAGATTTGAGTTAAAATACAACAACAAAAAAAAGTCATTCTAGCTAGTGTGGCATTGCAGTGATCTTCTGCATGGCGATACAGTAAACCGTGGTAAGCAGGCATTCTGTTATAGTCGTCACGGCACTGGCCACTTAGTGATGGGCTGGAATGCGCAGGTGAGTCTCTCTGAGCGGGTGTGTGGATGCTGCCAGGCTGATCTCTGTTCATTATGTTGAAACGTGAAGGTAATATTGAGCCCGTGGCGTGCACTGTGTGTCGGCTGACGCTCAGCTCTCTCTTCTCTTTCCACTCTTCTTCTTCTTCTCCTTCTTCACCACTTCTCTGTGCATTTCATGCTTCTTTCCTTTTCCCCCCCCTTCACTCTTCTCTCGCCACCGTCCTCGTGTCTTTGGCTTTTGTTTACGTGTCCTGCGTCTTTCCCTTCTGTCCTGTGTCACACGTATTAATGTTCCTCTCCTTCTTCCTGCTTCTCTTGGTTCCTTATTTCCTTTCCTGTCCTGCTCCGCCTCCCTGCCTTGCCCCGCCCCGCCCCTTCCCTTCTTCCTCCTCGGCATCCCTGATTGGTCCCTGTTCCTCCTTAACCTTTTTACATGTTGCCCTCATTGTTTTATTGTTTTGATTTGCTTGTTCAATTTTCACCCAGGGCAGTGGTTGGGCTAAGGGAAGCCAGATGTTGTTGACCTCAGGGGCGAGTACGCCCACGCGTGGGCGCAGGCAGTTGCCCCAGACGCCCCTGACCCCACGCCCTGCTGTGGCATACAGGACTGCCAACTCCTCCCCTGTGTCCTTCATGGGTGCCCAGGCCATGCTGTCACCTCCAAATCCGGGAAGGCTGAGCCGTGGGCTATCCGAGCACAATGCCCTCCTACACAGTGGCTCCGGCTTCAGCTCACCCTCTCCCGTCACCCGGATCAGCTCCGAGCCCTTCCTAGGCTGCAACCTCCGGCCCGAGGACTCTGCTGTCTTCCAGGAGGCGCTGAGCCCACAGGCCGCCCGTTTGCCCTGGACTCTCCCACCCCCATCGCAGCAGACTCTCCATGGGATGCCCAATGGCTACCATGTTCTGGGTGTACCCACAGGGCTCGACGGTAGCAGTGACAGGGCCCAACGCTACTACCCAGAAGCAGAGGAAGATGAATGGTGCTAGTATGGCTTTAACACACACACACACACACACACTCGTTCTCTCTCTCTCTCTCACACACACACACACACACATGCACACACACACTCGTTCTCTTTCTCTCTCTCTCTCTCTCTCTCACTCACACACACACACACACACACACACACTCGTTCTCTCTCTCTCTCTCACACACACACATGCACACACACACTCGTTCTCTCTCTCTCTCTCTCACTCACACACACACACCCACACTCGTTCTCTCTCTCTCTCACACACACACACACACACACTCGTTCTCTCTCTCTCTCTCACACACACACACACACACACACTCGTTCTCTCTCTCTCTCACACACACACACACGCACACACACTCGTTCTCTCTCTCTCTCTCTCTTTCACACACACACACACACTCATTCTCTCTCACACACACACACACACACACACTCGTTCTCTCTCATACACACACACACATGAACACACTCACTCGTTCTCTCTCTCTCTCTCACACACACACACACACTCACTCGTTCTCTCTTTCTGTCTCTCTCACACACACGCACTCACTCGTTCTCTCTCTCTCACACACACACACTCACTCGTTCTCTCTTTCTCTCTCTTTCTCTCTCACACACTCACTCATTCTCTCTCTCTCACACTCACACACACACTTGTTCTCTCTCTCTTTCTCTCTTACACACACACACACTCGTTCTCTCTCTCTCACACACACACTCACTCATTCTCTCTCACACACACACACACACACGTTCTCTCTCTCTCTCTTTGACTCTCACACACACACACACACTTGTTCTCTCTCTCACACACACACACACACACTCATTCTCTCTCTCTCTCACACACACACACACACACACTCGTTCTCTCTCTCTCTCTCTTTCACTCTCACACACACACACACACACTTGTTCTCTCTCTCTTTCTCTCACACACACACACACACACACTCACTTGCTCTCTGTCTCACACACACATACAGTCTCAGATACACATGGATCCTCTGCTGATAATTTTCAGTGTGTTGTGGTTTTTTTTGTGACATTCTGATGAGTTTTATCATCTCTTGTTTCATGGACGGTGTATGCCACTTGCGTGTGTATGTGGACATGCTTTCATTTTAGAAATTTGCAGGGGAGGGAAAATGTGCATGTACACCAGACAGATAAAATGAGAATCCCAGACTGCAGTGTGCTGCATTTTAATCTCTCCATCTGGGCTCAGTGGGGTTCGGCTTTTGTCAAGTACAAAGTAATGACAGCTCTTGATGTGGAAATATATGGGCTCCTTCACCCTTCTTCCCCACCTCTCTGAGAGACTCTGAGAAAGAGAAAACGCAGTCTGAATGATGGCTAAAAGGGGAAAACGCACGTGTAGTCTGGGAAAACAGTGACCCATGGAGCTCTGCTACTTAGAATGTAGAGTACCATCGGCCTCTGGCCAGCTGGCCGGCGAGATGTGCCGCCAGCTACTCCCTGAATGCAAATTCCCATGAAAATCCGAGCTTTCTACACATAACCAATAATGGGGAAATTGGACGAGGAAAAACTCTTGCAGCTTTGTTGCTATGAAACAGGCGACATTGGCTGTTTTGTGTGTTTCCCTTCTCGACCAAAATGATCCATGCCAGTGGACTGCACGTGACCCACACATGCATCACACGCACCCAGATTTACCTTACACTGTCCATGAAGATGAAGATGGCCAATTTGCTGCTGCTGGCCATTCCTAGCATATATCACTGTGTGTGAAAATGTCACGGATATGGCAAAATCTGAAATGGAATTTCTTTTGTATGAAATTGTTGTAGATCTTTTATCTATTCATTACGTGCATCTTTTTGTATTATACTGTAAAGATATTAAGTGTTTTATGTAAATTGCTTACGGTTTCACCATGCTGTCAGGTCTACTGTTTCTTAAAGACTCCTCCAGATGTTCTTACGAAGTGCCTAACCTTTTGAATATAACGTAGTAATGATGCGACCTCAGACTTTTTTAGTGCATCACCAAGTGTGAGAGAGGACTGAGTAGGCCAGGGGTAAAGTGGCACTGCAAGATGTCTTGACTGGAGGCCTTAAGTGGAAGCAAAAGAAACCATATATTAATTTTTTAATTAGATTTTTGATTGAAAATGGCAGTGTGTCTTTTTCTGTCTATTCCTCATTTCCTTTGGGATATTCACTTTCTCATTATCTTTTGGACCTTTATTTTTGGGGGGGCAGAGCGTAGTTCAAGATATGAGGTTAAAATATGAAAACTTCAGTTAGTTCTGTTAGTCCAAAGGGGGAAGACATGGCATGTGAAATGACACGTTTTACAGAACGGCTGGGTTACAGAAGGACATGAACATACCGTCATTGTGTGCATTTCCCCTTTACTGCCTGCTCTTCTCGAGCTCGTAAGTTGGTGTATGGAGATAAGGAGGAGGCCACTGCATTAGGAGGCAGGGGGAGTTTGAGAATCACACACACAGGTTCTCTGTGGCAAGCGAGTGCTGAGGTCCTGAGGTGAAAGGTGAAAGGTGAGGCACTGTACCCCAGAAAATGCTCCCCTGTAGCCTCTCTGCACTCCTGCCTCTTCATCATCTAGCTGCTGTTAAACAGATAATAACCATCTCACTTTTATCCATTGTAATGTTAGAAATATTCAGCCGTGTTGATGTCTGAATGAAAGGGCAAGAACGGTACTGGAAGTTTTTCGGAAGCTGCCTGGGAAAGAAGAAAAGCGGGAAAAAAAAATCAAATGCTAACTGGGATCTAGATCTCATCCTGGAGGCAGCCGCCGAGAAAGCGTGATGAACTCAGCGAGTGGAAAATTTCACGTCGCCGTGTCAGCCCACCTCCACTGTCTTTTGTAGCACTGCAGAACTTGGTGTCAATTTAGCTGCTTAGCATGTAGTATGTAAGGGGGGGGGTGTGGTAGTGATGGGCGGGGCTTGGTTTAGGGGGCTGGGGACTGCAATGCCTGTCATCACCATGGCAGACCTTTACTGCAACGAAGGACTTTTTGACTTTTGTTTAAGTAGCGCTATGCAACAAGAAGACACTTTAAAAAAAACATAAAGAAAGAAAAAACACCATTACTTCATTCATTCTGTAGCTTTACTTGCTGGAGTGCCCAGATTCACCCTTCCGCATGATTGTGACCAAATCTTTTCTAATATATATATATATATATATATATATATATATATATATATATATATATATATATATATATATAAAATTTTAAAACAATGAAAAAGTCTATTTTAGAATGCATAAAGGCACAATGATTCCAGATTACAGGAGCAGAAATCAGTGACATGTCTTTAAGGGGAAAACGAAGCTACAATGTTATGTATCTGCATGCATTAGACTTACCCACTTTGACCTTATAAGAGGAGAGGAGGGGTTTATATAGAGAAATAGAATGAGGGATATTTTTATATGCACACTCTTATGCAGAGGAGTGCTTCGCTCAAACGCAGTACCGAAACTGTTCCAATAACTCAGAGTTGTTGCTTGGTTCATGTTACAGTGTGGAACAATTTCTTTGCACTTCTAACACATCATGTCCTATGGCATGTTGCCATTGCTGTTTCCACATGTAGTGCACATATACTCCACTTAATCCATAACTGCAGTTTCATTATTATTTGGGGAAAAAATCTCATTCAGTCTTTAAATCGTTCACAATCTGTTGCCAAACCCTGAATTTCTCTGCATCCAGTTTAACGTGGCTGTTCTCCTTTGCAAAAAAAAGAAAAGAAAAAAGAGTAATGTTTGCATGGTCTGAAAATGTATGTGCATGTTGACTTACACATTGTTTAACTTCATACTTTTTGATACCATGTATTCTTTCTTTGTTTTGATTTTTAAATGATCTTTGATATGAATTAGGGGGTTTGTTGAGGAAAAAAAAAACCTTTCTATATAAACAGTATTGAACATTGTGAACAGCTCCTTCCAAGTGCTGGAGCTGCTACACCCTTTATTTGGATTCTGCGACTAGTTTGTTGCCTGATTTCTGTTCAATGGCCAGACTTTGAATTCTGCAGTTGTTTCTACTTTAACATTTTGTATGAAGCAAAGTCCTTGAATTAAAAAAGAAATCACACTTTTTGACTTTTCTCTGATGTGCTATATTCAATATCAATGTTTTTTTTTGTTTTTTTTCCCTAAATGCTAAAAGGATATTTGTATAATTGTCCTTACTGTCTTGCTAACAGGATGAAGGCTCTTACACAGCCTTTGGTAATCTGTTGGTTCAAGACAAATCTATATTTGGTTATAACAGATTTGTTATAAGGGGGATTTGTACTCCATAAACTGTTCGACGACCATACGAAGTGGTGGTGTTCATCACATAGACGTTAAGATTAGGTTTTTGGTGTTTGACTACATATTTTCGGTTTAGATCACGTCCCGTGTTCGAGGAACACGATTGGTTGTTTTCTATGAAGTGGGCGTATATGTATTGGAATGATAGAAAACCGTGCACTTGCCAAGGAAAAGTTGAAAGGCGGTGTAGACCAGCTACAGATGTCAATCCACCGTTGTTTTAGGACTTTGTTTACTATTGGACAAAGCAAAATGACAAACTAATTTAAATGAACATTTTGTTCAATTTACAAATTAGTCAAATACGTAAATGTGTACATTTATATTTCTGTGTAAATGCCACCCTAATTATTGCCTCAGATCAACTTGGAGATAATGTCGCTTACAAAGATATGTTTAAGTGTATCACTGGCTCTTGACATTCTGGGTATTTGCATTAATGCGTTTCATTTGGATTCATCTGAACTAGGATCGGGAATGTTGGCGTCAGGTAAGAACTCAGTAAGATCTCTAACCAGTGACAATGATTTCATCCCAGCTGTGTTTTTCCCCCCATAACGATTTCATAATCACATGTAAATCCTGCATTGTCTGCTTTTGGTATTTTTTCACAGTGCATAAATGAAACGTGAGAATCTTTTCTGAAATACTTTAGTAGTCTTTGAAATCTTCGCACTGATCAATCTATATAGAGAATATGTTTGAATCTCAGTTGCTGAGGTGTAGTACCCCAGCTTGTCTGGCGGGGTTGCTGTCTTCTCGTTTAAAAACTAGAGAACATAAAGGAGCATAGGTCATTTAATTTTTTTTTTCAAATGTTTTGAGCCAGCATGAATGAAAGTTTATTCCGTTTTCTTCAAAATTTGTACGTTTGGGTGTTTTTGCCATATCGCTTGTTAGGGAATATATTTTTTATTTACGCATTGTTAAGCAATTTAAAATTACCCGCCTGCACGCGCACACACACACAACCAGCGAGTCAGGCCTTTTATTAAATGCACTCGTAACACTTTATATTCAGTGAGGAATGCCATTTAGGAAATGAAAGATCGCTGATTTTTGTCAGCGAGTGGTCCCATCTGCCTCACAGTCCTCTACCATCCACTGTAGAAGACCCACCTACTTAACGCACAGGCTACTGGCACATTCACTTTACATTAGATATGGAACATCTTTCTCAGTTTGACCTTGGAGTATTGTTTTGTTTCCAGAACCTGATTTAAGTGGAAATCATTGGATTAGCCAAAGAGTTAGCAACTTCAGAAAGCAGCCGTATTCTTCACACTCTACCCCTGCGGTTTAAATATGACATAATTTGGCCTGTCTTTAAATGATGTCCATATGTGTGGTGAAAGAATCCTAACTGAGCTTGTGCTACAGCAAGTTCTCAGGGGTTCCATCCTAAGCAACTGCCCAACTGATCTGAGACAGGCTTGTCTCCAGATGGTGAGCAGCAACTGGAATCTTGGGCTTTATAGATTAATCCCATGGATCTGCTGTGTGTGTGTGTGTGTGGGGGGGGGGGTGTTGTTAGTGGAGTTTAAATTATTCAAAAGGATGTTCCACTTCTTTTGCTTGGGGTGTGATGTTATCTCGCTTTGTTACCCTCTTAAAACTGAAATCATTCAGGTGCTTTTACATTTTTTACCAACTGGGCTACATAGTTTGATTCCTTATGATAACAATGTTGCTTCAGATCATGGATTAGATCATCTACAAATGCATAAAGTAAACTGAGCTTTGTATAAATATTTGCTAAGCTTGTTCTGCTTACAAGAGCTGGGGAATGTTGTAGCTATAATGGATATTTTGAGCAACTAAGTGTTAGAAAATGCAAAGCAATTTCAACCAATGCATCCCTCCCTAACCCAAGTGATTACACAATGTCCAATCAAGGTTGTCACTTTAACAACTGTGCCAATTGTAGTTGTAGCTAGTTGTAGTTGTAGCCGTAAGCAGGCCAAGACTCTGATTCTCAGGACTAGCGTAAGCACTTGCTAGAATGCTGTCCGTGTCATATGTAATATGTATTATATTGTTGGTATGAAACGAGTAAAAATGTTTAAGAAAAGAAAGTTCTAGAAAATCAGAAATTCTTTCATTCTTTGAACAACATTGCATGTATACTCACAAACTGATCCCCCCACCCCACACCTTTTTGGATGCTATGTAATGTTTATATAGTCAGACACACACACACACACACACACACACACACACATACATACATGCATACATTTTGTGTAAAATGTGTAAGGACACACTATACACAAAGCCAAAAAGTAGCCCTACTTATGGCGAACTCTGATACCATGATTACACACTGTCCAAAATCTCTGTTAGAATACCAACAACAGTATTGAGTCAATGCAAGAAGTCAATGCAAGAACGCTTTAAATGATGCAATCATTCAACATCATTATAATCTCAATTATATATGCTACATTTCTGTCCCGTCCAGACAATGTGCTAATATTCAATATAAAAGAAGAATCAATAAGAAAATATAAACCATATAGAGATTTCTTTTTCACCTTTCTCCTGGTAAAATCATTCATGATATGATGGAAATTCAGCTACTTGACAAGGACTGACTGTGGCCATAAGAGATGCCAAGGGCCTTGTGGTCTCAGGCCCCTGAGGTCCCTGCAGTCATAGCCCCATGGGCACTGGCCCCATTGGGGCCAGTCCTGTGTATAGTGCAAAAATGTTTCATGAATGTAGTGCTTTTCTTTGAGGTGGTATTATGTGTTGAGATGTTTCCCATATCTATATATAATATATATTATTATTTTTTACTCACTACACAAGCTGGACCTACTGTATTCATTATAATGCATGTACCAGCTGAGTGTATGGTATAATGTAATGACATGACCTACAGGGCTCCCTTCTGTTGCCAGACATATGTCTGTGATGTCATAGCAGACATAATTCATGTTATCCCTGACTGATAGTCATACTTTTTGTGCAGCTAGGGTAGAATGAACAGCTTAGCCCTGAGTCTGGAGATCATTACAGTGTGGTCAGACACGTTTGGGCTGTCTGGGTCACAGGCATGTAGGCTGGACCTTATCTGCACACTGTTATCTCATGACCCTGTGTTGTTTCATATGGCACCGGTAGCTGAGAAACGGGGAGCACAAGCTGCCCTTTAAAAGGTAGAGCACAGAGTTGAACTAAATCCAATTCACCATAATTTGGATACAGTCAGTGCTACAGGAAGCAGGACCCATCTCTGGGCTGCATCCAAAACACTGCACATCAGTGGCCAGTATTCGAGAGCCAGATAAATCCTAAACCTAAACCATCAGCACAGCAAGACCAAGACCAGGCCTATTAATCCAATTCCTGTTTCTTACCAAGCTGTTACCATAAGCCTGAGAGTGTATTTTTTTTGTTATGTTACATACTCCAGCAATGTTTTGGGTGTTAACTGCAACATGCCTTTTGATGAACATGGACAAATGGTCTGGCCTGTCCCTAGTGTATCTGGAATTTTCCTGGTTTGTGAAGCGAAACCCTCGGTTCCTCCTGCCCTGTCTTTTAGACGCGTCCTGATGCCAGTTACTGGGTCCTGGAAACTGTGTCCTGATTGGTGAGCAGGAGCTTCTCTTAAAGGACCACTGTCCTCTTGAGTGAGCTTGTGCCCACGCTCCAAGAGCAACATTTGGCAGTGCTTTTAGGCTGTGGTAAAAGAGACAGGAGCTTGCCTGTTAGTGCTGAAAAAAAGAGAACCCGAGCAGGCAAACAAAATACAAAAAAAGGGGGGGAGAACCACCCGCACACTGTTCTTGGTCCTCTCTGTCTCTGTCAAGGGACCCCACCAATGGCCCAATGGTCACACTACATTTAGTTGATCATGAACGTGAAGCATAGTTATATAAGCATTGCTTTCACCATAAAGCAAGAAACACAATGTTTTTTGTAAATCCTTTGACTTGGGTTTGTCCCACTAAAGCAGGTATGTAGTACATACCGTAATATACTCTCTGGATTGAGGGTCTGTGATCGGACTTTTTTTTCAAAAAGGCTTTTTGAAGGAACCACCATTAGTGGGTACAGTAGTTCATGCACAGGAAAAACTTCCTTAAAGGACATTTTCAGACATTAATCCCTCCAGCTGATGTACAGACTGTTCCCCCAGCCTTAGTCCTGCTGAAGTTTTACTGGAGGGGAAATGGACAAATATTTGCCCCTGGATCAGCATAAAGCATTTAAAGTTATGTCAGCGCAAGCAGAGCTACTATAGGCCTAGAAGCAATGCTGCAGACATGCTGTAATACTGAAGCAATCCAACGCAGGCTTCCAGAACTGTAAAATATATGCATCCCGAAGGAGGAAGGATACAACACACGATAAGCTGCTCGTCAGTGCTACGGACAGTGTGTCAACATTGTGGGTCAAGTTCTGTAACATTTAAAAAGGTTTCACAAGCTCAGAACGTCCTGCCATAGTGACAGACATGAAGACTACTCGTTGTTTAACTTGACTCTAGGTCCAAGGCAGAGGCTTCAGTCAGTTATATTTTTTTAGAGCACCAATTTATAATAATAAATTTGAATGAACACTGATGAGAGTAATCTAACATTAATTATACAAGATACTCTTGTGCATATTAGTGTAATTATACAAGTTTAGCCTTGATCAAGTCTTGGTGAGGTTTTTATGCACACTCCTGTTGAACATGCTTTTGTTCAGCATAAATCATCTCCAAAGAAGGCACGTCAGACATAAATCATTAAAGGTCTTAACATTGGTGTTGTCACCTTTTACTGTCATCAGAGACAAACGACTTATCCAACTGATCACTAAAAGAGACATATGATGCTCCATTTACATTTCTGCCCAGTTACAGACAGGTGGTCGTTTATTCCTCCATGTGCCATCAGTCCTTGTGTTATCTCTGTTCTGATGCAGTGAAGGTCAGGCAAACCACACCAGCGTGTACTCACTTGAAAAGGCTGGAATTGAAGCCCTCTCGCACACAAAGCCAAAGTATGAATTTTCAATAATGCTTAATGCAGATTAATTATAAGCACTAATAAAGTATAATACACAAGTAAAATAATTTAGGAATGTATCACTACCACAGTAGTTTTTTTAATTTGGGCCCCAAATTGAACTGTTTTGCATTGAATAAGATGTCATCTTGTGAGTAAGAGCAGCTTTAAAACTGAATGCACGGTCATATAGGACCCTTCAGATTGTACTTTTGGTTCTGTATGCAAGCTTTTCCCCCCACACCTCAAGTCTCTTCATATTTTTTGTCTATCGTGATGCAAGTTGTGTACTGTTGAACACGGGCCAGAAAAAGAATGGGAATCGTGGCTGGGCAGGTGGCCAGAAGGCCTTCTGTCCAGCCTGTCAGGCTACACATGGTGTGCATGCACCACATCACAGTGCCTCTCAGTCTGGAATGTTAATCTGCCTGCTATGATATACCTCATGGTTGGAGAGCTGTGAGCCCCGGCTTCCTGCACAGGCCTCGACCAAGCTGCCCTTCAGACTGAGCTGACAGCACTTTATTACAAAGTGCCTGTAGGGCATCAGGTCAGTAAGAACTGAAGAAACGTTTTAAACGACCAGTCTGGGCTCAGTGAAACGGCACCATAGCCCTGACCAGATCTGCCTCCGAGGTTACTAATAGAGAGACATGCCTTACCACGAACACTGGATAGTGGATTGTGTAGACGTGTACCTCCTGTCTGCGTCTGGATGCCCAGAAGAAGGCAGAAAATCCGATGTCTCGAGTGATCAAGGCTTTTTCTGTTGCTGTCCAGAGATGGGCTTTTTGCCAGATGGTGCCTAGTCGTTAGTGCTGCTGACATCTCAGCTAGAGAGCACATTCAGAGCTGTTAGTGGGTTTTATATTTCACAGGACCTGATGATTAGTAGTGCATTAAAAATGTGAAAAATAATGCCTCCCAAAAGAAAAGACATTTGTCATTTCACTAAAGAATTACATATGCAATTTTGTAGTGAATATTTATGGCATACTGCAAACGTAACTCCCAATAGCAATATTGGGAGGATTTTGAATAGCGTTTTGAGTTGATTGATTCCCTTTTAGATTTAGTCTAAATACTCATGATTTCAGTCTGTCAATTACACAATTAATGCTGCTATGTTTATTAAAATAGCTTATTGATAATATATCCCATTACGTTTGCAATTTAAGATAAATCAACAACATATTGCAGTATGTTTTATTGCCATGTACACTCCACATTGCAAAAAATGCAAGCACCTAAATAAAGGGCTTGCTGAAACATATAACACTGACCAGCCTTTCTGAAGTCCTTCATGTTCGAGCTAAATGTTGAAAGTGCAGTGACCCTCTGACCTCTCGGGTCAAAGGTCATCTGATCACCTATTAAGTGTTATAGGGTCAGTTCACATCACATTTTTAAAGTGATAATACAATTCTAATCTCTCTAAATCCTACACAGAATTTCTAAATTGTTGTTTTTACATAAGAAGGGAAGATGTGATAAAAGGTATTTATTATTTACAAAATCTTATTGAACTTGTGCTAATTTGTGGACTGTGAAGAAAATTGGAAGTTTATTGCTCCTGTCATATGCTATGTATTAAGCCTAAAGTGTGTATTTATGAACCCTTCAATGGTGAAATGGTCATGGGGCTTTGAGTGTCTGTTATCTTTGGCCTCCTCATCATAATGAAATATTTTTCTGCTTGGAAAGGGGAACTAGACTTCCAGAGCCCAAATGACCTGCATGTCATTTGGTGCTCTGAAGACTGTTACACTGCGACAGCAGAGAAGGATGTGCGTGTTGCTGAGGCTACACGCTCACCAGTTTTCAGGCCCGTCCCCATGATCTTTGACCTGCCACATTCCATTCTTAAGAGGACTATATGATTAGTCCAGCACACTAGCTCTAAATTAAATTCCTGTGAGTTCATATGAATATTTTCTATCTAATTTCTTTTCAGAATGCTAATGTATTATATTTCAGTGGCCCTAAGATCACCTGTCTGTGCTTCATATTGTTGCTGCCTCTCAACAGTCATTCCTTTTATAAAAGAGTGTTAGTTTATACCCCACTATCAATCCCATAATTAAGGAGCTCACTGCACTCAACTCATCTCTGATTACAACAAACAGGACAATTAAGAGGAACAGATTAGAAATCCCATAACCCTTAATTAATCATTGCTTCAAGGATTTTCTTTTTCTTTTTTAAAACTAGCCCTCCATATAAATGAAACGTAATCCGGCACAAGGTGGGGTAATTGGACATTAAATGGGAAACAAATGCCTCCAGACACCAGAGCTGTGGTCTGGCTGAGCAGTAGATGAACGGCCTATGGGGATTCCAGATAGGCATTGAGTGACCAGTTCCTGTCAAGGTATTTGGAACAACTGGCAGGCAATTTTGAGAAGGAAATGACATTATATGAGATCTTGGCCGCATATCTTCTCTCTGAGGCCGAGTGTAAAACTGATTCTGGCTCTGTCTGGCAGAGCAGGCAGAATCGGGTGTATGGCAGTTGCCTGGTGCATGTGTGGGCTGTGTTTTGGGCTGTGACCCTGGCAGTTGGGGCCCGGTGCTGGCCCTTCCGGCAGAGTGCTCGGGGCGCAATTACCGCTGGCCTGGTTCCACCATCTACTCAAGGCTGCTGTTACTGAGCGGAGCTGCTAATAGATGCTATCTCTTTGCCCTCTGGCCCTTTGATCACACTCCTATTACTTCACATGCTGTGGTGTCTGAGTAGGCTCTGGGCATCTTTGAGTCCTAGCTGGGTGGTAGCCAAATAAACCGTTAGGATGCATTAACGTGCAAATTAAAACAAATTGGAGTAGGTCATCCCTGTAGGTAGATTAACCTACAGGCTCAGGCATGATGTCTAAAATGAAGACTAATGGTTTAGTGCTTCATATGCAGATGTGCAATGTCATATTTCATCACTGTGACTCTGTGTTCTTTTAGAGTAAATCTTTTAACATTTGCTCTGCTGAAAGGGTTATAGGGCTCTCATCATGTTATTTTGCGGAAAAGAGATTAAATCAATTAGCATTTAATAAAGTTCAAAGATGGATAGAGAAAAGTAATGATAGTCTTTGTGCTGCAGAAGAAACCAGTTCTTTTCCTGGCAGACGTGCTCATGGATCCGCATGTTAAATTCTGCTTTACTACCCAAAGCCAGTTTCTCTTATTCGTCTACTCCTTATGTAGCAATAAGCTCAAAGCCCGCCGTATGCGTTCTTCGCGGCTGCTTTTCGTTTGGCTGCGAGATGGTTAATTAGTGAGGAGAGTGAAGCTGGGTATGGCGAGTTAAAGACTAACCCAGAGAGCAGGACAAGCAGGTCTTTGCCTTCAGGACCTCTTTGTCCAATCAGCAGGTATCAAGATGCTGTAGTCCCAGCACTCGGCCATGAGGGAGTCTGTTGGCCCTGAAACCTGCCCCACCCTCCTAATCGCACCATGAGCCCCACTGTAAAATGTGGGCTTCATATTGAACCGTTTAAACAGAGGTTCGTATTCCCTTCAGCACTAGGCCTGTACTGTGTGTGTGTGTGTGTGTGTGTGTGTGTGTACAGAAGCAGCGCATGTGTTCCAACTGAGACATGTAGAGATGCACATTAAGGCTTGACCATGTCAAATCTTCTAAGTGTAAAAAACATTTTATTTATAGCATGGTGTAGCATGCAATGCTCACCTTGTACCTAGGCAATAAATGTACACCTCCCAAACATGTGTTTTCTGTGTTTTTAACATTGTTTTTGAGCGACTCACTCTCAGCAATACGTGTTCTCATCATCGTCATCCTCGCGTGTCTCCCCTCATAAGACCTGCCTGACTCCTTTTCCATCATTACCATACAGGATTTATGTGACTGTAAAGTGCTTTGGTGCTGTCTGTCAGTAGTCCCTCATAGATCAATGCTGCCTATGACACTTAAAAAAAATATTTTTCTGCCACACATACATGCACCCACCCACACACCCACCCACACACATACACGCACACTCACAGAGAGATTCTGTATATTGCTGCTTGCTTTATCTGAGCCTCCGTTGGGAACATCCTCCAGTGCATCATCAGTATGGTACTAACGGGAGTGGCAGTGAATGAGACCTGTAGCAGACACAGACCTTCCCCCAAACAGCTTCATGCATGCTTCTCTCCCTGCAGCTGAGCTCTGTGTGTGCACATGTGTGTTTGTGTGTGTTCGAATGCGTACACGCATGCCTGCTTGTGTGCTGAGAGAGTGAAAGAGAGATGAGATGGAGAAATCACTTCCACACAGGGCCTGGGTTTATGTCAGGTGTGTATGTACAGTATGTGTGTGCTTAGCATGATGCTTGTGGTATGCAGAACACGGGGCAAGACGGATCTTTCGTCAGGCTCCTCAGAGCAAGCCTGTGTGTGACTCTTCCCCCGCGGTGACTCTGCCTTCTAGTTAAAGAGCTGAACTGTGTGTGATGACTGAGGCATGAAGACTATACATGCCTGGAGTGGAGGCGTCTTTTCAACACACGCCGAAATAAGAGCTCATTGCAGCTATAGCTAATTGAAATCTGCTGTGAAATCGGTTTGGCTCCGCCCACTCCCCAGTGTCTGTGCAAATGAATGGAGTCTCTGCAGCACTTTTCCTTTTTTTTTTTTCCCATATCTTTGCTTCCTTCCTTTCAGCTGTTCTGCTTCAATGACCAGGAAGCCCCAAACAACCTCCGTCAGGAAGGAATATCCTTCACCCCCTCCTCAAAATGGTGTGCTTCTCGTTTTCTCGTGGTTCAGGCCTGTTTCTGCACAAAAGTGTTTGAGGGTTGCAGAGAGTGGGGGAAGAGAAGGATGCATGCTGGGGTTCGTCGCACCCCCCTGGGGCCTGGGGGCAGAGGGATGGAACCATGCATGTGGGACCTCCTCTCCAAACCCGACCCATGACTCCCTCAACCCAGGTGGGAAGGAGGGGTGATGTACTCACACAGGAGTGTCTCTGCTCCCCAGTCATCCAGCAGAAATCTCCCAAGCTTTTAGTTTGTCTTACAAGTGTAGTGGGTTTGGAGGCTGATCGGGAGCCATACTGGGATGGCATCGTGTTCCGCTGAGGACCTCCTAATATATCTCTGCTCCCCTGGATACATCATGGAAAAGTTATCGGAGCTTTTTTTTTTATCATGCTTCTCAGAGTGAATGTGAATCTGGGATTAGTCTTTTCCATCCCTAAAATGCAGTTAAATGGATGCTAGGAGCACATCTTGGAACAACCCCCCTGTTCCTTTGAAATTTAAATACCCAGAATCCTCCTGTTCCTAACTGTCAGTCTCTCTCTGATTAATTAATGGTACGTGAGCAACCTAAGGCGTTGTTGTTGTTTGTCAGTTAGCGCTTCTATATTCATAGTTCGTTTAATCTCTTGCTGCTCCCTCTGGCTCTGAAACTGAAGCTGTGGCACAGGTTTGAGGGGTTTATATACTCTTGGACCCTGTAATTTACATTTTTCAGGAGCGATAATATACAATCCTCCGTTGATCTCCATGAATGCCTTATTGTGCACACTTCTTACAGAGGAGGTGGAACCACGCTTGGACATTTTCTCCCACAAGGTGGACTTGCTGAAGCACCTGTCTGGCCTCGTGCCTCAGAGTAACAATGTGTCTCTGTATAAGGAGGATGAAGGATGCGCAGTGCTCAGCGTGGGGATCTACTCCACCCTTACGCTGCCCGCGCGGCAAGCTTTTGGCCTGAGGTCTGGTCCTGGCTCACACACTCACTCTGCTCCAGTTAGTTTGCTTGCATTACCCTTGATTTTTCCGTAACTGTAACTTGTGTGTGTGTGTGTGTGTGTGTGTGGGTGTGTGGGTGTGTATGTGTGTGTATGTGGGTGTGTGGGTGTGGGTGTGTATGTGGGTGTGGGTGTGTATGTGGGTGTGGGTGTGTATGTGTGTGTGGGTGTGTGTGTGGGTGTGTGTGTGGGTGTGGGTGTGTGGGTGTGGGTGTGTGTGTGTATATGTGTGTGTGTGTGTGTGTATGTGGGTGGTTGTGGGTGTGGGTGTGTATGTGGGTGTGTGTGTGTGTGTATGTGTGTGTGGGGGGGGTTGGTTTAACAGCTTCACAGATGAGTTCAGCGTGCTTCTACAGCTACGCAGCTCTCAGGAAGAGGACCGTAGCATCATGACTATCCTGGACTTCTACAATCAAATATTGTTTCAGATACGCCTAAGGCCTTCAGGACTCACAGTCCTCACCGGTCAACAGCACGATTACGAGTCAGTCTCCCTGTCGTCTGTGAATTGAAGTTCATTATGAACTTGGCACTGTCGTATAGAATTTAAAGCCATATAAAATACTTTAATAGATTTCATATTAAAACCTTAGGCAAATGCCTTCTGCCCTGCTGTTCCACTGTACAAAGTGAGTATTTGTGCTTGCCAGGTTTTTAGTGTCGGCTTTGTCCGACTCGCAATGGCACTGGGTCTCAGTCGGGGTATCTTTCGAATGGCTGGCTGTGTATGTGGACTGTGTTCTTGTGGAGAAGGTGAGCTGGTCTTACCCCTACCTGGGCATCACCACTGAGGGCCTTCTGATGGTCGGAGGCATTCTGGAGGGCTTCGAGACACCTTTCCAGGTATTCTTGCAGAATTCCATGTTCATTATGTGAATTTTCCTACAGCAGCACCGGTTGGTGAAGTGTTTGTGATTTTATTATATTTGCAGAGACAGGATGCATTTGATCAGAGTCCAACCACAAATTCTGCTCCAGCTATTTCTGTTACACGTTTATCAGTGGTGTGAGTTTTAAAACATTGATAAGTTGAGAGGACGAAAACACAAGGTTTTTCTGCAATGCAACTATACTCAATCCTTGATCGCATCAACAACAAATGCAAAAAGGGATCATTTCTGAAAACATGCTCACCTCCTTAAAAAAAACAATATCATTTTAGAAAAATGTGTCTGATAATCATATGACTCAAATCTGTACCTCCCAAGGCATTAATCACTGAGAAGTGATCCTTTACCATAGTCAAGATTAATGACCAAGCAGCTGGCTGAGTGTTCTGGAAACACCCGGCACTGGCCAAAGTGCCAGAGACAGAGAGCGAAGCTTAATGAGGGCTCCAAATGGGGTGCAGCGGAGGGAGAACACTGGTCGGACGCTGACGCGGGCCTGTGCCTTGCCAGGGGGAGCTCAGGCAGTTGATGTTTTTGATGGGTGATGGTGCAGCTGCCGACCATCACTGCAGCCTCCACCAGCCTGTGTGCGAAGCCTACGTGGACCCCGGTGCCCACGAACTACACCACACCACCCAGGTACAGACAAACACAGCCCACAATGACACACTGATTTTGGAAATGTAATGAATTGGAGGTGGTGACCTTAGCTTTTAATGACAATGCAATGACCATGATTTGTTTTGGAACATAAGCATCAGAAACATCATCTTTAATGTTGTTGTTTTTTTACACTAAAACAGCATAACACGTTTATCTGGTACATGGAAGTCAGAGAGAACAGACTAAAGTGAGCTAATTAAGGGTTGATTAAAACCTTTTTTTCCAGACTCCACCATCCCTGTCGTCGACCGGCTTGACAGAGGGGCCCGTGTTGCCCCCAGAGTTCTTCGCTGATGTGCAGGGAACAGTTCGAGCTCGCAAGCCTGAAGCTCAGGAAGCAGACGTACCGGTAAGGGTTCGGCAAAAATTCTTTAAAGAGCAGTGAAAGGTCTGCTTGTGAGCTGTCAGGATACATTGGCATACTTCCTCAAGCAGTCCACGAGCTCACGGGACAGGGGTTAGCAATGAGGGATCATTTGGCTATAAACGGAGAAGACGCAGCGTGGCCCAAAAGAGCTTCAGCTGCAGCCGCTGACCGAGGAGACGCCTTAGGGAGTCTGGAAGTCTGAAGGACAAGGAGAGGCGACTCCCGACTCCTCATTTGCCCTCATAAAGATTTTCCAGGCATTAACAGCCCAGGATTAACTGCCGTCCTGGGAGCATGCTTGCTTTGGTGTGGTGTTCAGGGTGGAGACAGCTGGGCGGGGGGGGTGATAAACACCCTGCGTGGGAGGACGAAAGGGCACGGCTCCGGTGCCTGCTCAGCGCCATGCTGCGGGAGACACTCCAAATGGCCTGGAAAATCATTAGCTGTTTTTGCCTCTGTTGCACTCTGAGCACAGAAGTCCCCTAAAGAAGGGGGAATGTAAAGCAATGTTGGCAGTAATTTTGTTTGTGCGATTGCAGATGTTTACCATGCAATTTATGCTCACGACATGTGCTCACAATATGTTTACCATACCATGTTGCCCTGCAGGTTTAATGTTATGTTTTAGATACTGCGTTTAAGGAGCTATTGTGTTTACTTGGCATTTTACACACCTGAGCATCTGAGAATTCACTGTATGAAATCAGAAAGTGGCAAAAAAAAAAAGTTCTCCTAGGAGATGAGCCTACTTTCAAGTGCCGACCGCACACCGAAAGATGACCAGCCTGGGTGATGGAAGACTCTTCAGTCCGTGCGCTGCTGTTTGTAGGTAGCGAGCCTGCCGTTTCCTGCACTCAGCAGAAGAACGCTCACGTTGCCTTTCATGCCTGCTCTGTTGGACGCGCTGTGTGTGTTGTGTCCTTGTATGGGTAAGTGAAAGCTGACTGTGTTGTCTGTGTGTGTGCTGAACCCTGGGCAGGAGGTGCGTGTACTTTTTCATTTACGATCGCGTAACTGCCTTTCCACAAACAGACTGGCCTCGTTACCTGGAACAGGGCTGTTCCGCGGGAGTGGCGACGTAAATGTTTGCTTTTCTAACCTCTTTGCACTCAAACCACATGACATGTGTTTATAGAACTCTATAAAATGGTGTAGTAGCTAACTGAAGGAAGTTACTATGAGTTTAAATGTAATTATACTGTTCAGGGACTGTTCATAAGATGGATCATTTTGGACAGATTTTTTTCAAATGCAGCTGTGTACTGAACAAACAGCCGATTGGAAACATTTGTCCAAAACATTTGGGAAATGCAAATGGATCTTATTCACATTCCTGTAGACCATATCTATATTATCGCTCCTTTAAGCAAACAGATTGAAAATCATTGACGTCAAGAGAAAACCTCCTAAAAATCTGCATGATCATCACTTCATCACAGTTTTGGAACTCATGAGCAAGCCCAGTGAGAGGAAGTCAGTAAGGACAGGCTTGGTTCCACATTGCCGTAGTTACACTGACCCAGGGGATGTAAGGCAAGCAGTGCCTAATGAGTTTCATACACTGCTGAACGATCTTCCAGAGAATGACCCTAAGGTCAAAGGTCATGTGGCGCACGTCAAGGGAAATCTTTGCTAGACATCTTCCAAAAGGCTGCTCAAGTGGACTTTCTCAATCCCCAGTTCCCTTGCTGTCAGAAATTAAGTGGAGAACAGTTCCACATCTGGATGTCACGTTATGTAGATGGTAACTGATGTAGGATTCGATTATTGTTGCAGGTTTTCTGTTAGGACTAGGTCTCAGAGCCACAGCTAAAACATTGCCTCTGGACAGTTCACTCTCTCTCTCTCTGTGTTTTTTAGCTGTGAGTCACTATAGCTAGACTACACTAGACCGTGATGGTGCCCTGAGTTATCTTTGAGTGATTATAGCGCGATAATGGCTTATGGCTGAGTGAGAGGAACTGTAAAACTGAGAGCTCTGTGCTTGGCCAGGTTCATGTCCAACTTCTCCAAGTAGATGTCCCTTGCTGCTGCTTGTCTATCATCAGTGTGTGCTGCGCTGACAGTTTGAACATGCAAGTATGATCCCTGGGCTGTAATTTAACACCCTAAAATAAACTAGATTCATAATTATATATACAAAGAAGGAAACGTTTCAGCTTTTCAAGCCCTAAAAAGTGTTTTCTCACACTTAAAACAATATACAAAGACATACAAACAGCCACTCACCCACATGCACGCACACACAGACATGTAAGCACATATATGTACTTATCAAGTCAAATCAATATTGCTACATCAACCACTAGGATTGCTTGCTAATTTGTTGGACACGCAAGGTAAAAACTCTCAAGTGAATATAAGAATACAAAGTTATCTAAAAAGTGGACATGCATTCATTCACTTACTCACTCACGCACTCTACCAAATTGCCAATGGTTCCAGTGGCTTTCAGCTCTAATGCTCTGTGTCCTTTGCTTATGGTCCTGCCTGTTTAGGAGAAGCAGCGTGGAGAATGTGCAGCCCTGCTAATAAAGATGCGAGTGTATTTTAGTTGGAAGTATTTCATATTCCTCCCCTCCCCCATTTCCTACCCAGCAAAGAAAAATAAAACTGCAAAAACCTCAGTAACACTGAGTCCCACAGAATACTCCAGCAACAAAACCTTCCTCTGTGATGCATCGCCCTGAGTCAGCCCTGTTACCAGGGCAGCCATTACCACTAATCCTTCCTGTTTTAATGACCTTGTGATCTGTCTGTTTGACAAGTCTTTGATTCTGAACACTGGAGGTCTCGTGAGGAAAATGTTGAGGTTGTCTGCAGAACTTTGTGTTGTGATGCTTGCTGATGGGACTTGCTTTGGCATTGTAAATCATTTTTCTGTGGTCTTTTACTGTCAGTCAGTGGGTTTGAAATTCTCCCAGTATGTCAGTCCCAATTCTTGATGATGTCGCTATGATGCTGAAGTTCTTCTTTTAGAGTTGTTGATCTAATGTGGCTTCTGATTGGGTGCCACCACTTGTAATCTATGATCTGGCTCAGGAGTTCCATGTTCTGAGCATCCTCTCGCTCCCTCCCATGACAGGATACTTTAACGTGTACCATACATTTATGCGCTGAGTGATGCATGGAGCAGTAGATGCTTATATAGTACACACACACGGTCACCATGTGACCCGTGTGATTAAAAGACCAGAAATAAATATTCCACCTGTATGAGGGTGCTGTGTGTGGCATGACGTCTGAGGGCTAGCTGGGTGTGGGAGCTGAGCCGAGCCGTGGAATGGGTGTGACGGGGAGGTCCCAGCCCTGTGGGAGAGTACTCTGAGAGCAGGCAGCAGCACGGCACTGGGCAGCTGCTCTGAGACGGAGCCGCAACGCAGGTCTCCTGGAGCCATGCCTCGCCGTGCTTGGATGACATGGTGCCTGATCCTGGGACTGCTTCACACGAGGCTGCATGTGCAGGGACAGGGCGAAACTGCGGTAGGCCACATCAGCCGCTCGCTGGCCCCGTTCAAAAATTATTTATTGACACAAACTGCGCACATGGGTGATGCAGCACACATGATTAATGGTGTTCTAAATTTGTTCAGTGATTTAAAAAAAAAAAACATTTGTAGCTTCTGATAAGAGTTTGAGCAATAATTTCCTGTTCTTTGTGTACCGTTTTGCCAGGGTCTGTTGTGTTTGACCTCAGTCCAGCACTTCTAGTGCTTGCGACTGCAAGTTTGTTTGTCTACCTTGAGATTTGAAGTAAATTTGATGGCTACACTAACATGTTGCAAGCCAGGGGAAATTTGGCCATGGGTAGCTTATGGTCTCTCCCCCTATGGCACTCTCTGTCAGCATGTGTTTGCTGAAGCGGTTGGCACCCTTTATGAGTCATGCCCCGCACAGATACACCTACAACGTAGGTGCAGAGACACAGGGATGTACCTTAAGGGAATTACAGGCATAAACGAGAGATAGATGTGAAGATGAGAAGGAGATTGCAAAGACCAAAGATGACAATAAAGGTGGCAAGCAACAGCCTGCACTCCGTTGGGAAAGTCGCACTGATGTGTTTGCTGCTAATGGTCTGTTTGTGGGTAACCATCTCTCCTGACTCCTGTCACGTTGGGCTTCATTCTCACCTTTGCAGTTAGCTTTTATGTGATATATTTGCTGAAGGATTGCAGTGTATCTGCCCTGCCAAATCTTGAAACAAATGGTAATGTAGGATGGGTTTCATACCTGCGTCTCAGTGAGGATGTATGCAGAGGGCTTGTTATTTCCTGTCTGCGTCCTGTCGGCTACGCAAAATGCCGATAGCCTGTGCTGGGATAGGAGGGCTGAGCCCTGAGCATGGTGAGTGATCACAGAGTGGTCACACTAAGCCTTGGTGGTGAATTTACTTAGATCCTCTGGGCAGGCAAGGCCACATGACCCTGTCATGGGCACAGTGTAGTTCATTAGTGTCAGTGTTTTTCTGTCCAAGGCATGCTGCTTGTCTGACTCAGATCAGACCAAACCGCATTTATTAAGGAAGTGTTGTGTGATGGAGACCATTCCTGACACAGTGTCTCAACCCTTTCACATGATCCCAATCTATTATGTGCTTAAGATAATGCGATTATTGTTTAATCCACAAAGGCATCGCATTCACACTCAGTTTTGGTTCTATTCCAAAAGTCCCACTATGCTCTGATTAACAGATTTTTATTGAAAAGTGTTAAAGTCGTGTTATACTTCTGCAGGAGCCAAAACCTCAACTTCACCTTTTATGAAACAGCAGCCAATAGGTTCAACTTGGAGCTCAGATGTGGTCAAGACAGTAATTTTGGCAGACCATGTCACCTTCCGAGATCAAGTTTCATATGAGGCCTCTGTTGGTAGTGCTGGGTGTCTGATTGCATCCACTCTGAAGCTTGCTGTTTTGCTGGGAGAGAAAGGCCCATTCCCAAGGAGACTCCGGGGCTGCACCTGCCAGACTGATGACTTTGAGTCTTTAAATTGCTTCAAACTTGTCCTGAGTTTCTAAATGACCATCCACTCAAGCAATTATCACTTTCAGGATCAGTATATAATGTGTATGTCTGCAACACGCCACATGTTATGGTCCTTGTTGATCAATAAAAGTGTTTTCCAGTCTATACTGTATTGCTCTTTTGATGTGCAATATATTTGATTTCTTCTGTAAACTGGTGCAGCTATCACTTTCACTGCTGTTCATAGGTTTTCTTTCTTCCTACAGAATCCTTTAGTTCCTCAAGGCGAGGTGAACATTTCCTCCCATTCCCAGAGGGGTGACCTTAAGCACCTTGCTAATGGCTTCCAGGTGCTGGAAGAACCTGAGCTTCTCGAGCCCCCCCGCTTCAGCTCCCGAGGCAGGATTAAGGACAGCGCTGACAAAAAGGCACAGCCCACCAAAACTAAATCCACACGGGAGAACATGTCCTTACAGAAAAGAAAAACAGACCGGATCCACGGTTCTCTGGATGGAATTCTTGCTAAAAGCCTCATGGACATCGTTGACCTGGATTCCAGGATCAATTCTAGGCATGCAACTGAGAACTTTGCGCATCCAGACTTCCATGACCTAAATCTGACAGAAGAGGACCTGCTACCCCCTGCAGGGATGTACATCAGTCCTGGTTCTTCTAGTCGTGGTTGGGTTCCCAGAGACTCCCTGACTAAGAGAGGCCTGCAAAAGCCTGCGCAAGCCAGAAAACCAGGTCTGTTGGCCCCAAGCACATCATCCAGACATGGTGATGTGATGGCGGGCTCTGATGGGAGACGGTTCCGACTGCTGAGGGGACCCCCAGGGCCGAGCGGGTCTCTGGGGAAAAGAGTGAGTAACACCCCTCTGCCTCAACTGGAGGCAGAATATAAACAGCACAGAGCTGATGATAGATGAAGAGCCACTCGGGTGAAGTATGTTACCTCCATAGTAGTGTTACCCTGCACTGGATTTTTGGTGCTTTCTTGGTGCATAACCTTCCTCTAGCATCACTAAAATAATGAATGTCTCTGAAATTGTGTTTTCTCCTGCCAGTTATGGGCTATAGACTATAGAATAACATTACAGCATCTGGCTCCAGCTTGAGCTGTGCTGTACAGCATGGCCGGGCAAGAACAAATCCCCATTCAATATTCCTGGTAGCTCACGTACATGCTATCTGAAATATTTATTATCGACTTGGAGAGATACATTCGCCTGTGTGTTGGTTTAGCTCACACTCGAGCCAGTTCAGGTCGAAACTAGTAAAACAGGCAGCGTTTGTACTCACGTTTCACGTACGAGGCAGATATGGCCTGTTGCCCCCTCTAATGATTGCGCCGACTTTATTTTTAGTTTTTGATTTCATGTGATATCCAGCTCTGGATTTTTCAATAATATTTTGGTTTGGAGTACAGTGTTGTTGTTTTTTTTTCCTTTCCAACCAAAGGGATTTTTTTTTTCAGTCTTTCTGCGGTGTCTCTACAAATGTGGGTCGGAGAAATTCAGTCATGATGCCGTGGCGCCAATGAGAGAAAAGCTACGGCCACAGACAATTACCCCCGTACACCAAATTACAGACGTTAGAATGATTATTTATGAAAGATGTGACTCATCTTTTCTTTTTATCTCCAAATGAGAAGAATGGCAGGTTTGTTTGTTGTGCTTGCCACTACTTGTAGAACGCTGTGCTTTCACGCCGGTGTTTGAACATGGGAAACATTCTTTTAAAAACATGAGTCTGATGATTCGCCAAGGTCACGTCGTCAGAAGTTGGTGACCTCACTTTCGTGCAGTTGCCTTGCTTTTTATAGGTTTGACTGTGGGAATTTACACTATCCAACCACATCAGATTCTATTATTATACTCTATATATATATATATACACACACACACACACACACACCATATTGCAATTCTGTTGTCTGTCTGTAGGGTTGTGCTGGCATGAGAGGATACATTGGACTTAAGGGGGACAAGGTGAGGAAGGATATTTGAATCGTATAACACAACTCGGTTTGTCAGAGCTGCTGTGGAGACCATTAACATCTCTGTTATTTGTCTGCAGGGCTCTGAAGGCGAAAGAGGGCGTGATGGACCAAGGGGCCAGGCAGGGCTACCGGGCCCAGCGGGGTTACCTACACTCTACCTGTGGAGGAACACTCCCGAAGACTGGACTGCCTTCAGGGTATGCTGTCTCCTCGTGCTCCCTCTGTAGTCCGGGAAACCAGATAGCATGGAAGTGTCACGGCGCTAAGCTCCGTTCAAACGTAGGAATCCGCATGAGCCAAGACACAGAGAGCCATGGAACCCCTGTGCAGTCAAAACCCCAAACGTTTCCTCCGCTCCGTATCAAACCTGGAGTGGCCTCCTCGCGCGCCTCGCTGCGCAGTCTCCCCGTCATGGCAGTATCATCACAGCACTCTGATTTCTGTCAAGTCGAGCTTGTGCTCAGACCACAGGCCTGACCACCATATACGTGCTGGCGATTGGGAACATTTATGGATTTTCTACATGTCGTAGGCCCATTCTATCAGGATTCCTTTGCCGGCGTGATGGCATAACTGAGGAGGATACTACCTGTACTAAAAGGTGCTGTCAGTCAGCTTGTAACAGTGCCCTGTTTTACTTGGCAATGATTTAGTGGTGGTGTGAGAAAACTCATCTTGGCTGTGCTGTCAACAGTGATGAATGGGTTCTGGGCCTGCTGCCCTGGAGGCAAATGTAGAGTCATGGAAGGCGACTGATGCAAGCACCGCACAGCTTGAAAGTCAAGTGCGGTTTATTGATTGGCTTCATGATATGTTCTTTCAGGCCTTCAAGATGTGTAATGTAGTCACACAGAAAGCTCTGGAACCTCAGTTTTCTTAGAGTTGGCCCATGTGATCACCACCTTGTCTTTTCCTTGTCTGGGTGCGATTCTTGATTTGCAGTTGATTGCAGCAATCCTTTAAATGCTTCCATATTGAACACCAGTCAGGTGTGGAGAAAAGTATATTTATTCACTTATATAGGAAGAACACGGTGTATGCTGTGATAACAGTACTCATGCTTTTAAACATCATTTTGGCAAGCTTGTTCAATGTTAATGCCAATGTTTTTGTTTTTCTGCATGATGTCATCATTAGGTTTATAGTACAGGCCTTTGCCACTAGTCAGAGATGATTCTGTAAACAGGGAGCGCTTCGCCAGCTGTCCTTGGCCCTTCAGATCCTATTAGAATCTTCTCCAGGGTTTCTTGGAGACGGAGGCTTTGTGTGGCCACGCTTGGCTCGTTCTCACTGATCATGGCTGGCTCGCGTAACCTGCCCAATCCATCCATGTGTGTGTTCTGTTTGGCGGGCCACGCTCAGACGCCATTGGGGTGGGTCAGTGCCCAGAATGCTTACCTGTAACCAAGGCTGATTTGTTGTCAGACACGGCAAACTGAACCCCAGACGCATCATCCTTGCACCCTTACGGATTTATTTGCTTGGATGGCACACGTACCTTTAACGATGAAAGGCCTCAGTGTTACAAGGGACCTCTGGTGACCCCCCCCCCCCCCCCCCACGCCTCCCAACTCTCCAACCTTCCCCAGACTTCACCTCCCCGCACCCCCTCCGGGTCAGCTGAGCCTGCAGAGTGTGGGCATGGGAGGAGGTCTGGCCCTCCCAGGCCTGTCTGAGGCTTACCTTCACTGGACCACCGCTGTGCGCCGGCTCCCTACCCCTGCGGCCCAGTTGAACCCAAGCCAAGGCAAACGTTGTCAGGAGCAGCAGCAGCCCTTGTGATTTAATAAGCAAGCTCAGGGTCTACTGTGAGTGCCTCTGTGTGGGGTAGCAGACAGCGCTTCCTTAGGCCTGGTATCTGCCATCTGAACAAGAAGGTAGGTCTGCTGGAAGAGGTGCCCCCCTCCCCCCCCTGCTATTTATCCCCCTAATTGGGCCCCATTAACCCATTAAAGGCAAGAGTACTACATGTTGTATGTTACAATTGCCCTCGAGCAAATATCCTCATATCTGACCACAGCCTGTGGCCTCCTTACCTCAGGCATATTGGAAAATCCAGTGCTACACAGTGGCTAAAACATGTGAACTTAACATGGTCTTTAAAGATACCTTAAATAAGCTTTAGTTCATTGGTTTAACTCTGTTTTGCAGAGAACATCATATTATCACTTGCTGGTGGCAGGCTGGCCTGTAAGTAATCCAGGAGTAAATTTGTTTATTCATGGACGGTATTTGTTCCCTCTTGTGGGCCTTTCATTCAAATAATTTTCCTCTACATCCTCGTCCATAGATGGAGATGGGACCTCCGGGACCATTGGGGGAGATGGGAAGACCTGGACCACCCGTGAGTCTGCACAGAACACTTTCAGTGATTTCAGTATTACTAGCATGGAGGAGGGACAGACAGTGGCTACAATATTGGGACCTATGTGTTCTGAGAGGCTCTTTGAGGCAGTTGTGTTCCCAAATGTCATTATGGAGTCCAGACTAGTTTAATTTATTCCACCACCAGCATGATGGTTCATTTTAAAGTGATCTACAATCTGTCAGCTTTTCTGCATCGCTTGTACTAATTGTTTGATCTATCTCTCATAAAAGGGGGCACCTGGAGAACCAGGGCAGACTGGACCCCAAGGTCGCCTAGGCGACATGGTAACCAATCACGTTTTGTTATGCACGTGTTTATTCAGTTGCAAATAGTTAATATTCATTAAGGTTGAGCTATATTTGGACATGTATGGGTTTTTTTCCCAGTAAGGGGAGTATGACAAATGTTTGGTTTTTTTTGCATTTCTTACCTTATTACCGCCATTACCTTCTAAACCACTATTAAAGCCACTGCTGTTAGATCATATGATAAGTTATGGTGAGCAGGAGTGATGAGACTTGTGAATTAGTGAGTATTATAACAGGCTGTATCTGACTCTGGAGTGGCTATGAGGCTGTCTGTGCACACACTTTAACTATGCAAACATGCACACATGGCTGATATACAAGCTGTATTGTTCACATACTTATCTGGGGGTTATCTTTTGTTTATCTGGGGGATTAAAAGCCATGTCCACTAGGGAGCAAGTCTGGGCTGAAACATGGAGTTGTCATGTTTGCAGGTTGCTGTGTGTAAATGTAACACATTTGGTTTTGTAACACATTGCTCTTCTCTTTATCCTGGTACTGCATCCTGCAAACACATGATGTTTATTTCCGGGGAGGTGCATGAATAACAATCTCTGAACAACCGCAGGACACATGGAGCAGCCATCCTGCATGCACAGATGTGTAGTTAATGTGAAGTCTATGCCGCTTTATACAAGGCTTGGTATACATACCCAGTAGAAATGGCATAAGTGCATAAGCTCTTAGAAAGCATCCAATCAAAACACGTACTGAAAACAGCTCCTTTCCGACAGGGCCATCCGGGGCCAAAGGGGGTCTGTGGCAGAGGAGGAAAACCAGGAAGAGACGGAGAGAATGGACTGGATGGAGAGTTGGGCCTTCCTGGAATACCTGGCCTGCCGGTGAGGAATCCCATCTACCTACACCATACCCTCCAAGCAGAATACATTTCTTTACAAACTACTATTTCCAATGTGCTAATATTCTCTAGTGCTTTAAAGTTCTAAACATACTCCAAAACTGATAGAAATCACTTTTTAATTCATGATTTGTTTATTTCATTTCTTTTTGTGATACAAGGGTCCTTCTGGCTATAAAGGAGAGGCAGTGCCCCCTGGAGACAAAGGAGATCAGGTGCACCCCACAACATCCTGAAACTTTTCCTCCTCAAACATTCCAATGTAATATGTTAATATGTTAATGTATTCCTAATGCATGTTTAATTCATTATGTGAGAGATATTGTGTCAACTTTAGGGTTTCCCAGGTGCAGCTGGTCCCCGCGGGGACAGAGGGGAGACCGGGCAGAAGGTTAGCTCATCTGAGTTTGTCATGCAGAATTGTAATACACCTGCACATGGATTTATGGAGCTAGTTATATACTGCCCCCTTGTGGGTCAGGAGAGTACTACGCTACACATTTCCTTTCATTTGGTATGACAGTTAGAAATGATAGATAAATGAATCATGCAGAGATTACCAGATAATTGAATCATGAAATGATTCAGTTATCTATTATTTCTATAATTGAATCATGAAATGATTCTATGGGAGTCAATGAGTGCACTAATTAAATAATTATTTTGTGTTATTTTTCCATTGCGTTTGTCAGTCATGTGCTTTCCCTTCCTCGCAGGGCTCAGAGGGAGATGCTGGGTTAGCTGGCTCTGTTGGGCCTCCAGTACGTAAACCTAAATAAACTGGAGTCAAATCCACGTTTGTCATCTGGTCCCATTTTAAAGCTATAACCCTGGAATTATATAATGCTATACATTGCGATATAAACCATATGAACTATTATTATTACTTACTATTATTACGTACTATTAATTATTATTACATTATGCAGTTCTGTCTGCTGAAATAACGTTTGGCTTGTACTACTCTGTTGTCTGTTGTACCAACTACCGTGCTCTTCTTCACCTCCTCAGGGTTTCATGGGAGTGAGAGGAGTCGAGGGTCTTCCTGGCCCACCAGGTTCTAAGGTGTGCTCTAAATCCTGGCTGTTGCAGGATAAGTATATTTTGTTACCGGTTCATGTTGTGATCAACAGACTTGCAAGTCGTTATTTTTTTGTCAGGGGGGTCCAGGAAATGGTGGGAAGCGTGGTCCTCCAGGAACAGTTGTAAGTTATTTTGAGATAATTGTGAGATATTGTTAGATAATCCCTGTCCCACGTGTTTATCCACTTAAAGACACACGTGCCAAATAAACACTGCTCCTGCTGATGTGTGTGCGCGTTTGTGCGCGTGTGGGTCTGTGTGTACACATGTTTCCAGGGAGCTCCTGGTGCAACAGCAATGGTTGGTGCACAGGGAGTTAATGGCTCAGAAGTAAGTAAACAAAAACGAGATTCCACAGCTTGAGAAGTTCATGATCAAATCAGTAAAAGAAAAGGGTTCATCATATTTCTTACAGTCATATTTGTGCAGTATCACATCACATCTAATGGAGCTTTTATTGATATGTGCCTATAGGGAGATTTTGGACCTGCTGGCCCGACAGGTCGACAAGGTCCCCAGGTATGTTATATTCATACTCAAAAAAATACCATTGGTACAATTTTTGGCCACACTTCTTTCTCATCACTCTGTCTGCGTCTCCCAGGGCCCTGCTGGCATGGCAGGAATCAGGGGCCTGTGTGGCAGGACAGGGCTGCAGGTAAATAATGAAGCTTTCCCTCACGGCGTAAATCAGTTTTAGCGGAACATGCAGCAGCCTGCAGAGACAGAAGTCTGCTGTGGTGTGGCGTATGCAGAGTCCTGCAGAACTGGCCATTCTTACTGACGTTAAGCTCATTCTGTCTGACTTCTCCATGTCTGCGGTGCTCAGTATTCATCAAATGCTGGGAAGGATTTGACAACATCAAAGCCGTTGCTGGTTTTATGGGCTTGACTAACAACAGCGTCTCTCCTAAAGCACTTTCAAGTTTGTTTTCTGTGGAAGTATTGGTAGCAGTGCTTTGTTTTCACATTGTAGGGTTCATGTTTAATTAGGTCTTTGTGTCTGTTTCTAGAGAAAGGTCTGTGTGTGTGTGTGTGTGTGTGTGTGTGTGTGTGTGTGTGTGAATATATATATCTGTTTAGGTTTAAATTTAAGCCTACTATTAAAGAGATATTGGTTACATGCAAGTCCTCACTAGAGTATGGTATAGTTCGTGCGTGTTACTGGACAGCCAACACCAGTGGCTTCAGTCAGACTGAGCTGTTATGGCTCACCTGTGGAGGCTTGGCTGGAATAGCATTAGAGCTCTCACTGCCAGTCCTTATTAAATAATGAGCAAAGTTGAGAGTTTACCTCTGGTCTGGTGATTACATCTTTCCAGATGTCCTCATGAAATAGAGTGAGGAATCTTCCTCATAGCTCCTGAAACCTAAGTATATCCTGTAAGGATTTGCAGTTAATTATGTCACATATATATTAACCAGTCAATGAATAATTTACAGAAGTTAATGTTATTTATTCATAATTTTTGTCAGGGACCTCCAGGACAGAATGGACCACGGGGCCTTAAAGGTGAAACAGTAAGTTTTGAGATATGTACAATTCACCATTTCTAGTTAGGGAACTGGAAATGAAGAGTGAAAACATGTCTGAAATATAGAATTGAGAGCTTGGGGAAGACGTATTCAGTAAATGAACATGAACTGAACTGAACATTGAAATGAACAGTAAATTCAGCCTCTCTGCGTGCTTTGAATCTGCTTAGGGTCCGGAAGGTCTGTTGGGCAACAGGGGACCACCTGGCCTTGAAGGAGCAATGGTAAGACACCTGTGCTTTCTCAGCTTCCTTTAGGACTGTTAGTTTGATTACCCACAGATCCCTTGTGTTCTTCAAGCTCATTGGTAGAAGCTCGAGGTCGTTCGTACCTGGAGGTATCTAGGTCTCCACAGTTAGGCGGACAGCTCTGCTCCTAGACTGACTCTCCTCATTCTGCAGTAAAGACAGTTCTCAGGGGAGATATAGTAAACGGGCCGATCAGGAACATCCATGTGGTCAGCATTTGTGGATCATTCCGACTTTGATACAGGAGGGGGAAAAATGTTCTCGTTCACCTTTCACCTTTCACGTGCTAGCTGCCCTCTCTTCTCTGATGCTAACGATATGGTTTCTGTAGAGAAGCCATAAAAATGGAAATCAGAAACATGTTTTATAGAACATCCACAAAGGCACTGGGCCTGCATGCACTCAAAGAGAGTGTTGCACCTCCCTCACCTGTAGCCAGAGTTATGGTGAGTTCATCCGAGCAGTCCACTTGAAAGGAACTTTCTAGAAATTCCGGGGTCTTGGATCAAAGTATAATATATAATTATACCGTATGACGTACAACTTGAACATGTTCTCAGCACCTGCAATGAATGTTAAAACTTTGTATAAGATTAGATTTAAACTGAATTTTATGGACCCTTACTGCACTGTGTGTGCATTTATCTATCTATCTATTTATTTATTTACTTATTTACTTATCTATCTTACCAGGGCCTACCTGGAGATCCTGGCCTAAAGGGCTTTCCAGGTTTCAAAGTAAGAGTCTGTGGCTGAGCTCTCTGTGATGAACACTATTATTGGGATTGCCTGTAGGTTATGCTGTGCCTTTCTAATCCGTGTGAATCCTCTAGGGCAGCAGAGGCTTGGATGGAGAGAGAGGGGCTTTTGGACCCAAAGGACAAAGAGTAATCATCTCTAGACCAGTAGTCTCCAACATTACAACTCCCACACTGCTTTGGACACAGTGTTTACTTTTTTACCAGGCTTATCTTATTTTCCTAATTGGTTTGGATCAGGGTCCACCTGGAGCGTTGGGAATTATGGGTCCTCAAGGCGAAAGAGGTCATCTTGGCCTTCCTGGTTTACCTGGGTTCAGAGGTCAGCCAGGTCCTCCAGGTATCCAGGTAGGATTAATAAACAGCTCGTGTTGCTGGAAGCATGCTTCATGCTCTGGGGAAATGGCAGTTGGTGTTCTAAGTAGATCAGCAGTCATTAAGGGCTTTTATAGAAAGCCATTCAGGTGTCACTACGATGCAAACCAAGCTCCAGTGTAATGACAGAAGCCTTCACACCACAACAGTGTTAGAAGAGCACTCCATTGAAACATCACTATTACTAAGTTGAAAGTGCTGGGCTGTCACTGGCACTCTTTCAGGAATCACTGACTGGGCTTTTAATGAAGTGTGAATTAGAAGAACTGTTCTGTAGATGACAACATTCCACCCCCGACAGGGTGAAGACGGTGAAGTGGGCCTTCAGGGAATGGTTGGAAAGGAGGGTCAAAAGGTGAAAACAGCTTTATGACTTTCAAACATCATGTGGAAAAGAACTCAATAGTTTATCCAATCACATCTCACTGGAAAAAGTCTCAAAACTGCATTGCAAGATCCAGTTATATATAATGTCCTATGAAATCTGTCTTAATTAACACGCTATATATACTGGATGCAAATCAATGTAAGGTCACTTTCTTTTTTCACTTTTGTTTGTAAACACAAGGGAAGCCGGGGATTACCTGGGCAACCAGGAATGACTGGACCCAGAGGACAAAGTGTAAGATTCATCTCAAGTTTCATTTTAATGTCTTTTAAACACTGCTGACTTGCCATAAACATAAGTGGCCCCAACATAAGTGTTTTAGTTAGAAGAGTTAACACAGTCATTACCAGCTACTCTGTTAGAGGAGTTAACACGGTCATTACCAGCTACTCTGTTAGAGGAGTTAACGCGGTCATTACCAGCTACTCTGTTAGGAGTTAACGCGGTCATTACCAGCTACTCTGCTTCCAGGGACGAGCTGGCCAGCACGGGTTTCCTGGTATGCATGGACTTCCGGTAAGTCCGTAAACCAATTCTCTTGAGTGGATCAGTATGTCATATTACATTGTTTGCTAGTATATGGCGTGTGTGTGTGTGTGTGTGCGTGTGCGTGTGTGTGTGTGTTGGCAGGGTTTGAGAGGCCCATCAGGGACTGAAGGAGCAGAAGGAAAGCCTGGTACACAGGTTCCCATTTCATAACTTATCAACTTACCACAGTCAAGCTCTCATGCTTTCATAATCAATATTTGCATGATCAAAAATTGCTTAGAAACAACATTTCAAATGGGTGTTTTTTTTTATCAGTAGTTTGAATTTGTCAGTGTATGACTCTGTATGTGTCTTACAGGGTGTTTCAGGTTCTGTGGGAAGCCCAGGATATAAGGGTCCCAGTGTGAGTGTTACTGTTATTCGAGTACAAGTTGTATGTTCTGCATGACATGCAGTTCCTGCTGCTGCACACCTGGACAAAAACCTCACACATCACCTTTAACCTCTTAGACTGTGACCAGGGTGCTTGGACAGGCGCAAAAATGTCACAGGGCTCTGAAAGACGTGGCGAGATCAGACACTTAAACTTAACGAGGCCTTAAACTTTCAGAGGCTTCTGGGAACTTTCTCCGTTCCCTAGATTACACACTTGATGAGGAAAGGGTGACCTCTGTGTAAAGAGGAGTACTGAGTTCCATGTGTCTGTCATCTGAGCTCTGTCATCTTACAATGTGAAACGCAGTATGTAATTGATCAAAGCTGTGAACAATCAGTGAATCTGTGTATGTCGTTTCATAATGTGATTGATTTTGAAAAAAAAAAAAAAAAAATCTGTGAATGATTTGTGAATCTGTGCATGATCTTCTTATGTGAAATGTAACATGTGTCAAATCTAGGGATTCGGGGGATTGCCTGGAGAAGCAGGGCAGAGAGGACACACTGGTTCACTGGTAAATAGAACGAGGTTCAAAAGAGGTTTCATACAAACACATTTAAAAGAAGGTGAAATATTTGCAAGGGCACCAACATGTTATCTTATAACATTTATGGACGGTTCCTCAGACATGGTCCTGGAATAACCACAATGTCAGTAGTGAATCGCCACTGGAAATAATTCAGAAGTGTTTAAACACAGCTTTCCAGACCAAGATTAAGCCCTGGGAATAAAAAATATGTTCCTGCTGTGTCAGGATGCAGTACTAATGTGACTAAAACTAGTAAAAGCCATGGGACAAAAAGGCACAGCACTGTGCCAAAGCCAGAGACTACCTCTTTGCCTGGTCTTTTTGCTTCTTTATATAAGTGCATTATTTTATCCTTATCCTTATTCTCCTCAGACATATCTCCTTTAGCCATTGCACATGTTTAAGGCAGTGAAGGTTTGTTTGTCTGTTTTCCTTGTGTGAATCTAAGGTCTCACTGAACAGCAACCAAAATGTGAGGCCTCCTTTTTGGAGGTGTTTGTGTAGCTTTGTTACATATGGTTTTGTATTTTTTTCTGACAGTGAAAAATGAGTAATTTGTACTTAATGGCCATCTTTACTTTAACTAAAAGGAAAAGGAGCTCTTTGAATTTTGCACATTGCTGTATGTCATTACTGGGAAACTGCAGCAGCTCTGAACAAAGTCATTATTGTGTTGGATGTGATTTGTCCTTTACTTATGTTATAACATGGAGTCACTGAGTTCCAAAATACTGCTTAAGTGAGAATAGGGTTATATGGCTTAAATATTAAATGTAAAATGCAAATCACAGACAGGAGATGACGATCTACTGTAACTGATTGATGTTTCCTTTTTAATAAATAAAAAACAAACAAGTATATACTTTATATCAAGTATAAAACAAGTAAATATCAAGTACAATGCACAGACTGTAACATAAAATGTCTTCCGGACCTCTAACTCGGATTTAAAATCTAATTCTAAAGTTATAAAACATTCTGTACACTTTTCTTTTTTTAAAAAAATGATGTTCTAGGGTCTTCATGGGCGACCTGGTCAGGACGGCAGGCCAGGTGTCCCAGGAGAGAGGGTAAGTGTCCCCCAGGTCCCCACAGTGTCTGGGACAAGTATAGTACCAATTCGTCTCAATCCGAGCCAAGTGACTAACAATGTCTTATATCTTTTTGCCTCTGTACACCAAAGTTATGTAAACCTAATATCATGTAGTTATATAGTGCAATGTAGAAGGGCTTTCTGTGTCGAACATGTTTGGGGCTTTTTTTGTCAGGGTTTAACAGGGAAGACAGGAGTGGAGGGCCAACAGGGACCTGTGGGAATGTATGTAAGTGAACTCCCATTTAATCTAATGCTGTTGGACATGGACTAATCCCATGTAATCTAAGGCTGCTGGACATGGCAGTCTCTTTAATCCCATGCTTTATTGTGACTCTACGGACTGTGATGGTTTAATTGTCAGTTAATTAGTGATGTATGCCTTTCCACCCAGGGTTACCCAGGGGCCAGAGGCTTGCAGGGAAATCCTGGCAGCATAGGAGAGCAGGTGAGAAAACGCTGATCTAATCTTCAGAACATCTTCTGACGTACATCAGATTAAGATTTCACAGATTAAATATTTCGCTGCATGTGTGCTGTTGAAGTATGCACTGGGTGAATGTGGTAAATGCTTTTAGGGTGAGCCTGGTGTAAGAGGATCTACTGGCAGACGTGGAGAGAGAGGACCACCTGTGAGATGAGCTCATGCATTTTTCCATTATGCATTGTTTTTGTTAATATGAGATTCATTTGTAAGTTATCTTTCACAACTCATAAGTATTGAGGTTATTTGGTTATTTGGATTTCCCAGGGCCAGCCTGGTCCGTCTGGTGAGCGGGGCCCACCTGGACCTCAGGTTTGGTAGTTTAATTTGACATTAAAACAGTGTTTTTTGCAACATTTCTATTGGTCAACAACAACAAGAGCAGCTGTGTAAGCGTTTTCTTTTTAGGGACGTCAAGGTGAGATGGGTCACGCTGGTGTACGAGGGGCACCAGTGAGTATAACCTTACCCGGTACCTCTCTCCTGTCATCATCCTTTAATATATTCACGTGGAGAGTTTTGTATTTGTGTTTTATATATGTAATATGTAGCCTTTCACTGTATGTTTTTGGGAATATCACAAATGTCCAAAAAAGCTCCTTTTGAGGACAGTTTATGGCTTCATGTGACTATACTTTGCTTACAAACCCACATGACTCTGTGCAGTTGTAACGATTGCACACACAAACGAGGAAGAGGATCCAATCGCAAGAGGTTTTATGTTTTAAATCAAACAGATCAGAGGGGTCAGGCAGGTATTCGTAGTCAGGTTGTTCCACGGGGCAGTGTCCAGGGGGTGTCCAGGGGTCAGACAGGAGACGAGGTCTGAAAAACAGGCGGAAGTTGAAAACCGGGAAGGCGAGCGTGGACCTGGAACGCTCTGTGTGCGACGCAGGGTCGGCAGTACTTCACGACATGAATGCGAGGGAAGCGAGCTTAAATAGGGGGGCAGTAACGAGGCGAACGATGATCAGGTGCGTACTAGTAGTCCAGCGAATCAGATTGGAGGTGTGTCCTAGAAGTAGGTGTGGCAGTGCGGGGCTGAGTGTGGGGTTCGTCACAGCAGTGTGTCGTGTGTCCGGTTTCTGGCTATTTCATTAGTAGGTTTGTTGCTACTGCTCTGATGTGACTGTATCACTGGTAGTTTAATGCATACGTGTGTTTTCAGGGCCCTCCGGGCCTGCCAGGAGCTGTAGGCGTGCCAGGGAAGGCTGGTCGCCCTGGCAACCTTGGCCCTCCAGGACCACAGGGCAAAGACGGACCCGTTGGATTACCAGTGAGTGGCTACTCCTCCTATACCCCATTATGCCATCACAAGCTTACATGTAATGGATTTATGGTTATTTCATTTGGATTGCAAACCTCCACATTGCACCAGTCAAGAGGTTATTAATGCCTAGCTGCGTAAATGATATCAAGGGGACATGACCCTGATTTCGCTGCTTCTTCTCTCTGTCAGGGCGTACATGGAACGGACGGAAAGATTGGCCCATTGGGGGAGAAAGGAGAAAAGGTGAAAGAAGGTTTTAATGAGCGTACGATTTCATAATTAAATTGCCTAATGCGGTGCATGTATATTGGATGTTTGTGCCGGATGTAAAAATGCATTTCAAAGTATGAAGAATACTCTGGTGTATTGTAACTGTGATGACGAATGTGAGTAAAAATCAAATGTGAATGTTGCTTTACTGTTTTCTAAAGGGAGTGGTAGGACCTTCTGGTGGTCCTGGACCTGTTGGGTTGCATGGAGAGCAGGTCAGTTCACTTCATTTTAAAGGGAATTCCTAAGAGGGCTTATAGTATATATTGTTTCCTCAGACACTTGAGTAAAACCGTGATTGCATTGTGAATTATTTGCACAAAGCATCCATCTTTAATATATCACTTGTGCTTATATAAGAAGGTTTAAGGCTCCAGCAAGGTTTGTAGGAACGCCGCCAATGTTTCACTTTCATCTTATTGACTTTTTTTTACATTAGTCAAAAGAGAAGACCTGCTAAATCTCAGCACACATGAACTGCGTGCTTGTCTGCTCTCTCTAGGGATATCCTGGTCCACGAGGTTTAGAAGGACCATGGGGGAGGAAAGGAGAACACGTGAGTCAAAGAAAGACATTATAACCAATTGGGTTTCTAATCCCTGTTTCGGAAATCTGGATATTTTGAACGAGTCACAGTCCCCTGGCATCGGCGGTCCTGGTATGTTGTCTTTTGACATGTTCAGTTGGGATTTGTATTGCAGGGTTCAGTGGGGCCTGTTGGAAAGTCTGGGCCAGTTGGAGCAGCAGGGCTGCCAGGAGCACAAGGCTCTCCAGGGATGCAGGGAGAGCCAGGGCCAAGAGGGAAAGAGGTCAGTTCTCATCAGTTAATGTTCTGTGATACCAGTGGATACCAGGGCTAGTTTGTAGAGATTATCATCATCATAAGTTTTATTTATATTGTACACTTCCTATGCTCAAGAATGCTTTATAACCATAGGACATAGAAACATCAAACAGAAGTTACACTGTTAACAAGACAGGAATATCAGATATAATTATATACCAGATAGACAAGATGACAGTGATAACATAGTGAAAACAAATAAGTCTCTTAACAGAGATTTTAATTAAGACAGAGAGGAGGCGTCCTCTGAATAGACTTAGCTGGGAGAATTCCACCATTTACTACACTAAGTGATCAATCATCCACAGCAGTTCATTTAAACCTTGGAACATGAAGAAGGCCTAAATTAGTGGATCAGAGAGTACAAGATGGGTTATTTGAATGGAGAAGCTCAGTCAGGTAGTCAGGAGCCAGGCTGTGAAGAGCTTTGTATGTAATGTGGAGCACCTTACACTTAATATCGTATGTAAATGAATGAATGAATGAATGAATGAATGAATGAATGCAAAGGTGATATGAAACTAAAGACCTGGACCTTTTGCCAATTAGAGACTTGGCATTGTTTGGCCACACTGACCTCACAGAATACTTTGGGTTTACCATATAGCTGAAACAGACCCAAGCTACAAGCAACCCCCCACTCACATCTGCTCACATTATAGCTTCAGACATCTTGATAATTGGCTCCTCATTAAGCACAGAACTCGCATTGAGATTAAATTTTAAAATAGGTTAAACATTTTAGAGAAGGTTAAGATCCTAGCAGCTGCATTCTGTATGTACTGTAACCTATTGGGGGTTTTGACAGGGACTTAGTTTATTATGAGTGAGCAATGTAGAGGACAAATCCAGAATTGTATATCAGAGTAGCAGGGGTTCAAATACCCAGGAAGCCATTAAGCAGAAAGCAATAAAGGCTTGGACTTGGTCCAGTGTTGAAATGCCACAGCCTGGGGACATGTTAAAGACACCATACTGCAACATGGGTGCCAGTCTACAGGCTATAGAAGCAGAACGAATTCACCACTGTCCTTGTGTGGGCATAATGGTCTTTGCAATGTGAAAGCCACTTATATAATCATAATTTAAACAATACTGTTTGTTGTTCTTTACTATAGGGAAGCATAGGACCCGTAGGCACTACTGGAGACCCAGGCCCCAAAGGACAGAAGGTACAGAGATTTCTGAGAATTGCTTGGTCATTGGTTTAATAAAGAGTACACAACACATATGCTTTGTTGCTTTTTCAGGGTGGCACTGGGCAGAGGGGTTCCCCTGGACATGAGGGGCCCATGGGATCCTTTGGAGCCCAAGGAAAGAGGGGCTTGAAGGGGGAAGCGGGCCACTTCGGACTGCTTGTGAGTGCTTGCTTCTGGGCACTGTTCTAATCTAAATGCATGCGACTGATATTCTTTCCTAACGTTTAATTGTCTTTGTTTGTTCCGTTTTCGCTAGGGTCAGAATGGACTAATGGGGAAAATTGGCCCACCAGGTTTGATGGGACTAGAGGTGCAATATTTTTATATCTCCCACCTTACTTTGACCCATATTTTGATATTGTAATGAGCAGAAGGGGAATGTTTTATTTTAGAGCTGCTATAGTGTTCGGCCAAATGGCAGGTATGTGTTTATAGGCACTGAATGTGGCTGTTAATCACAGGGTTTGACAGGACTGCGAGGACTGGCTGGAAAGGACGGACACCCAGGGTCAAAGGTCCCAAATGACTTTTTACTTCTGCTCTCTGTGTTTCATAACTGTAGGCATGATGCAGTAAGAAAACAGACCTAACCCTGTTTCTCTTCATCTGATTCAGCGGTTGTGTCTTACAGGGAGAGCCTGGCATTACCGGGGCAATAGGTTCCCCTGGTGAACGAGGCAAATGGGTAAATAACCTGTGTGTCTGTGTGTGTGTGTGTGTGTGTGTGTGTGTGTGTGTGTGTGATCGATCTATTAAAAATCATATCAAGTTCTGTGTATTAGGGTATGTTTTTTGCTTAGCTCTCAGAACACAATTCCTGGGCAACACAGAAGCTTGTCAGGCCATTTGGTTCATGTCTTACAGTGATCAGACTTCCAAGGAGACTGGTTTGATTCTTGGTTAGTGATGTTTCTACTTGTTTGTCCAGGGAGGAGCTGGTCAGAGAGGATTAAAGGGAGAGATGGGAAAACGTGGGCCCCACGTGAGTTTAGCAGCTCATTCTATCTGTGATCAAGCCCACTAATATCCAAAAATATTAATTGTCAGAAAGTTGACAGTGCACCTGTTTTTAGGGAGGTGCTGGACCCAGAGGCCATGGAGGTTTCACAGGCCCGAAAGGCTTACGAGGAGCAGAGGGCCCAAAAGGTGATGCGGGCATGGCAGGACCTCCAGGAGAGATGGTGAGACTTGGAGAAAGGCTGAGTACATGCAGTAATTTGCCTGAATTGCACCTAATGCCGTTGCTTTTCTGTTTCATTCCCAGGGGCCAGAGGCTTTTCCTGGGATCCAAGGCCCCCCGGGACTGCCAGGATTAGAGGTACAGCTTGCTAGAATTGGTAACCCTGCACTAGAATTGGAAAATGTACTCTTATCCCCCTGAAGATCTGTACCAAAGACAGTAACAGTAGCGCTAATTTGCCTCCCATGAGCAGGGGTCCGAAGGAGAGATGGGCCCTTCAGGGCCTGTTGGGCCCCCTGGACAACAGGTCAGTGATGCAGTCCCTTGTAATTACTAATGTGCTTTTATCACTTTCAATGTTATGAAGTATTTACATACTAATACAGTGCTGTCTGTTAGTTTTAGCTTTCTGCTCTTGCACATTGGACTTATATTGAAGCAGTTATTATAAGGTGCAGGGATTGTAGAAAATCAGCTTTATTTCAATGGCATATTAGATAAGACAAAACTGCAGGGCACCATAATACAAGCTCAGTAATCAGGACAATCATTACATCACTATTATGAATGAATTACCTTCATTCTTACTTGAATGCAAATTCTTTTGCAATTGATTATTTGGTTTTCCCCCCAGGTGACGGTCTGCCTGTTCTCTAATGCAACCATTTTCAGTTCCTGCATGTTTTGGCCTTTTGCTTTTAGTCTTGTCTTAAATAGGTGAAACGCATGCTCAGTAGGGTTTAGTTTGGGTGATTGACTTGGCCAGTCAAGAACATTTCCGTTTTTGGCCCTTAGTAATATGTTGCAGATTATTGCCTGCCAGCAAGGTGAGTTTTGAGTCGTTTGGTTGGCATACGGGCAGTTATGGTGCTTTTGGACACCTCAGAATTCATTCTGCCACTGCCATTGGCCATCAGCAAGGGTGGTGATTTTATAGTTGGTTTACCAAATACAGACGTAATACAGAGTGTGCAGCCTTATCAACCAAATATGTGTTGAATTATTGAAAAACAAAGGGTGTGTAAAAGATTGCGCTCAATCAAAGAAAACAGACTGAAAAACATTTACTGTAAGGAGCATGAAGCAAATAGTCGAATGTCCACAAAAATAAAGAACATAGCCCGCACACTACCACAAAATAAAGGAAAATCCATCAGGGGTTTTTCTCAATTTTATTTTATTAGTATGCCAACCAGTGAAGCAAGAGCAACCGTTTCAGCTGACATGCTATCATCAGTGCTCCTGATTCACACACTGCACTCTCTTATAGCCAATATGCTCTTACTGACTTGTTCAAATTGTTTTCTCGCTGATGTGTATTTCCAGGGGCCAAAGGGCAAACCTGGGCCTGATGGAAGAAAAGGGCAGAATGGTCAGAAGGTCAGGTCACTTTTTCTCCCCTGTATTGTCCAGTAGGGTGCGTTCCCTTCTCAGAGTGAAAGTGTACACAGACATGTATGTAGCATAAGTCGCTATGGTCAGGTTAGTCTATGTTTGCCTTGTTGCAGGGGAAGGATGGTCGAGATGGACAGATTGGAATGACAGGGACTGCAGGCCAGAGGGTAACAAATGCACTGTAGTTCAAAACTCTCGCGCTTCGCGTGGTTTAGAATATCCGCATCAGCAGGGTTGTTTACCTCTCAGGGGAAACGAGGGAAAACTGGCCAGAGAGGTCCGAGAGGGATCAGAGGAGAGAAGGTGAATACAGCGTCTACCTGTTCTGCCATTACATTTGTTAAATTGCTAAATTCATTTTGATCATCTGATCGCTAACTTTTAAAATTGTGTGTGTTCATTTAAAATAAAGTGTCTCCACAATCAGACAACAAAGACATCTGGCTTTGAAAAGGTTTTGGTTGATTTGGCTACTTTGATTTGCTTTAGGGCCAACCGGGACCAGTGGGGCAGCCTGGCCCTCCAGGCAGACAAGGCTCATATGTGAGTGACTACAGCCTCCTTCATTACCTGGTGTATTCACCGAGCAAATGAATCATTTGTTTCCATTGGTTGCAAAAAAGAGTGCAAAACCCACAGAGCATCACCTGACATGGCTCCTTCCTTCCTTGTGCTACAGGGTTTAACTGGAAAAAAGGGGGCCAAAGGAGATAAAGGTGAACGAGGGCCACAGGTATGCTCACAACAGGGTCTGTTAGCAGGCTGAGGCTCCACCGGCACTTACTTTAGCACTAATGCAGTAGCTAATGTGCCACTTTTCCACCTGCAGGGGCAGAAAGGGGACATGGGGCCATCTGGTCCTCCAGGGGGCGACGGACTGAAGGTACTCCTGTTCATTCATTTAAGCCTTCACTGCATCTCGATTTGTGTCTTATTATTTACCAGCACAAGTAACTGAGCTGTTGATAGGCTGTGGCCAGCTTAAAAATATGAGTCTCTGTCTGTTTATCTCAGGGAAAACAGGGTCTGATTGGACACACAGGCAAACGTGGCTCTAAAGGAGAGCAGGTGAGATGCTTAATTGTGGGTTTACTTAAAACACATTCGACTTAATAAAGCAGACATGCAACAAAGGGACGGGAGTTTGATTATCTGTTGTGTTTATTGCTTTTTTTTAGGGTGATATTGGTCCATCAGGGCAGAGGGGAAAACCAGGTTTACCGGGCATGCCAGTACGCGAGTTTTTACTTCTTAAAAAAAGTACTGTAACTGTAAAACACTGTTCACTTAAAGATTAGCATAAAGTCTCACTTATCTGGGTCATCTTTTAGAGCCAATAATTAGCTTGCTTGGGAATTTCTGAAGGTGTTGAATGTTGTACTAAGGGTTGCCAAGACATTTGTGGAAAAATCATGCACTTGGCAAAAAGTGAATGTGATTTCTGTTTCTTTCTGTGTTTCACAGGGATTATTTGGTGAAAAGGTCTGAGAAACACATGTATACATTTTATTCTCTTTTATCCAAAACCAATTTAAATTTCACGATGCATTCAGTAAGGGCATGTGTCCAGTTTCATTTCAGAGCCAGTATTGTAACATTTGTGTTTCCAGGGCTTAAAGGGATATGCAGGGAACCCTGGCCCTGCAGGACTGAGGGGACCACCTGTGAGTATAACAGTGTTTCAGATGCCCACTAACAGAGACACTCAGTAAGGTTTGTTATAGGAGTTGAAACTCTCTGGTGTTTCCTCCAGGGGCCTATGGGTCTCCCAGGACTCCCAGGGTTATCATTTAACCTCACAGTGACTCGACTAAAGGTAACTCCTTCCTCTAGTAAATAGCTGTAGTTCAGGTTCCTCACAGTATCAGACATTTCTGTATTGTGCACTCTTGGCATTGGCGAAAGGGAGGGGCACGTAGGCAACACACTGCAGGGAGGCGTCAAGCTCAATTTATTCACCTGCGGTGAACCTGCAGAATTTGGCACTAACTCTTGCAGATTCTGAAGACAAATTCACTAATAAAAAACAGAGGAAGATGTGACCAAAGCATGTCTTTCTTCTCACCCAAATCAGGACCTTATGCATCAGTCAGAACCAGACTACCCTCTTATTGGAACTCTACTGGATTCCCTTCAACATGACCTGCGACTCTTCATAGATCCACCAGATGGCACTAAAGAACATCCAGCAACGACCTGCTTGGAGTTGATGATGACCCATCCCAACTATACCAATGGTACAAGTCTAGCTAATTACAGATAACATTCCGTATTTTATAAATGCCAGATTACTTTGACATCCACCACATAACTGTTTCAGGAATGTATTACATCGACCCAAATCAAGGAAGTCCTGCTGATGCCTTTCTAGTCTACTGCAGCTTCAGTTTAGGTGGTCAGACCTGCCTGTCTCCACTCCAGCCACAGGTATCACTTAGGGCTCAAGATATTTCTCAGGTCTGATGCTAAAAGGTTACTGGGAACTCTTATGGCTACTGTACTGAGATGAGTAATGCCACGCCCTCTGCTACAGGTACCTGTGAAAGCCTGGTTAAAAGAGTTACCAGCAAACTCTTTCAGCTGGCTAAGCACCATGGACAGAGGCTTTCAGGTGTGCCATACACATTTACATTTATGGCATTTAGCTGACACTTTTATCCAAAGTGACTTACAATTATGACTGAGTACAACTTGATCAATTGAGGGTTAAGGGCCTTGCTCAGGGGCCCAACAGTGGCAACTTGGTGGTGGTGGGGCTTGAACCAGCAACCTTCCAATTACAGGTCAAGTGCCTTAACCACTGAGATACCACTGCCCAGTTTTACAAACTCCCCTCTGTATTCCCCATTCTCCTTTGAAGTTCGATTATGCAGGAGCCGGCGTGGTTCAGATGAAATTTCTGCGGCTGAACAGCAAGTTGGCCACGCAGAACATCACGCTGTCCTGCCAGGCCGGGAGCAGGCAGGGCGTGAGGGAGAGAGAAATCCGATTCCTCGCAGATTCTCGAAGGCAGAGCTTCCTGGGAACGCTACGGGATTGCGTGGTATGGTCCTTTCACATTAGCTGATTCATTCATTACAGCTAGTTTTTAATAAAGCTCAGTTGTTTCTGTTCTTCTTGATTGTCACTGACATTGCAGTCAGCGGAGGAGCCGGACACTCAGCCTCAGGACTCTGTGTTCCAGTTTGAAACCGAAGACCTGGACCTTTTGCCAGTTAGAGACTTGGCATTGTTTGGCCACACTGACCTCTCAGAAGACTTTGGGTTTACCATAGGACCTGTCTGTTTCAGCTAAAAGCCACAAGTACCCCCCAACACACACTCGCACTCACATTATCCATAAACTGCTGCCTGTACACTTCTTGTTAACTGGCCCTTCGTTAAGCGCAGTAGGATTCACACTCAGATGGAGAGACGCAACTCTTCATGATCTCCAGCTAGTGGCTTCTCTTCACACAGGAAGATGAGCAGAATGGACCATCCAAACAGAGCTTCCTCTTTTATTGATACATTGTCCAAATTCCGTCGACTTGTTGCCTAGTGGCAATGATACTTTGCTGCACACATTCCTGAAAGGAACTGTTTGGTTTTTGTTGTATATTGTTTACAATGCTTTTTTTTGTCTTCTGTTAATTATTCCTTATTATTTATATGGTGTTTATGTAGTGGTTATTGCCATCCTCCAGGTATTTTGCAAAGCTGTCAGTACTGTACAAACACTTGGTTTGATGAAAGATGCACTCTCATTTCAGGTCGTCACAGCTTACGACCAAACGCACTGTGATCTCAATGGCACCCTTGGTTAAAACACTTTAGAAGGCGCGTTCCAAATAGAAGGCGTAGCTGAAGAGTAGGCTGGAGGATGAGAGGATGACGTACCGAAGGACATTGATAGTATAAAATCACAAAACAATGTTTCCTCGGTAAGATGGAAGCAAAGAGAATACAAATCATTCAACGATGAAAATTCAGTAACAACTATCACATAATATTTGTAAGTAATTTAGTTGCACATGCTATATCTTATTTTAACATGTTTAAAAATAAGGGGCCAAACATTTGGGGTTAATGATCATGATAGAGGTTCACTCAAACAGCAACCGTATCAAAGAATGTGAAAAACCTGATGTGGTTGCATAGCTGGCTGACAAAATGCTGCTGTCTGATGTGCTTTTTGTTCAGGTCCTTTTTTTAATCTGTAAAAAGATGTATTGTGAACTTCATGGTGTGTTTTGAGGCTCAAGATGTGTTAATTTATGAGGTGGGCATTTATTTAATTCCATTATGACATATTGCTGTTGCCTATTACTTCTCGATGCAATAAACCGGTTTTCCAATGTCTGGTGACGGGTTATATTTGCTCTCAAAATCTACATGCGGTCCGTGTACGCTCCGTTTGATCCCTCTAAAAGCGAAAACCTGAAAGGTTACACTACACGGATTCTGAGCGGATGTGAAGAGGGCGCCCCCCCCCCGGCGCAAATCCCCACTTACTACAGAAACCCCAGCAGTGGAGACTCGAAGCAGCAGCTGGATGTGAAACCACAAGTGCATTTTACTTCTACTACCAGTTAGCTAGCTAGCTAGATCAAAGAGCTGTGTATAACACTGGACATGGCGAGCGAGTGTATTTTCCGTTCCTTTGGTTTTCCGTTGTGTTCACTTTGAGAGTCTTGTGGGTCCCCCCCCCAGTCATGTAGCAGAACCGTTACCGCTAACTGCACGATCACGGAATCGCCGAGTAGGCCTCTGTAATGCCTCGGAATACGGCACAAGCTTGAGCCGACCGAACTGTGGTCGAGACAGCTGGTTTGTTGTGGAACATTGCCGAGATAGAGAGGTAACGTAGGTTATAATTTTTTTAACTAAAATTCCATGTCTCTTACTAACTAAAAACAACTACGGAAGGGGAGCTTTTTTAATATATACGTTAATAAATATTAACGTGAAGGTACCTAACGCTACTGTCAGGTAAAGCGTTACGTATGCTAGTTATAATAATAATAATAATAATAATATTAAGATAGTTAGAATGCTGGCTTAGTTAGGCAGCTGGTTAGGTTTAACATTAAACCGGACGTTAAACACACGTCTATTTCCCCAGTAATAACACTATAATGATAACTTGTACTCGTACTAGCTCACCAGCTTTGCATAACGTGTGTGTCGACTGACAGTCCGATTACTGGTGCATGTTTCGCTTCATGTTCGTCAAGTGTTTGGCACAGTTGTTAGGAAAGCAGGAAACACTAACTGTTACTAAAATTAGCTAACGCCAAATTCGCTAGCGTTAGCTAATTGTATTTAAGAGGAGCGAATTAACTTGACGAGATTCGTGGGTGTTGTGGTCGGAAGAATGTTGCTAACGCTAGGTAACATATATTTTCACTTTTTTTGTGATGGTAGATGTACTGAATCCTAACACGAGTTAAAATTTATTTCGAAACTCTTAGCTAGCTAGGTTAGTTAACTAACACTACTCATCCCCACGTTAGCGGAGACCCCTGCCTACTCACTGTCAATAGGAACAGGTTCGGCTGAGTTGTAAGAGGGGATGGACGATCGTGTTTTAAGTCCGGTCTTTTTACTGGTCTCTCTGTTTTGTTTTGTTTTGTTTTGTTTTACAGACCAGTGTGTCTTCATAGCGTTGTCTGTGCTCTCGGATTGAGAGATGCTTCCGCCGTCGAGAAGGGATTTTGTATCTCTGGCTCTTGCTGAAAGTAGAGGTTACACGAACGGCAAGCAGCGCAGACAGTCTTGCTGGAGGGTGAGATTACAGTTGTAACTTCTTCGGTAATGATCCACCTTTTTAAACCGTATAATTAACATTTATTCGAGCCATGGCGGCGGTCGCGATACTGTGTTCTTCACAAAATCTAATTATAATAACACTGCTTTATGTTTCTATTTTTAGTGGCTGGTCCAGTTGTGCTTGTTAAATACCTTAAAAGTCCAGTGAAGACGCTAACACGCATCTACAGCTGAAATAAACATATGTTACTAGATTCAAATGGACTTCCTGAAGTGTTGTACCCCTATCCCTGTCCTGTGCCTTTTTTTGGTATTTCGTATTGCAGAAATGGAAGCAGCTATCCCGCCTGCAGCGCAGTATTGTCCTGTTTCTTCTGGCCCTGATGCTGATTGGTGGATTTGCCTTGTATCCCAGTCTTTCACCACAATGGGGAGGTACACATTTTTGTTAAGCTTCCTTATCCACAAGTAGCTAGCTATATATGGGTCCATTTTAATGGTTCCATCGATGCATTCTCTTCTTACACCTCTCTCAAACGCGGCAGTAGAGGAGCACAAGGAAGAGAAGAAGCAGCCGTTTATCATAGACGTGAAGGACCAGGGCAGGCCTGTTCTACCCGAACCACGTTCAGAAGTGAGTATGACCCGTTTATGTCTGCATCCAAGCAACCCCATCCATTTTCTTTCCAGTGTTGCTCTGTTTTGCACACTACCTGATTTCACTCCTGTGCAAATGGTGTGGATGATGATGTGAAGGCCACATGTTGCTGCTAGCAGTCTCGTAACTAGTCCTGTGTCCTGTATTGGCGAGACAGAGGAGAGGCCTACGCAAGCGAGGGCCGCCCGCGCTGCAAAACCGCTTGCAGGGCAGGGGGAACAGCTCTGAGGTCCGGCTCAAGAATGCGCAGGAAGAGGAGGAAGGTAAACCACTCATCAGGTGAGTCTTGGGCTCACACGCTTGTCTGGAAAAGCTCCACCCAGGGTCCTGATCTCCCCTGGTCATCTATGCACGCTGGCGTTCACGAACGATTACACGCCGAGCTTACACATCGAGAAAACTGTTCTCTTTGGGTTTCATGTTCAGGAGTGCCTGTGCATTTATTTATTTTTTCCCCCCCTCTTCTCTCTGTCTCGCTCGTAGCTGGCATGGGGCTGTGATTGAAGCAGAGCAGGCCACTGACCCAAATGCCAAGGAGAAAGAGAAGGCAGTGGAACCCGAGGACCCGTCAGTGCTACAGCTAGGTCAGCGCCCTGAGCTCTGGCCTACATGTTTGCCTTATTAGGGCAGTTGCTTATGGCTTCTGTGACCATCTGGCCTGATTAGTTTTCAAACGTGCAAAGTGTTTATTGTACTCGGTTGTTTGCTTACATTGCAGATGTCAAAAACTTTTATTAATTGCTGTTTGCTTGTTTGTATTGCTTTTCTCTTTTTAGAAGAGAGCAGGCTGGAGGCGGTGAGGGAGGCCTTCAGGCATGCTTGGAAGGGCTACAAAGAGTTTGCCTGGGGTCACGATGAGCTCAAACCTGTTTCGAAATCTTATACGGAATGGTTCGGGCTGGGCCTGACCCTTATCGACGCATTGGACACTATGTGGATCTTGGGTCTGAAAAAAGGTGAATAGGTTCATTAGAGGGCAGGCTCTCCTCATGGTGGCCACCATTGCTAGAAGGTGAATTCTGTGCTGACCGTGCGCACTAACGGAGCTGCTTGCTCTACTAGAGTTTGAGGAGGCCAGGGAGTGGGTGGCCAAAGAGCTCACCTTTAACAAGAACGTAGATGTGAACCTGTTTGAGAGCACCATACGCATCCTGGGTGGTCTGCTCAGCACCTACCATCTGACCGGTGACGCACTGTTTCTGGAGAAAGCTGTAAGTGTGTGTGTGTGTCTCACAGCGAGACCTGTATGCTTATTAGAGCACCTAGTGCCTCCTACACTCCTTCTGCAGTTAGTATACTCATTCATCAACAAATCAAATTGCTTGCTGAAGCCGGAGGTTGCCAATATGTCTATTTTAGACAGCCATATGGCCAGATTTAGCCATATTTAGAACGCTACCGTTCTTGATGGTGGGTGCTATTTCGGTTCGTGTCCGGCTGTGCAGAAAGACTTCGGCTCCAGGCTGATGCCCGCCTTCAGCACCCCGTCCAAGATCCCCTACTCGGATGTGAACATCGACAAAGGTACGGCCCACCCACCCCGCTGGACTTCTGACAGCACCATGGCCGAGGTGACCAGCATCCAGCTGGAGTTTCGGGAACTCAGCCGCCTCACTGGAGACCCCAAATACCGGGTGTGTGTGTGTGTGTGTGTGTGTGTGTGTGTGAGATGTATCATGCTATCTTCTATAAACAGTAGATAATTAACCCTTCTGGGACCTGGACCGTGCTGAATGTGTTTTTAATCCCCTTGCTTTTTGTAAGCTGTAGAACCTGACAGCTGCAGAAACTAAGCAATGGTTTCAAACAGGATTGAGTTTTGAGCAGAAAATTACGTGCTCGTGTCTGAGACCCTGGCCCGGTTCTGCCCCTAGGAGGTAGTTATGGAGGTGATGAGGCGGGTGCACAGGCTGGAGGGGAAACACGACGGCCTGGTGCCCATGTTCATCAACACCAACAGCGGGCAGTTCACGCACGTGGGCGTCTACACGCTGGGTGCCCGTGCAGACAGCTACTACGAGTACCTGCTCAAACAGTGGATCCAGGGCGGAAAGAAGGAGACTGAGTGAGTCAGTTCTACGTGCGTGTGCCTATGTGTATCTTAGGTCTGCGTGTGCATGCGCGTGTGAGCATACATGCGTGCTGTTAGGTGTCGTGCATGCGTGCACATACGTGCTGCTAGGTTGTGTTGTACCAACCAAACTTGCACTGTGCCTTTAAGACATAGGATCATTCGATGTTTTTTTAAGCTGTGTGACTTCACTTAATGTTACTGCTGAGTTGGGCAAAAGCTATGGGCAACTGAAAGCTCATTAGTTAGTATTGTATTTATAGTATTAGTTGGTATTGTATTTGTAGTATTGCTACCGTTGTACGTTTTACCATGTCATGTCTGAATAGAACATTTAGTAACAGTGAGAACTGGCTTTGTATGGTCACTGGAGAGAATAAACCAGCCATTTGGAGCGTCCACGCCAGTCTCTGGGTTACTGCCCGTGTAGTCTTTGTTAAACCTGCTCTTCAGTGTCTTTGAAGCCCCCCCCCCCCACATGCTCCATCTCTATCTCTGTGTCTCTCTCTCTCTCTCTCTCTCTCTCTCTCTCTCCCTGTAAAAGCATCACAGCATGTTTGTTAGTCCCTGCAGCGTGTCCTGGCGCTCCAGCTGCTCTCCTCAGGTAACCTTCGCCTGAGCTCCACGTTGCAACAGTCTGGCGATGCCTTTCCCTCCCTGTTCTGTTTGATCATCCCTAACCGCTGACATTTCTGAGCCCGCTTAACCTGCAGGATGGGGCCTCCTCCCAACCAGCATCATGCGTGCCAGCGCCGCGAGCGGAGGCGTGCACCTGCAGGCCTTCAGAGCAGTGAAGAGCCAGGCCTATAAAGCCCAAATACAGTAACGGACAGAGCCGCTAGCTGGCTGTGCGCAGCCCACGTGCTGGTGAGGGGAGCAGAGGAGACCCCTGCAGACTGAACAAGGAGAGCTGAGCGCACCAGCGCAGTGCAGCGCAGCCGTGGCCCCTGCGGCTCTGCGGCTCGCCTCTAGAGCTGAACGTGACGGGCAGCTCTGGGCCTCTGTGATGGTTTACTAATTTGACTTTTGTACAGGCAAACTGTCATGCTCTTTGGGTTCTTTTTTTCTGCTTGGTTTTCTCATGTTTGAAATCCCCTCTTCCTGAAACGCTTGCCTGAAGGTGAAACCACAGATTTGTTTCCGGAACGAAAAGCAAGAGCGCGGCAGCCAGCATGCCGTGGCTGGGCCGGGGCTCTGTGGCACCGTGTCTGACGCTGCGCTCTGTCCCCTGCAGGCTGCTGGAGGACTACGTGCAGGCTGTGGAGGGCATTCAAAAGAACCTGCTGAAGAGGTCGTCTCCTCTTGGCCTCATGTTCGTGGGCGAGCTGTCTCACGGACACTTCAGCCCCAAGATGGTACTTTTAACCGCCTTCAGCCTGAACAAAGCAAAACACAACAACACAGAAACGGGACATTTCGTTTATGTTTCCAAGAGTAGGCGGACCCTGTGAGCTTTGCTCATGTTGGAGGCAAACATCTGGCTGCTCACATCCCAGTTTCCAAACAGTAATTTGTAATGCCAGCAAGTAGATAAACAGAAGAGTCATTTCCTGGAGGCGGATGTTAATAAATCATTTACTCCCTCCTGCTGTCCGTTTTTCCTTTCTGCGCCAATTCCCACCTTCCTTCCCTCTGCTCCGCCGCCTCCCCTCCCCCTTCTCCTCCCGCCAGGACCACTTGGTGTGCTTCCTGCCCGGCACGCTGGCGCTGGGGGTGCACCACGGCCTGCCGGCCGAGCACATGGAGCTGGCACGCCAGCTCATGGAGACGTGCCATCAGATGTACGTGCAGATGGAGACGGGTCTGAGCCCGGAGATCGCCCACTTCAACACACAGGCGGACAGTATCCAAGACGTGGACGTCAAAGTGAGTGGCGCTGCCGGATGTCCTCCACGGCACGTGTAGCGCTGCATGCATCTGGCCCTCTTCAGAGCGGTCCACGAGGCCCAAAACAAGGATTAGGTGCAAAGTGATATCTCGGCTGTACAAAATGCAGTTTTGAAAGGCCAATAGCAGGGTTACCCAGCTTGGTATCCCTGTTGAAACACATAGGCAGTAAAAACACTCAAAATACTAACCATCAGTAGTAGGCAAGAGGTCATAGTCTGCAAATGTTCCTCCTTCACAATTTGTAATTAAACATGTCATAATATATCACTGTGCATTAAATGTTTTGCACATTTTTGACAACACTGGCAGAATTCCAGAATTGTAGCGGTTTACTAATTCTGGGCCGTAGAGTCAGAGAGTCCTGTTTTTTTTTTTGCGTGTCCTGATGGCGTTGGTAATACTGGGCAGTGCTGACATGCTGTCCCTGTCCTTTGCACGGCCCAGCCTGCAGACAGACACAACCTCTTGCGGCCAGAGACTGTGGAGAGCCTCTTCTACCTGTACCGATTCACCAAGGACAGGAAGTACCAGACGTGGGGCTGGGAGATCCTGCAGAGCTTTAACAAGTACACCAGGGTGAGTAGGGCCAAAACCCCTCCAGACTTTGACTGGACTCGCGCTTAAACCTGCCCTTGATGTTTTTATAGTATGTGGTGAAGTGTTCAGTAGTCTTCTTACTTTGAGAAGCTCATAATCCATAGAGTGGAGCTGGGTGGAGGTCCAGGTTGGGTGTGGGGGTGAATGTTTCTCCGAGTCTGTGTAAAAGTAGGCTTGGCCGTCTGAGTCCACTGCAGTTGGTTAATCTTTCCTCAAACGCTGGATTCCTGCTTTGACACGGGCTTGTCCCATCAGGTTGACACAGGTGGCTACACGTCCATCAATAACGTGCGAGACCCCACATCTCCCAGCCCACGGGACAAGATGGAGAGCTTCTTCCTGGGTGAGACGCTCAAATACTTCTACCTGCTGTTTTCAGACGACTCCAACATTATAAACCTGGACAAATACGTGTTCAATACAGAGGCCCATCCTCTGCCTATATGGCCGCAGACAGATTGATGGGAGTACAGGAGTGCATGCATGCACGTGCGTACACACACCATTCAGGGTCTTGCACACAGATTTTCCAATCTTTTTGATATCCAAACTGCCATACTTCATCTACTCTGGGACAATCTTTTGTAATTGGTATTTGTTTCATTATTGAAAATGATTGTTAATAAATAGTGTGGGGATATGCAGAGTTAATGTATCTGCAAATGGGGAGAATCAGAGCGACTTAAATTTTTTAATGTTCTTTTCTTGGTGTTTGGTGTGGACTATGCCGCTTCCATGTGCTGTTTGAAGGTCCTTCCTCAAAGGACAAATACAAAAGTCTGATTGGCTCTGAGCTTAAAGATGCTCACCCTTAACCATATCTGGTTCCGACTGTGCTTCCTCCTGGCCCTGTGGCGATGGAGACGGGTGCGCAGATGTGGAGTGGTCATAGCCCCAGCTGTAACAGCGAGGACGCAGAGCGGACATGGAGCAGATGTTCTGCTGCCCCATAGCTGCTCTGCTTTCAACGAGACCAATTCACTTTCAAACTGTGAAGCTTTTTGTGTAGAGGCTTCAAGCACTTTGTAGTGGTAAGGTGGTGTGGGTGGGTGGGTGGGTGTTTGGTGTGTTTTGAAGGGAGCAGCTGTTACTGAGAGCGCGTGTGTACGTGTGTGTTTATCAGATGCTAGAAAGCAATTCTACATCACTGTTTTATGGACTTTGCTTTAGTTATTTTCTGCTACGGTTTACAATGAAGGTATTCTAATATGGATTTGTATAAATATTGTCTGTTGCTCCTGCCCCTTGCTGGCACAGAAGCTAAAGCCATTCCTGTACATGGGAACAACGTGTCTTGGTTTGGTATTGATTATTGGTTTATTGTGTCCCTTTATAGAGTTATGAACCGATGAAACAGTCTCTTTTTATTTGAGAGAATGTGTTCTGTTTACTAGGTGTTTAGTAAGCACAACACTGTATTTGAAGAATGTTTTTTTTTCTTTTTCCTTTCCATCATGTGACCTTAACTAAAAGTGAACATGGAGCATAACTGCACCTTTTGTGACTTTTTTTCGTCCCATACGTCTGCTGTGATGTGCTATATTAGAACAGCTGACAGAACAGCTTGTTGCTGGTGCAGCTGTTGTATGTCTGAATGAGCACCTGAGCTCGTAGGCTGTTTGTGGGTTAGGTTTGTGCATTGATGTGTGGTGTTGTACCCGAAAGAAATTGGGGTCATATTAGAGCCTGTTCTTAAAACACTGAACAGCTCTCTGGCCTCGTACTCATTTTACTCTGGCTGTGCCTTTGAATCCTTCCTAAGCGATGGTAATAAAATGTTATCCATTTTGAGACATGAGCATTATGTTTGTCTTGAACCATCCCATAAACACCTGTGGTTGGAGTGTTTACAGATACTGAGAAACACTTGTTTATTTATAAAAGTCTATAGATTTATTTATAAAAATGAGGGAAATAACATGCACATATATATATTTGATGATGAATCAAACCAATGTGTGTGCTTTTTTTTTTTTTTTTAAATTATAATAAAGCAAACATTTGTCTCCCATTTAAAACAAAGGGCTTTTCATCCGTTTTATTTTTCCACCACACCCCAGTGGTGTGTTGATTTTCTTAAACCTAATGGATATTGACAAATCTTAATCACTGACCAAAGATGTATTGTAATTTTAAAGATTTTTTAGGAAAACATATTGGGGTCCTTGGCGCAGCCATTATGGCTTGTTAATGGTGAGCGTATTGCTAATTAAGGGAGGCAAGTGCCTAAGCTGGCGATTTGGGACTCTAGCGAGGCTAACTTCTGGAACTGAAACTGGAAAGTGTGTAATCATGAGCTTGTAAAAAAAAGAACCTTTTGTCAATAAAAGCCTATTTCTCAAAGCTGTTGTGCGTTTTTTGTGCAAAATTCTCAGGGAGGGGGAAGTGGGTGTCTTAAAAGCACAAGTGATACAAAACATTCAGAACATCTTTTCCCTGGATGTTTTCACCCACTGTGCAATGAGTTCCGCCTCTCTCTGCCGCGCCTTAACCACAGAGGAAGGGTCCGCTGTATTGGATGCCCTGACAAAGACAAAAATTCATCATCTTTCCGATACCTTAACAGAGGGAGGTACGGTTCTGTGCTGTTAAATTCATTGCCCGTTGCTCATTAAAACTCGCAGAAACAGTTTTGTGTGTAAAAAGTGCAGTCACAACTCCCAGCTGGACAAAACAGTGAAAGTGCTGATTTAAACAAGACTGATTTCCTTTATCAACTCACCTTAGGTCCAGATGATGAGCTCCCTCTGGAATGTTAATGGCAATCAAAGATGGACTTAGTGACTTCCTGATCTGGAAATTAAAGAAAGAGGGGGGAAAAAATGTTGCAGTGACATCAATATTACACCACTGGAGCAAAGCGTTTTGTAGTACTCAGTAATCTCATACTGTGGTGGAGAACATGTCAGTGGTTTAGTGTCTTACCCCTCCATTCGCCCACGGATCCAAATCGCCATTTGAGAAGATGATATTGCTAGCTGTTAAAAGAGCTGGAGAGGAGGCAGCATAAACAAAGCCTGTTGAATTTGCATCACAACAACACTCGGATGCTGCTGCGTAGGAAATACAGCCGTTTAAACAAACGTGTTGGTTCTAAAGGGTGGATAAACCTGAGTATGCTTCAGTAGGTTCTAGCATGCTAAAGGCGTTAAGTTAAGCAGGGCCATATCCATCTGCTCACCATCCCCCCAGTACTGGGTTCTGAGCCAGCCTGGGCGCGGCACCACCGCCCAACGCTTTGCGCAGTAATCCTCCCTCATTCTCTGGGTAAAGGGCATGGGTGGGAACATGTCAGTCACGTTGTTGCTCTCGAAGCACATCTCAATCTCTGTGCAGGCCTAGCAAACACCCAAGCATCACAGATACTTTAATCGCCACTCTGCAGTATGAAAACCAAGTCTAAACAAAAGGACACTGTACGTTGGTTTAGTTGCTCTTGCAGCAGAACTAGGTGAACTAAGACTTGGGTTTTTGACGCAGTAAGGGAAAAAGCCTTCTGACGAACCTGATAGTCCCAGGCCAAGCTGTTAAGACCAAGGCCACAGCCAGTAGGATCTGCACACTCCACGTAGAGCGAGTAGAGGTTATAACAGGTCTGCTCCCCTGTAGCGTTATAAACAATACCTGGGGGAGGGGGTTAATGGTCCATGATGCATCCAAACACTGAACGGTGTATTGTTTCTCCTTTTAATCATAACCCAAATGAGATAAATTGTGATTTCGCGCCCTAATATAGAACACACAAAATTGTTCATTTGCCACCAGTGTAGTGGGTTGATGTTCCTTACCGACAGCATCTCTAAGAGCTGAAAGCACATCAGTTCCATTCAACAGGGTATCGCACACCACCTAAAGTGTAAAAATAAGCAGACAACAAGTTACTGTCTGTGAAGACACAAACAATGCTAATTTTGACTGAACTGCAGCTCTGAGGCCCATGTGCATCTTGTACCAAACGGGGAAGTCAGTAGTGCTGTAACTGGGAAAGAGGCATTTCATGTTATGCATCTACCAGCCCATCAGCTGTTTGCATGGTTACACTGTGCATTTTAGGGTTGCCCTCTTAGGGTGTTGAAGCACATAACATTGCTTCATAGCCACAAAGATTATTTGCCTCTTACAAATGATAAGTCTACCAGATGCTGACCAGTGCCCTCTGGTGATGAGGTCATGTGATGCTACTTGTACCCATGCAAAACTAAACTGGATATAAATGGCAAATAGTACAACCTTAACAGGGAACGCAGGCAGCGCAGTAATGAAGGTAGTGCTATACGGGTAGTCCAACATGGCCAGTAAGGTGAAGGCGTTGCGCAGGAAGCCATTCAGCTGGTGGATGTCTTTAGGGGAGGAGGGAGTCTTACACAGGGAAAACGCTGATTGGATGTGTGTGTAGTCTACGCCCCCAAAAAATAAATAAATAAAGAGGGGTTTTTAAAAAAGATGAATATATCAGAACATTTGGTTTGTTACCAATTGGCTTAAAGTGTCATTCACTTGTATTTGGAAGAAATTACCTTCTTGCTCTGCCAATGTCTGCAGCTTCTGAAATGCCTCTCTCACTGTATCTTTACAGGCTGGGTTATAATTCTCATAATCCTTCATGGGAATGTTAACACCAGAATTAATTAGCAATTCAAAGTTTACACAGGAGAACATACAAATGTTAAAAGCAGAGAAGGACGACTCACCGCCGTGACATCCCAGAAAAACTGCCTGGTGTCACCCATTCCTGCCGTGGACAAGATGGGAGCACTGGCGGCTAATGCCCCAGCAACAATGTTAGGGTACCTTATTCTCATGTAGACGCTCAACATGCCACCATAGCTAGACAGAGAAGGTAAGGTTATTATACTGCACAGTGTGGTTTAAATGTGATTTTGTGCACTTAAGGCTTGTGTCTGTACTGTGTTTCTGAACATCACTAATATGAGTCAGAACGGAGTAGGTTGAGCTGTCTGAAGGTCAAAATACCTTCCTCCAAATACGATAACAGGGCACTTTTGAGCACCCAATTCCTTCTTCAGCTCTGTTACCATGACGGCATAGTCAGCCAGGGCCTGCTCCACAGTCAAGAGCCCTATCTGTGGGATGTTAAAGGATTCTTGCCCAAAAGGCAAAGATTTCCCATAAAATCTCTGGAAATAATAATAATAAAAAAAAGACCCATGTTGTTGGAAAATACATTCCTGCAAGAACACAAGACAGATAAATGAAGCAATGTGTGCATACACAGAAACAAACTACATTTACAGCTCACGTATACACGTCTGGGAACACATTTTGGGCAAAGGATGCTGACCAGGATGGGCTCACAATGCCTGATTTGAAATCTTAATGAACAATGATCCTAGACCAGCCTTCTTAATGAAATTACAATTCTTCTGGAGGCTTTGCTTGTCAGTATACCGTAAACCTCGCTATGACTAACGTCCTAAGTTCTGATCTTGATAACGTGTAGATGTCTCATGACTCAGTTTGTGTTTTTAGGTGACAATCTCACATGCTCAGCAAAAATGACCAATGCGCCCTGCACAGCTGCCAATTCTGTGAGGAATCCAGTGTTCAGAGCAAAGTCCCATATGTCTCCTTCATTGCCAGTGTAGAAAAAAATTGGTCCATAGTTCTTCCTCCAGTACTGATCTAAGGAAACAAAAAAATCTGCATATAGCATCCAATCCTATGGCCTCGGTTTAGAAAGCAACATGAACATGAACAACAGTGCGGACCTGTGATGAGGTAACGCTGAGCAAACGTGCCGTTGCCCAGGCTGTTGTAGTTGAAGTGGTCCAGAACTTGGGGAAAATACTTTTCAATGAACTGAGGCTCGGGGTCTATTGTGAAAGCGGATCTCCTTTGCTGCCACTAAGCGCAAGGGAAGAACAGAACCATTTTTACACCAAAGTAACGGTACGGCAGTAGAACAACACCTTACAGCAGCGCTAACCCACAACTTACCGCAGATTGTCCGAAAGCCCGAGCAACAATTCCCCCACAGAGAACAGTGAGGCTAAGCGCAAAAAGACACGACTGGCCTGCCATTCTAAGGAGAAACTCGTAAAATCAAAGCAAAGCACAGAGAACGTTAAAGCGTCTTATTACTGTCATGTGATTTCGCATCATGTGACAGGCTTTTTCTTTTTTCTTTTTTTTTTTTTGTAGGCATGGTGCAGACAGCCGAAAATGAAAGTTTAAAAATGTAACTTTACGCTACAGTATAAAACAAAACTGATCATTTGAGTACACTACTGATATATAAGATAAATACTTTGTTAGACTGTTTTATTTATACTGATGTTCGATTGACACGTTAAATGTCATTTCAAAATAAAAGACGCAGATAGCAGAAACCTAGAAACTTAATGTGTAATTTGTGATGTGACCTAATCTTTTTAAATTGTATGGCACCTGATTTACCTGAACTTCTATTTAAAATCTATAGGTTATAGATTTTGATGAGTGTTTTTTTGCCTACATCTAATGTTGCTGCAGGAGACACACCAAAGAGCACGTATTCCTGCTGCGCCACCTCCTGGAGACATTATATTCTACAGCTGTGATAAAAATAAAATAGAAATTCACATATGAAGATTTTAAAGAGTCAGAGAGAGAACGAGACAGAGTAATGATTAATAACTACAAACATGACAGCAGCAGCAGCAGCAACAACAATGGAACAATAATAGTGAAAGTAGCCCATTGGCCTAAAGTTTGCTAACAGTGCACAAATATAGTAGAACAATAACTATGGAGAACGGTGTGCCAATATTGTTTACTGTAATGTAACCATTAAAATCTACAAGGAAATACAGATCACTCTGAAACTGTAGTAGGCAAAACTGTACTTACTTGTTAATACTATAAGCAATATTATAAAGCAAAATTATAACATAATATTATAAGCAGTTAGTTACATAAACTCTTGGACCAGAACCAACAACGATACACATAAACCTTTCCTCATAACTGACATCAAGTTGATAACAATATTTAGACATAATAAAGCAAACACTATGGCCAACAATTTTACCATCTCTCAGAGGACTCTTTGCGATAGCTATTGTGTATGCACGTTCAACACAGACCCACTGTATTCTTGTCTGTTTACTCCCACACCCTGCCAACTTGCAGGAATGTCACAAACCTGGTTTCCTGCTAGGTGAGGGCGGGACATACAGCTCCCACACTTTAGTTCCTGGTAGGTACAGACATACAGTGTCAAGCTCCTGCTCTGGAGCTGGACTTTTCTCCACTGCAACTGGCTGAAGCGGTGAGGTGAGTAGTGGTGAGTAGTGCCGTCTTCAGGCCTTCACTGTGATCGTTGGCAAGCTCGGAGTAAAGCTGGCATTTAAAGAAACTTGCCGTGCTTGTTTCATGCTTTTTCAAGTAGATAATTCTACTTTTACGGCTTAAGTAGGTTTTAAGATCAGAACTCTACACGTTTGGAAGCAATTGCTTTTCTGTACGTAGTGGCCTGGAATTGTTATGCTGTATGATATTTTTTAGCAAGGCATAACATTTACAAACCTGACAAAATGTAGGGCAAAGGAGTCATATAGTTCTTCCATACATTCCTTCAAGGAATGGGCAATTCATTTTTTCATCACCAAGTCTCGGCATTGACCAAATCATCTCTATGAAATGCATATCTCCAATGTACATATTCCGGAGGTAGTGCAAACCATGAAGCATTTATCTGAGAAGAGATTATTGCTGTAGGCTGTACATTCGGAGTCATGCTGTACACGGAGCTGATCCGACTGTGGGATGAAGCCGTGCGGGCGGTGGATGCCCAGGACTTGCACCGCGCTCTCGCCTCACTCAACCTTATCACCGAGCCCACCTCTCGCACGCTGTTCGTCACCGCAGCCGTCCACCTCTCCCTGCGCCAGATTGATCTGGCAATCAAAGTAAGCCCACCCCGCCAAATACAGGTGCCAAGGAAACCAAAATAGCAGACACAGCCTGTAAAAGTCTGTAAGGACCTGTAGCTGGTAAGTGAGCATGACTGATAACAAATGACTGACCTTAGGTTTATAAGAGTACCTGAGTGTGTTTGAATGTTTCATGTGGTTTCAGGCTTTGGATCAGGTTATTGCAAAGGATGAGAGGCTTGCCGTAGGTTTCTTTCAAAGGGCTGCTGTGCACATGATGGCAAACAGGTGTGATAGCTGCTGTCACATCTTCATGGCAGTCAGAGTCAGTCTCTGTGGATTAATGCACGTGCAATGGGCAAGCTGGACTTTTTGAGCCGTCTGACAGTTTTTTTTCTGCTTCATGACCTCAGTCTTTGTGTGCTCCGTCTCTCTTTCTCAGACTGGAAGAGGCTCTACGTGACTGTATGTGGGCACAGAAGTATATGCGAGACAATGCTGTCATTGACTACAAACAGCTGGGACTGCGCTATAAACTCTACAGCTGGCAGGTTGGAGCACCCACAAACCTTCACATTTCTCCGTTTTCATATTCCTTCTTATCATCTGCCACGAACCCACAAGGAAATTGCTGGCATTCTCGTTTCCCTGAGGTCAATGCTGCCATTGTGTGTGGTGGTGGTGCTTGGATCCACCTGGGTTGATGGCTGTCAGCAAATCCTCTTTAAGACGCAAAAGGGAGTGCTCTAGTCTTATGAAATGTCAAATGCCAAGGAGCAAAAAGACACGCCACACATTCCACAACGGCAAGGTGGAGCTTTGCCCAGCTGAAGCAACTTGAGCTGGGGGAAATATGTGTGTGCACATATTTGTTCCTGTATAGCATGTTGTGAATTTGGGGTAGGGAGGGTGATGAGGAAAATGGATTTCATTACCTACTCGAGAGGATAAAAATACTGAAAGTGTTTCTGGTCTACTTCCTGGTATGCGATGGAATTTCCAACATGAGGAAATCCTGCGTCTTACAGTGAATGATGATGTCACACACATTGTATTCCCAACAAACACAACAGGTTGCACATAGGATTGTGACATTATGACATAATATCACTAAAGTTCAATGTTGATGTATTGGGGATTTTTTGTCTCTGTGTGTGTGTGTGTGTGTGTGTGTGTGTGTGTTTCACAGGTCCTGTATAATGCAGCAGCGGTCTACTGCAGAATGAACCAGTGGGAGAAAGCGGAACAAACACTGCTGTCGGCCTCCCAGGAGCGGGGTGGGCGGGGCAGCCAGATGGACTCCGCTATGAGCAACATAGCAGTGAGCCTCAGCATATGCTGCTATTCCACATGCCCTCACCCCCATACCCAGTCCTGGATAACCATCACCTTTATATTTATATATAATGTTTATTTACTTTTTTTAGAAAAGGATATATGGGGGCTCACGTGTTGTAAAATCCTTAATTAATCTTACAATTATAGTTTACAAAATCTAAATAATATAATGTAAAAATGTAAAAAAAAAATAAAAAAAAAGTCAATGCAGTATATCCATGCTGCGGAAGGATGGTTCATTCAGCTCTGGCAGTAGATTGTTAATGGTAGCCAGCGGTAGAAGCTTTAATTCCACATATTGCTGTATTTGCGTCTTTGGTAGAGGAGGGAGGTGATCGTTCCTCTCATGGTCCCAGAAGGATTGGTGTTCCGGCCCAGGAAGCAGGATGTGGAGGAACTTCATCCAAGAGACTTCCTGGGTAAAGCGGAGGTAATCCTACTTACTAAAGTTAGCAACTGTTGGTCAGCAGAGGCCTTCAAAAGACTAAAATGATAAATATCTCATTTAACATTCTATTTTCCAGGTCATAATTTCTGACATCCCAAATGATGACTTTGGAGGCTTTGAACCTCTCAGGTTGCAGGTAGGATTACCTCTTCTAATTTAATATGAAATAACATTTTGGTTATGTTTGGGGAGGCTATCAAATATGACACAATCAGACATACATCAGCTTCACTTTTCACGTCCATTTTGGACTGCAATGAAAGAAAAGCTCATAGTGACAACTTGTCTTTACAACTCTAGCCAGAAAGCTATAAGGATTTGAGCACTGTTGTGGCAATGTAGCTCTTGCAACACTTGTCTCAGGTTTCAGATTAAACCACACTTGGCTGTATGTGTTTCTTTGCAGAAACCTGGGTATTATGAGCCAAAGGTAGAGGAGGGTCAGTAAGTATACTCATCAGTAATTAAAGGTCATATCCTTATAAAGTAAAAGACTGATCCTCAAATACGTCTGCACATTGTCAATAATATAAACACCTTGACATAACCTTATGAAAGAGCTGTATACAAATATCACCAGTGACAAAAACAGTAATAACAACAACAGCTAGCTTTAACGAACTGCACAGCCAATATTGCGAACCCAGTATGAGGTGAGCTGACCCGGGAGAGCGAGACAAATCGTTACCTAACGAGCGCCGCTTGTAGGGATTCGCGCTACATGCGCGTGAAGTGCAAGTATGTGGCCCGAGGCGCGGGAGAGCTGACCGTTCCCGTTGGAGCGCACGTGTTCGTGTTCAGCGACAATGACAGGGACGGTCTGGCTACAGTTATATACGACGGCAAGGTGCGGTCCGATATCTTTTAGTAACGTTCCAGTGCAGCGTGACTCACGCTGCGTGATGTTTTTAGAGGCACAATGCTTATTTATATTTTCCTTCTGTACTCTTTTTTTTTTTTTGCTCTAGAGAGGCCTGCTTCCTAACCACCTGCTTGAACCTGTGACAAAAAAAACGAAAAGCAAAAATAAAAAAGATGTAAGCAGTTCTTTATTTTTGATTTGACTATTAGTATTCCTGGTTTATTACAGTTCACACTACCTTTAGTGCATACAGTCATAACATATCAGAATGTTTCTCCCTCTCCTGTATTATCAACTCTTCATCATTTGTTTTTGTAGGAGGTGACCTAAAAATGTGTGCCTTTATTCAGAGCTTCTAATAGATACTGGCTTACATGTTTTCCAAAAATAAAGACAAAGGTTATTTTTCCAAAAATAAAAATGTCCATTTAGTATTATTTTCCAGCAAACCAAAGGCTGAAAATTTGAACTGATAATAAAAAGGAGCTAAACTGAGGAAATCACTGGCATTAAAAAGATTCTCCTCTATGCCTATCCGTGTCAAACTCTGTTAATGCGTGCTTAACCTCTGGTAGATTTATGAACAGCCAGGACCTACTCAGCCACCGTCTCTGCCCTCTGCAGAGCCTGCCCCATGGAATCCCTCTCCCGCCCAGCCTGAAGCCGCCCACGCGCCCACAGACTGTGACTTCGTCTCCCCCAGGTACAGCCAACTGCGTTAAAGCCCCAACTGATTACACTTGGTCATTCAATTTTGGCCTCCAGATCTAAATCCAGTCCTGAATTTTATAATAACTGGTGTTTAATCATAGAATTCATCTAAACTGTTAGCCACTGAGACCTAGTTAATGAGACTCTCAAACCAGTGTAGTTTGTTAGGAAAAAAGGGATGTTGAAAATATTTATTTCTAAATTGTCTGAACGTGTTTCTGTTGCCATGCCATTTGGGCTTTGATTTGCCTGTAGACCTGGCCCCACCCTCTCCTTCCACAACACAGCCCAGCTCAGCAGGATTACAGCAAGCCCAACAGCCCACCAGCCCCATAGCCAACCCTGCCCAGCAGGTGAGAGTGAACTATAGCCAACTAAAACTTGCCTGTACTCAAGGAATTTGTGATAGGCCTGTCTGGGGAAATGAGCCATTCCTGGAAGACATGTCTTTATGATAATACTAGAGATTTCAATCATAAAACGTTCAGTTTCACCCTGTATACCTGTGAAAAAACATCACATTTCTATTTTAGGCAGGTGTTTCTATGCACATGGCAAGTGCAGGCTTTAATAAATATTTATATCTGTGTTTGTGTGAGATGTTTTAATATAAAAGGATTAGTCTTCCTTCTGAAGTGTTATTAGTGTTTGACCTATAGTTTGCTCTTCCAGAATATGGTAAGCAAGTGGTATTTATTCCTCTTTTGAAATGCTTTTAAACTTTATCGCTCCAGCTAAATCATGCTTTTGAAGTACGAGGCTGAATATGACTAATCCAGAAGCCTCTCTTGGCTTCTCTGGGAGAAATCAAATTCAGTCAGTGAACAGCACTTTGATATGGCCTGATTCAGTCAGGACTGAAACCCAAGGGAGGAAAACGAAGCCAGATAAAAATATAACCTGGACTATTTGAGAGCAAAGCACCATATGCTCTCTGCCTCAGAGGACTAGACCTGAATATTGTCCAATGTCAGAGCCTCCGGAAGCATATGTGTGATAATTCACATGTAGGAAATGTAATTGGACCGGAAAAGAAAAAGAAAAAGACGTTTGCTTCGCGCTTAAATATGGGTCATTGAACTTGACTCCATCTGACTATCATGTGATATGATACAGAAACTGATCAAATTACATTGTTTTTTTCTTGGAGTGTTCCAAGAAAAATCTAAGTTGTGTATCCAAGCTTATAAGAGTGTGAGTCTGTAAACACATTTCACTTTTTTTTTTTTTTTTTACTTTACCCAAGACTAAGGGAGCAGGATCAGCCATACTAAAGGTACACTACAGATACACCATAGCCCTCAGTGTACCACTAGACACACCGTACCATGAGCTACAGGAGAGAATCGCTCAGAAATTAGGACAGCCTTCTGCATTCATTCGCCTTAGGTAATTCTTACAACTTGCCAACCTGCTTTTCTCAGCCACAGTTTTAAATGCATTTTCAAGGCTATCAGACGAATGGCTTCGGCTCATCTCCTGTGTCCTCCTGTAGGCACAAGCAACATGGGTCCCCAGTATTGAGACCCCTGGAGGGGGACGGAAGAGTAGAGGGCCTGGCCAAGGTGGTAGAGTCGGGCCGAGCAACCCTGTGGTGTCAGGTAGTCATTCCGTGATTTTCACTACAGGTGAACTAAGCAGCACAGTTTTGTGTGGCACTACAATCCAGCAGACTGGCTCTGAACTTAAACAATGACTGAGGTTACAGTGCAGAATGTCTCAAGAGGCTGTATCATAATAGAGTCGCAGTCCTTTTTATATTTATATTTCATTTTAAATGATCATTTCTTTTACATTTCCTGTTAAATTGATTGTTACAATTCAGTAAGGAAGACTATGTATTCACAGACCTGGGGTAACTACATAATTTAGGCAGTACAGATGTTTCACTTCAAATCCAGGTTGCTGGAGTACATAGTGAAAACAATGAAAACTGTTCTTGTCTAATGACTCAGGGCTGTGTTTTATGTCCTCTGGAAATCTCACCTTATCCAGCCCGAGGATCCTCTGGCCGGCAGAACTATTCTATACCAGATGGTGGCACTATATAACTATGTGCCACAGGGCCCTGAGGACCTTGAGTTTAGTGAGGGGGACACCATCGACGTCCTCAGTGAAGGTACATACACCTGGAAAGCACCATTTGTATTGTTTATACCATATATATGCAACTAATTAGAGTTACGGTACATTGTGGTAGTGCTGTCATGTTATGAGGCACTTCTCTAAATAACTATCCTTTCCTTATAAGTCGAGCAAAGTCACATTACACTGTATCTGAAGCTATTCTGTTTTGCAGTGAATGAAGAATGGCTGGAGGGACACACTGGTGGAAATATTGGAATTTTCCCAAGTTGCTTTGCCTATAAAGAGTCAGATAAAGTCAGACAATAAAACATCACTACAAAATCTAAATTAGCCATATATGACTGTAATTAGGGTACATGTCTTGGACATTACTTTACATATTTCATACAACTTAAAGTCAATCATACGTTAACACCTATCACACACACACACACACACACACACACACACACAAAAATCTTTATAATCAATTTGTTTATATGTAATCACATTTCTTATTTTTCCATCTCACTTTGAGAATCATTGAGGACATTTCTGTAATATTACACAGTTAAAAATTAATTGAATCTTAGAACAAATATGACTTTCAATCAGATTTACCTGCATTACTTATTGGAATTATTATAGTTTACTTGAGTAAATACTTAAACTCTCTGAGGAACAATTCTGTTTGATACAATACATGCATAAAATCTAGGTTTATGTCATAACATGGAAGCTTCCTGTAAAGCTTTCTGAATGGATAATAGGTAATGTAGTTGCCTTTGACTGATGAGTCATTCACTCGATTGTCTGTTATCTGACTAAAAGAAATAGCAGGAACTTTCAAGTGAAAGGATCAGACATTTCTAATCATGCTTTGTTCTGATACAGCATGATAGGTTCTTTTCATTTATCTTTTTTTTGCTGATTAGAAATTTTGCTCTTCTAAAGGTGATATTTGTGCTAACTTTTCCTACTGCAAACATTTCTTTGGTTTATAGCTTTGCTGCAATATATATTTGTGCTCAATCATTCTCTTATCAGATTAAATGTACTATCTGGAAGCACTTTTAGACATAATTAAATGACATTTAGAGAATTTAAAGTGAACCCTAACTAGAGTCTGTCACGGAACGCTCGACTCCCGCGAGGCACGTGGTTTGGCCAGCCACGTGCAGTGGGAGGACTTTCATTTGTGGCCACGCCTCCACACACCTGTACTTCGTTTTGTCTGTGTGTATGTAGACGTAATGTCTGAATGTAACGTGTTTGTGTTAGATGTATTATTGTGTATCATGTTTATCGTTTGTAATACGTGTGAGTGCCGCTGTCCTTTATGAAATAAATGTTCGTCCCCGTCAGGAAGTCTGTGCGTCCTGCACCACGCCCACCGGCACTCGGGCCGAAGCACGTTAGAGTCCATGTGGGTTAATTTGGATAAATAGGCTAATGTAGTATAGTAATATGTGGAAGGAGGAATTTTGGATGCTTTTGGACATCACCAAATCATACAAAGTCCAAGGAGCTTTAGTGTTCCACGTGTGACCAGTTCTCATTTATATAACTGCCACCTGCCTCTCTTAGCTTCCAGTTCACCTCAGGACAAATCTATATAGTATTAAGGGTCTACCAAACGACACTTTTATAACAATGGTTTATCATAGCCGGGTGGGCCACATGTTGCTTTTTCATCTAAAACATAGTCCCCTGCACCCAGCTCCACCATACGCTCCACTGTCACACTTGGTCAGATGTTGGAGCAGTATGCTTAGATCATTCTCCCAGTCGTTTCTAAGAGGAAACGAAGCTGGACGTGAGGTTTCAGCAGTATTGTGGTTAATGGAGTGGAGGCGTGACCCGGCCTCTCTTTCCGGTGTGTGTCTGCGCGCACACACACACATTTGAGGACCCCTGAATCTAATTAAGGCTATATCTCACTCCGTATCGCAAAACTTTCAAGACCGAGGATTAGCTACACGTCTCATTCGGATCCATCATTTGTCCATTCATTTCTTTTTACAACGTGGTGCTGAGAAAAGTAAATTGCAAACTAATGACGAGTCAAGCTCGTTTATCTTAATTGCATCGTCTTAAAAAGCTATAAATCTGTGGGCCAAAATCCTCGGCAGACGCGGTGGGTTAACTCAAAGAAAATACGGCAGAAGTGAATGGGAACGACCGCTTCAGATGCGACCATCTGCGACTATTAATAGCCCAAGGTACGGCGTGTGACTGATCCATTGGGTAGATGTCTGTAGCCTCAACTAATTTTTCCTTACACGCTTAAAGAGATGACCCACATCATACGGGCTTACTGATGCAACAGAGGGGACTCCATTAGTCAAACTGAGTAAGTAACTGTTTAGCCTGAGTAAGGCTACTGCTACTGAGTAGCCTGAGTAAGTAACTGTTTAAGGTGGTCAGCAGAGTCAACCAAAGCGTTTGTTTACTGGTCCGTAGAGGGACTGTATGAGGAATCAAGTTCTTTGTTTTTCTCCTCAGGCCACACAGCCACTGATGGAGAGTTCTCTGTAGCTCACTAAAGGAGGGCAGCAGCGATTTCACTGAATTAAGAAACTAGGAGGGTTTAAGATACTGTTTACTTCGCCCAGATGGAGATTAGTGAGGTCGATGTTGTTTGAAACACGCGTACGCACATCCAAACACTGTCCTCATTCTGTAGTATTTGTACATTCCTTCCTCTTAATGGAAGGAGAATGACAATGTGAGCAATTTCCAAATGAAGAAGGCTTGTGGCCTTGCTTGAAAATTCAATCATACATCAAAAATAATTCGAAAATGTATAGCGCCAATATGCAAGCCAAACAGAGGAACAAATGAGGCCACGGCATGCGTTTGATACTCAAGACTTACACGCCAACGTTCAAGAGTGTTTCAGGCGTCACATCGCATCGGTCACCTATGACTGGTACTATCGGAACCAGTCCGCGACCATTCCGACGTAAACCCTGAGGACTAAAAATACCGCACTTGAAAGACGTTCCCTTTTCTGACCAAGCAGAACTACAATGTTGTTTGTTCCTAGGCAACGTGGTCGCCTGCGTCATTTCCTCCGGTGCGCTGCTCTGCGCGTTTCACTGTAGCCTCAGCGGCAAGGAAGGCGAGCGGTCCACGGCACACGAGCTGAACGCGGCAGGAAAGTTGAAGCGCGCGTCTCCGACGTTACTATGCTGCTTTTCACTCTGCAATTGTTTTATCTCTCCGGCTGTTCACTAATACAACTGTTTGGGGTGGAATGAACTCTCACACACTTCGATACCTCGTTGGACTTAATTCATTAATGGTATGGCTTTTCTACATTTGTTTCTGCCGAAACAGTACAATTTTCAATTCTAGTCAGCTTTTTGCATATCTAACGGGAGACCTACATATACCTTTGCTTAGAATTATATAATGGGCCTTTATGGTGTGATTTTTATTTTATTTTTTTCTTTCAGTATCCTTTTAAACTTTATATTAGCCTTTCATAAGTGAGGACACACTTAACCGATTCTGCCCGATAGCAAGGTTTAGCAAGCAACTAAATATGACGAGTCTTATCTGCAAACAAGGCTACATGGAACAAGTGCGGTGCGGTTCTGTTCCACGAAAAGAGGGGACGCTACTTCAGCGCTTTTCTCAGTGCGTAATCTGAAATCTTCCCACGACATTGTTCTTTTGCTCGAGTTAAAGGATGAGCACAGATCTGGAGCGCGCGTCGCTGAAATCGGGTGCGAACTCTATGGGGTCCGGCGGGCGCGCATTGTCCGTTAACGTGAAGAAGCTACATAACGCGCTCAACGTGTTGCTCAACGACTTCGAGAGAGAGCAGTTCATCCACTGTCTCAACGTCTACCACGCCAAGCGCAATGTATTCGATCTTGTTCAGACTCTCAAAATCATTCTCAATACACCTAGCAAACGCCAGCTGTTACCCATGCTGCGCCTCGTTATCCCACGCTCAGATCAACTGTTGTTTGACCAGTACACTTCAGAAGGTCTCTATTTAAAAACAGAACTGTTAACAACTGCCGTCAACCCACAGTGTCCCGACGAAATAAATAATACAAATAATATAAACGTGCATGTCCGAACCCCCTCAGTCCACTTTGTCGAGCAGCAGGAGCAGGCTCAGCCTTGCCACGTAACTTCACAGCCGTTGCCCGATATCAGCACCACCGCTGAGGGAACAGCGCCCGCAGTCCCGAGCCTAACCATGGCGCAGACGCATGAGGCGCCCGACGAAATCCGACAGGTTACCCTGAAACGCAGCAAGAGCAATGAGGGATTGGGCTTCAGCATCCGGGGCGGTTCAGAACACGGAGTAGGAATCTACGTCTCCCTGGTGGAGCCAGGATCCTCAGCAGAGAGAGAGGGACTGAGAGTTGGAGACCAGATCATCACCGTCAATGACATGGTTTTTGACCGAGTCACCCATGGAGAGGCAGTTAAGGTGAGAGTGAGAGTGTGAGTGTGTGTGTGTGTGTGTGTGTGTGTGTGTGTGTTGGGGGGGGGGGGGGGGGGTTAGTTTGTGCATACCTGTCCTATATTTTATTAATTATGTATTTTTGTGTCACACACGCAATATGAAAAAGATGATGTAAGGTCCACACTTTCCTTGCTCTGGTTCATTTCGTCTGTTTTGAAATGCAAGCAGTTGCCCCCTTTGCCCAAATACCATTAAATCCCTCAGGTGTGCTTTACTCATATCTCTGCGGATGAATCTTTGGCCTGAATCCCAGGCCTGGTCACTGGCTTTAGCAGGATCACAGTCAATGTTGTACTTATTCTGGCCACTTGATGACACAGCGGTGTGGCACAGACTCCAGCGTCTCCTACGACTCCAGCGTCTCCTACGACTCCAGCTGCCACGCCTGGGGCGCTGCTACGGGCTCACTGATTGGCTCCACTCTCACATCCTCTCTGCCTTGGCCTTTTTTCACTGCCTTGTTTTCCTGGGTTTTCTTAATGCAACTTCCTAATTGGATAGAATGGCTTTTGATTTGGTTAGTGCTTTCAGCTCTAAAATCTATTTTAAATGTGCATATTTCAAATTACATTGCATTCTTTATTATTTATTTATTTGTTTTCAGTGTGAGTTTAAAGCTGCGCGTGATTACATAATGGGTCCAGATAACTAGGTGTTTCAAGTGGGAAATGATGAAAGGCACTTGGCGTTTCTCTTTCTCTGTCACCGCGTGTGTGTGGGCGGGGATCAGTATGTTTGTTTGCGAACACTGAATCTAGTCTCTGCCAGGAACTGTATTTGCTCTTCTTCTGTCTTTCTGTTCTCTGTCTCACTGACGTTGGTGGCGTGCGCGTGTGAGTAATGCAAAAATCTCATTGCACAGGCAGACCGCACATTTCGTTGCTGGGAATCTGCGCTAATGCAGCTCGCATCAGTTAATAGCTTGGCATAGCTTGAACAGACGGCTCCTGGTACTCACAAAAATAACATTTCAAACACGATTGATGCTTTCGTTTAAATACACTGGTCTGATTGGTTCTGATTTTGGTAAACTTGTCTTGCGTTATAAGTGAACAGAGGCTTCTGAATGTGGAGGATCATCTCCAGCTTCCGTATCTTAATCCCCGAAAAGTTCTCTCTCCGGATTTATTTCAGTAGTTGTGGTCGCTGAATCTCACGCCTGCTTTTTGCACAGACCCGTGTTTGACTTTCTTAGCGGCGTCAAATGGAGGGATTAGGAGTTTAGACACGTTGAGTTATAACCTTACAGTAAACGCGTCACACACAGCAAATGTAGTAATTGCAGCACACACAGCAAATGTAGTAATTATGACAAGTTTACATAGCTGTATGAAATGCATTGGTACAGCCCCGAATTCTAGGGCGCCATCACAAGAGGTAAGGTTGAAGGCCTTTAAAAAATTATTCGTATTTTTTAATTTACGATCACATCCTGGGGCAAGTGTTACGAGACAAAATATAATTTTTACTTGTATGAAGGTGAATTGGTACTAAACAAAATTGAATTTTAAATGTTTAGAATTCAATATTTGATATCGCGAATTTAAATTTGACCTGTGGAACTTCGTTTCTTACTAGTCAAAACTGAATTTTAATAATTGCAATCATTTAATAATTGTAATCATTTTCAGTTATTAAATGTAATTTTAACGTTAAGTTGCAGGATACGAAGGCGAGGATTGTAAACGGATTACTTTCAAAGAGACAACAGCAATTGCAAATGAATTGCAAATTTTGTCTGTTTAAACCATTTGTGCAGAATATGCAAGTAACTGGTCATTGTCAGCACACCCTGGTCCCGGCAAGATTATATTTTATTTTATGCACAAGCACTGCCCGCCCTCTAATACGCACGCGCAAACAACTGCTCATTGAGAAAGTGAGCGAGGGAGTTTTTTTTATTTTTATTGCACGTTACTGATGCCACTCATCATAAAACTTGGATTACTCTGCCGCATGCATTTCAAAGACCAGCCAAAAGGTCCCAAAAATATATTCGATATTAACTATAGTCTAG
>NC_137501.1:4727500-4752500 GCF_041902795.1 Electrophorus electricus
AAAAGAGAAATGTAGAGAAGGAACAGGAGAGGAGCACTATGCGGATTAAAAGTGACAGCCAATTTACCTGCCCAATCGAGAACACACCCGTTAGTACTCTCTGCCCGCCTGGAGCGGAATCCCATTTAAAACTATGCATATCCTAGCCTTAACCCCCAGGTAAAGTAAACAAAGGCTTTTTTTCCAGGTTAAAGAAAGGGCACACATCTTTCCTGATCAGATCCCGAGGACGAAGGGATAATTTGGTGACAGTCGTTTTATCTTTTGAAGTGGAAAACCGAAAGCCCTACGTTTTGCAAAGCTCGGGGTTGATCTTGCAGATTTTTCTTTTGCAGTTTTTAAATTCAGCTCACTTTGAGAAGGGAGTGCAATACAGCAGCAACATCTCTGTGTTTTCACTTGTGTGTGTGTGTGTGTGTGTGTGTGTGCACGTGTGCACATAAAGCCACACTGTCTTATGCTCAGACAACACCTCATCGTCTCCACTTTAGAAGTTTATTTAGTACTTTAGTACACTCTGCTCTGTACCTTCCACACAGGGCAACCCCCACCACACACACTCCTGCACCTTGTGGTGGAGTCAGAGGGCAGCAAATCAACCCAGGTCTCAAACCCAGGTCCCACACATACACATACATGTCAAGAGAGCTCTGTTTAGACAAACTCCAGAGAGGCTGTGGGGCCTAGACTACAGTGTTTATATGTTTATAGAATAATAGCATTCTTCTCTCTGTCTGACAAAAAGGGTATCAAACTTGCTCTCTCTCTCTTTCAGTCTTTCTCCAGCTTCTGACTGTCTGTGGACTGCTTTCTTCAGTAAATGCCGACAAGTGCATAATAACTCGAAACTCTGTACTAATGAATAAAGCCTTGGACAATAATGGAGCTTTAAAAAATCTGGGTCATCTTGCTGTTTCATCTAGGTCATCCTTTTTTTGCTAGGATGTTTCAGTTCTTTTGGTGTTGAGGATGTTTCAGTTCTTTTGGTGTTGCCAAAGCACACTGAAGGCATCTGTAATTGAAATGCACAGGCTCAGTAACATTAAAATACTTCCATCCATATTGGAATGTTGAATACATCTTGCCTACATTTTTAGGCAGTGTGCGTTCCATTTAATGGAATGATAAACAAACAATTTAATTAAAATTGGGGTAACACAATGACCTAAAATATGAATAGACCCTATACACAACCTTCAGCAGTGCAGACAGGATTAACTAAGAGAGCCTGAACTGTAACGTGCCTCACTGGACGGTTTCATCTTGAACTCATCAGGTCATGAAATATGGCACAACACTGATATCTTGATGAATGCCACTGGGAAGGGCAGTGTGCGGAGTAGTTCGTCTGAATATGAATTTGGGACTAATACGACCCTCGCTGTCGAGTTCTCCAGGATCAAGGCTCTATTTCTTATTTCAGGGGACCATTTTTACTTGGGTTTGTTGCAAGTGCTTGCCCCTGCCCTCCAGGGAATCCTGCTCTGCCGGGCATTCGTGACACCAGGGTCACGGTCTTCCCGGGGGGAAAAGGACAAAGCTTGACGTGGCGGGAACGTGAAAAACCCAGTTAGGTGAAGAGAGAGAGGAGAGGCAGATGGTGCAGATGAAAGAGGAAAGTTTGTAAGCTCTTTGGAGGTGTGTTGATTTCTACATGAGTGGCTCCTAAAATCAGTCATTATGATTTTATAATCAAACTCTAAAAAAATGCGAAATATTTCCGTATATTTACGGAACAAATGGGTTTAGCAGTCCTTGTCTCTGATGGAAAAATTAGGTGAGGGTAATGAGCTCTTGAAAGGGGGCTAATTGGAGGCAGGTGTGTGAATCATCTCAGATGTGGGTTCACAGCTGCACATACACCAGCCACTGTGTTACAAACAACTGCTTGGTACCTGCACTCACTACTCAGTTTATTTGGTATACCCATCTTATAAAAATGGATTATTACAGACAATTATACCCCAGTTACTTGCATGCCCAGTTCATCCACCACTTTTCTCCCCTTGCTCCTGACCACAGGACACACCCAGTATTGATGTTGGCATGGTAATTGTACGGCTGTGGAGCCGATACTGCTGGGGCTTTCACCCACGCGAGCGGCCCTGCTGGAACGAGAGTGCTCTGCCAGATTGAAAGCCCATGGCAGCCCTGTGGTTGGAAGCTGAGCAAAGCTGAACGCTGAGGGCAGCAGTTGCGGGTCCTGCATGCTACTAGATGGGCTATAGACTCCTTGCACCCACAGGGTCTCTCTAATAAAGTGAGTGATGTGTCGAGACACTTTCTTTCGGAGGCACTGCGCTTTCCTGCGCTGTCCTGTCCTGACAGGTGGAGTCTTGCGCTGTACCCCAAGAGGAAGTTATATAACATATTTACCACCTTCCTCGCACCGGCAGCAAGAGCTGCTCTGCATTGTGGAAATAGTTTTGCTTCACTCTTCTGGTGCCTTTTTTTTGCGTAAGATGGGTCTCTCGCTCTCTCTTTTTTTTTTAACAGACCTACTTTCCTCTTCCTCGTCCTGGCTGTTAGTGTTTCTGGGTCTGTAGTCTATAGGGGGTATTGAGTACACCACCAAGCATGTACGGCCTGCTCCTGATCTGTGCCCCCCCACCCCCTGGATCTTCTGGGTCAGCAAACAGGAGCAGCTACAGAATGTGGGATCGAAAGCACCTCGACTTGTCTCATGCCTGCGTTACATAAAACCACCTTCTGTTCTCTGTGCTGCCTGTCGTATGGTCTGGATTTAAAGACCACCACCCCTGCCCGCCCGATTACTAAACTGCTGTATCTGTGCTGCATGTCGTCGGTCTTTACATTTCGTACCCAGCAGCGGGACTTACTCCGTGGCTTCTGCCGTTTTGGAGCAGAGAGGCTTATTCGCAGAGCGCCCGGACCGTTGGAGCCTTCAGACAAAGAAACCTGTTCTCATAAATGGATTTCCTGGTACTGTGGTCTTCTGGGCACATCCACATCCATTGGGCTGTCTCACCCATCATCTCCCACTTGTTTTCACCCTCTGTGTTGCCTCCAGATTGTCAAGATGTATCAGACATTCCAAACTCTAATTGATGAACATGAACCTCTAAAGAGCATAAGAAAAACCTTATTGAGTCTTACTGTAAGAGTATGGCAGTGTGGTAGGTATACCTGCATGAACAGGTTTTAGTTTTCTGTGAGCATAAAGTCCTGAATTGGTTTTATCAGATTTGCCTTTTTCATTGCTTGGTCGGATTAACATTTGCATATGTGCTATCAGTATGTGATCTGTGTCGAAATGGCTCTGTCGACAGGTGTCTATTGAACCCAGTCTCAACCTTTTATTTTTAAAACCTCTTTCTCTTCGGCTTGCGTAAACCTCAGGAAAAGAAGAGATCAAGCATCGTTTGGGTGTATGATCTGTGAAATTCGATTTTCACGGTGTCTGTTCTGCTTTGGTAGGGACTTGCTCTCCATTCCTAAGTGAACAGGCTGACCACCAGAACAACGTGCGCCAACAGTGACTAGCATCCCTCCTGCCTTCCTGATCCATCTCCAGTTCCACTGCTCCATCTGCATGGCACGGGATTGGTCAAACCCCAGCAGCCGGAAAGCAGCCGGACTCACGGGATGTCTGCGTTGGGCTGTTGGAAGAGATGGGGTGGAGGTCAGATCTGCAGTGTCCAAGCGAAGAAATAATAAGTCTGTACTATGCTTCTGAGAAAAGGAGCTCAAAGGGTTATGAATTATTCAGGCTTGTCAACATGTTTCTCTTTTGCATGCTCTCTCACTCTCTAATTTGTACCCTAGCTCTCTCTTGCACATGTGTACACGCTCTCTCTCCCTCTCTCTCACTCTCTTTCTCCCTCTCTCTTTCTGTTCTGTCACTGAGTCCATGGCTGATATTGCAGCATGAGAGTTGATTGGGTAGGGTTGCAGTCGATGGATGATGGATGATGACTGGATAAAGTGACATGTTGTTCCCGTTGTTTGTGTCCACAGAGGGACTGTAAAAGTCTCAAACTCTCTCACTTTCTCTCTCTCTCTCTCTCTCTCTCTCTCTCTCTCTCTCTCTCTCTCTCTCTCTCTCTCTCTCTCACTGTCACAGTGTGAATCATTGCCTGTATCTCCACTACTCTGTCAGTGGGCAGCCTCTCCTGTATGTTATAGAATCTGTGTCCTTTATATGAACATCTATTCACACAGTGGGGCATGGCATACCATTACGTGACGGTGGTTCTTTTGATTGGTCCATGCTGGCACACGACGTGATCCTGGCTCCTGTTGTATTTTTAGCCCATGCTGTATGCTTTTGTTCCTAAGTGGTCTGTGAGTGCTGTTAAATCAAGCCGTGAATGATGGTGTTCTACATTACCACAGCAAGGACACTTTAAACATCAAGCATCTCCATGTTCGCAGCTGAGTTCTGCCTCACTAATGTGACACTTTGTAAACATTCTGATCTGTTCTCTCAGAGCAGGTATTCTGATCACGTTACCCACTGATATTTACCTAAGGAATGTAATATTTCCTAAAGGAATCTGGTATTTATTTATGGATATCACTATTCAGGTTGTGTGTGTGTATGCATGTGTATGTGTGTGTGTATGTGTGTGTGCGTGCATTTTTCTGATGCCTCATTTACATTTTATGACCTGTCCTGTATAGTCCTTCACACATCTATCCTAAAGCCTGTGGTGATTTGTAAGAATAAGTTCAAATCATATTTCAGACTGAAGTTGAAGAGCACATTGACAGCAGTGCACATTATGGCACAGTGCACACAATCATGGCAAACTGTGAATGGAATTTTTTTTAAAGGAAATAAGGTGATGGCAGATGAAAGTTATGTTGCATCAGTACAAAGCATTTTTTGAAAGTGCGTAACATTGTGTTTTTGGAGTTCTTCTGCTGTGTCAGCACACAGTGGTGTTGACAGTCTGCTCTGCTCAGACTCCCGTGAATTAATGTCTGGCTCAGGATCAAACGGCCCTGGGGTTTTGTTCGTGCGTGTCTCACCCTGTATAAGCGATCCCAGTGAACGCTGCTGGCACTGTTCTTAACTGAGTCAGTGTGAGTCATACAGAGTGGAGTCTTAACAAGAGACTCTGGAATGTTCTAGCGAGTCTTTTGTGCTTGTGCTATTGATATAGCTCTGACTCATAGGCCACTTTTGTTCAGTTCTCTCTCCCTCGCTCTCCCTCAGTGGCTCGCAGGCACTGTAGACTTGAGTGATCCGATCTTTAAAAGACATGAGTGTCAGACAATGATAGGCTTCCTCAGGGGAGATGTCTGTCATTCCACCTTATCCTCCACCCTCCCAGACTCTACGAAGCTATCGCAGTAAATGAGAAGTAGCTGCCTATGAGTGATTTGACATAAAGTTGCTCAGAGAACTGGAGGGTGGGATTGTCAGAGCATTACCCCAGGAGTCCTGCGCAGGGGCAGGTTGGGAATCTAACGTGCACATCGGCCTTTGACTGTGACTTCACCCGTCCTTGTAATTCCAAGTCGAATGGAGGAAGTTACTGGGCTGTGCTCTGATGCACTAAAGTCTGAGCTGAATGCCGTATTAACATTAATTGAAAATTAAACTGTGATGAAGGCCAGTCATTTTTTAAATCTGGCTGAATTTTGCCTTTGTGAGTATTGATGGGTTAACTGAATGTGCAGACTAAGTGCCATGATTGATGACATCTGCATAAACAGTGAGACGTTAACTCAGGAACATGGAACGGAATGATGAGGCTTCAATAATTGCCTCTTTTAAAATGTTCCCTTCCTCCCTCCTTCTGCGAGACTGTCCTCCACTCACCCCTTCCTCGCTTCCTCTGCTGCAGGTGCTAAAGGGCTGCAAGAAGCTCTCCATGTCTGTCTGCTCGATGGGCCGGATCCCCGGGGGCTACGTGACCAATCACGTGTACACGTGGGTGGATCCTCAGGGCCGCAGCGTGTCCCCGCCCATGGATGTGCCGGAGCACATCGGAGCAGGCGGCCGACACTCGGACACCCAGCGATGCGGACTCGGCCACGGGCACAAGTCTCAGCAGTGTGCAGAGAGGAGGGTGAGTGGGCCGTGGACTGCTGCTCCCACTAATGGTAAAACGCATCATTACAAGCTAATGGAATGATCACATATGCGAATTCATTCAGAAAGAACTTCATACTAGGCAACTGAACTTACAGCAGATACAATTAAACACGTAGCGTCTAATGGCTAAAATGACAGCTGTACAATACTAATCTGATTAGCTATTTTCTGATCGTAACACAATTGTTATATAGATTCTCTAAATAGATGCTTATATAAATACTCAATATAGATTCATTTTAATGGTTAACTAGTGATATCCTTACAGAGCATGTGCCTGCATGTGCCATTACCCTCCTGTGAGAATAAAGTCTGTGGCCGGGTGTCATGGAGACTAGTGAACAGCCTATAACCACCTTCGTCAGCTCTCCTGTTCAGCTGTGTTCAGATGGTTCCTACGCAGACTCACACCAGAACTGCTCACTGGATCTCACTCTGAATTCCCCTGACAAATACCTCTTAATATTACTCATTTCATAGGCCACTACTCTTAAGATTTTCATTGAAAAGCAACTTTATTCATTCTGTGTCCAAAATAGGATGGATTCCCCTTCTGAGTCTTGATTCCTCTCAGTGTTTCTGTCTCTAGCACTGAGGGAGTGTTTCCTTGCAACTGTTGCTTTTGGCTTGCTCATTAGGGGCCTAGAACCAGATTCTCTAAGACAACACCTGACCCAGATTCTCTGTGACAAATCCTTTTGTAAAAAGCGCAATACAAATAACATTTGAACCGAATGTAAGCAGTAAGATTTTTGCCCTTCTCCCACTAGGCCAACCCAACACAGATGCTAGCGTATATCTGCTTGAACAGCCAGCAGGAGAATGCAGTTACAAAAAATAAAAGGTCTCACCCAGACATTCTGTACAAGAAGGACTTTTTCCCCTAAGTCTTGAGATGATTCAAGACAGTCTTAATTAAAATTGGCAGCAACGTACTCAGTTCAAACAAGCTGCTTGAAGGAGCCGTTTGAATAAGCTAAGCAGAGAGGAGTTTTCACAACGTGTATGATCGGCTCGTGTCCGCAGGGAGGTGGCAGACAGGGGTGCAGTTCAGTCAGGGTTTCATTAGATTGCAACCCTGTCAGTCCAGCACCCAGATTTATTTCTCGCCTGACCCAACCAGAAATGTAACCGTTCATCATCCAGGTGCCACTCATCAGTCTCCAAATGTTTACCCTTTGGGTTTTTCGAATCCTGTTCAATGGTGACCTTTCTGTGTGTGTGTGTGTTTCACCAGGTCAACCTCTCCTTGGATGATGGCCGTTCACTGGGTCTGATGATCCGTGGGGGAGCAGAGTATTCCCTGGGCATATACATCACCGGAGTGGACCGGGACTCGGCTGCTGAATATGGAGGTTTGAAGGTAAAGCCCCAGACTCAAGCCCAGTGCCCTAGTCTACGCTCAAGATCTATGCTTAATGCCCTCAAACTGTCATTAATTCACTCATTTAAAGCTGTCGCGTGTGTGTTACTGAGTAGGGAGGTGACCTTGGGCCTGATGCGCCAAGACTGACCCAGTCCCGGACCTTTTGTTGCTTTGTTTTGCGACACGGCTGTGTCAGCAGCTGATTCCATTCTGGCTCTGCACCTTCCCCTACTGCAGCTCTTCCCATCTGATCCCTAATTGTTTTTGTGTTCATGATCTCCATTCTGGCTCTGAAATAAGTAATGCTGACATCGACTGTCTCTTGTTATTGTATCTGTTTAGCATCCCCACTCCCCCCGGCCCCCCACGTCTCGTTGGTTTTGGGCCGAAAGAGACGGACTCTTGGCAGATGGTGCTGGCAGGACCTGGGCGCATAGCCTCTCATTCAGTGAGCTCTGTTAAACTCCCTGTGTTGTTGTAATGCATGCTGGAGCCTCGGCCACAGGGGGAAATGAGAAAACCAAAGCGATATTTGGAGAGAGAGCCAGGGCGAGGCACTGGCCACCAAGGCAGGCTTCTCAGAGCTAGTGCAGGACACAGGGAGAGAGAGCACTCAAAGGAATTCCTTTGTTCCTGGAACGCTCTCCAAATGCTCTTTTTAGGTCATGGGAGCGTTATTTTTAAATTGTGGCCAGTATTCAGTTTCCTCATTTTTTTTTTTTTCCTGGTTATGAAATCATTATAGAAAATATTTTAAGGAATCCTACAAACATTCCAAAAATATTGAGTGACTAATTTTCTTGCGTTTTTTTTAAAAATTATTTTTTATTTTTATCAGAACATTCTACAAAATGTATTTATAATATTAAAGATGAACTGTTCTTGTGATCAGGCTTAATAATGTTCATCAAATATTTTTTGAGTTCTCAAAACATTCCACAAAATGTTTTCAGAACGTTACTTGAACGTTTTCTTCTAACTTCGTGAGAACGTTCACATAATGCTAGGTGAGATTCTGGGAGTGCTCCCTGTTACCCAGGTTGGGCAGATCTGCAGAATGGAACGAACAGCTTATTAGCGGTAAAACAGTGTAGAGACAAAAACAAAGCCCAGATTCTGTCTCTTTCTCTTCCCCAGACTCTGGTAAATGGTGTTTCAGGGCCAGGAGATACCTCCTATAGTGGAAGAAAACAACTAAATATGTAAAAAAGAATTCATCTGATGAGTCTGGAAAGAGGTATCCGTATTCACTGTGCCTGTGTGTGGCAAATGAAAACATACGAATTAAAGGATTTATAGTCACACGTGACTGTTGAAATCAGCTCCCGGTTGTTTGGGTTCGCTTGTTTGTCTCGTTGGTGACGATTAGGATGCAGCGCACAAAGCTCGGGTTGATGCTCAAAAACCTGGTGTTTGTACAAACTCAGGAACACTGGGCTATGTCTTAAAGTAGCGGTTCAAGCAGCAAGGTTGGGAGTAAATGTTCACCTGCCACTTACTGACTGAATTCCAGACAGTACTGCACTAATCCTGGCCTGCAACGGTCACTCTGTGCTTAATTATGTACCCCTCTGTTTACTCCTTTACTCCTTATGCTGAGCCACAGCTGTTTCACTGTTGCTGCAGAAATACACACACACACCATGCGGGTTAGCACACACACACACACACACACACACACACACACACACACACACACACACACACACACACACAAAAATGCACATAGTCATGCACACTGTACTATGTATAATGCAGTGTATACATTCTAATGCAGCACATGTGTTAATTGGGTCATAAATAAGAAGTGTTCAATATCAAGTTCAAAAACTGCAAGTCCTGGCATGATTCTACATCACCAGTTAATTTCACTAATTAATTCTACCTGTTGTGTTAAACCATGTAACAAATCCAAACTTGGGGGGAGGACTTTTACTTTGCGAACCTGAATGATTCACTATTAATTAGGGCTTTCCTGCAAGGCTCGCTCTGAAGAACTATAAATCTTTCTCTCTTTCAGCCAAAAGAGGGTCGGCGTTTAGTAAAGTGTCGGTACCGTTGACGTGCTGCTGTACAGCGAAGCGGCAGTGAGAGGAGAAAGACTCGCCTGGCTCCGTGGTGGGCTCCTGGGCTCAGCTGCTCAGGGGGCTGCATAACTGCTGAGACGTCTCCCTGAGGGAGAGCGAACCTCACGCTTCAGTAACACGCCCCACCCGTGCCCCCGATCTACCCTCCGCAGAGTGGCATGCTTGAGAACTCCTGCCTTTTCCAAAGCAAAAAGCGCTAAGCATCAACTGTAATACTTTTGCAAAAGGCGCCTCCACATTACTTACACGCACGTGCGCGTGCACACGCACAGCTTCAGCTCTTTAATGAAGACCTATGTGCAAGCCCCTGGCTGACGAACACAGCGGTGATGGATGTCCCAGTGGCGGTTCCATCTGTGGGGGTCCACAGTGGGTCTCGTTATTGCTGGTCCTCGTTAATGCCGAGCCTTGTTAATGCCAAGCTCTGCCACTGGCCATCCAGGTTCACAAAGAGCAGTAACTGACACTGGCCAGGCACATTTAGCTGTCACTCGCTGCCAACGGGTGTCACTGTCGTCCGGGCAGATCTGTGGGGCCGAGGCTGAGGTGAGATCGTGTGTGTGTGTGTGTGTGTGTCAGTGTGTGAGTTTGTGTGTGTGTGTATACATTTACGACCACTCTGCCTCAGGCAGAGAGCTGACTGGCTGGCTGGCTGGCTGCTCTGCTGGGCCACAGGCATCCTTGTGGTGGTTTTCACCCACACTTCCTTATACCACCACACTGTCCTGCCTTACTCAAGGCAGCCACGACCTTCCTTGGATCAGGCTGGTGCCCTTACGGTGGAGAGAGGGTCCTCAAGGGGTCTTGATATGAGAGAGAGAGGGAGAGAGAGAGCGAGTGATTGATAGATGAAAGTGCATAGTGGAAGTAACAAGGAGATTATGCTATGAAGGAAAACTGTGTTTAAGGGGAGCCACGTGAGAGATGGCTGGCTTATAGATATGATGAAAGGGTGGAGAGGTAAAAGATGAAAGAAACTCTTCCTTTACAAGATGATGATTGATCAGTGACGTTCTGGGAGCATTAAATCAGGCAATTGCAATCTCTTTTTGTGTTTCTCTTTCTTTCGCTGTCTCTCTCTGTCTCTCTCTGCCAATTCTGCTGCATCAAGTACATTATCACAGGGATGGTGTAAAAAAAAAACCAAACAAAACATCAATATCTAACTCTCTCCCTTCCTCACCCTGTAGGGAGGAGAACGGAGACAGAAGTGAGAGAGTTTGGACGCCCCACCTGTAGAAAAAAAAATCACAACACCTCTCTGCCTCTTTGTTCCTCCTGCTGTTTGCTCTTCTCCACAGCATCCTGCCCTGTCAGAAAAACTGAAAAGCTCAGCTAATTTGTCAGTCGTTTGTCAGGTTCAATTTAAAAAGAAAAGAAAAGAAAAGGAATGGGCCTTGGTTTGGGGCAGGTACCCCTGCCTTTCTCTCTGAACTGGGGAGAAATCGGCCCGTTCAAATGTGCCAAAGAGCCGTCGTTGTGGGGAAAAACGATTGCAGGTCAGAACAAAAGCGTGTTGTCAGGCAGTGTTTTCTGAACTGGCTCCAGCTCAGACATGCTCTTATGTCAGAACTTTGTTTCAGTTTTGTTTTTTTTTTAGGCCAAACTGTCGATGGCAGAACTGAAAACCAAGTCCCATCTGAAGTGCTTGTGGAGCGGTCAAGCCATCCAGGGTTTTGTCAGTGCAATAATACGGCAGCGTTCATGCCATCGATCGCTACAGAGAGGTCTGCATGAACGCTGGTCGTTACATTGATTTTCAGCACATCGCTTGAGTTCTGCTGTTTTAGCCGCTTGCGTGTCATTATGGTTGGGCTCTTTTGTCTGTGGACGGTGACTGGATAATCCAGTGAAAATGCAGTATCAGCTCTCTCTCTCTCTCTCTCTCTCTCTCTCTCTCTCTCTCTCTCTCTCTCTCTCTCTCTCTCTCTCTCTCATCCCTCTCACAGATGCTCTTGGCCTCTCTCTGTCTTGCGCTCTCCTTTGAGAAGAGGGCACACTAGCTGTGTTCTGAATATGGTTGTATATGTCAGAGATGGAGTTCATCACATACCATGTTAGATTACTTACACACATCACGTTCCCTGATACTGGACAGGGTATTTATTTAATGCCCATGTGAATAAAGAACTGTAATTTCTTGAATTGTAATTAGGATAAAAGTCTCTCACTCTGTTTATGCAAATCAATAACATCTCCACATAATGCTCACCTTAAATTTTACTGGGACTATGAACTATAGTTTATTGATTATGAGAAAACAATCCCCACTTTACCCCTCTTCTCTCTCTCTCTCTCTCTCTCTCTCTCTCTCTGTGTGTCTTGCTGTATCTCTCTCTCTCTCTCTCTCTCTCTCTCGCTCTCTCTGTCTCTCTCTCTCTGTGTGTCTCTTGCTGTATCTCTCTATCTCTCTCTATCTCTCTCTCTCTCTGTCTCTCTCTCTCTCCTCTCTCTCTCTGTGTCTCTCGCTGTATCTCTGGAGGTTGGGGATCAGATTCTGGAGGTGAATGGGCAGAGCTTCCGCAGCATCCCGCATGACGAGGCCGTGCAGATCCTGAAGTCTTCGTGCCACATGCACATGGCCGTACGGGATGTGGGCCGTCTCCCTCACGCCCGCACCATGGTGGATGAGACCAAGTGGATCCCCAGTCCCTGCATTGCCGAGAGCTCTGCTGGTGCCTCCGCCCAGAGGTGTGCCCACTCCCCCAGCTCCTCCCCCAGCTCCTCCCCCAGCTCCTCCCCCAGGAGATCGATCCTCCTCCAACCCCATTCTGCTCCTCCCCTGTCACTGTGTTCCTTTGAGCTTGCTCCTTCCTCGCTCTCTCCACCTGTGTCTTTTAGCGCTCTCACTGTTCTGTATTCCTTTAACATCCTCATGACCTCACGTCGACACACGTGACCCAGTGCAGGAGGAAGGCTGCGATGCCGTGTGCTCGCTTCACTCTGCTGCACTCGATTTTGTTTTGAATTAAACTGCGACTGCTGCCTTCTGATAACTGTACAGTTTCCTTTGCTATCAGTCACGGGCTTGGAGTGAGAATTTCAAAAAACAAATTAACCCTCACTACGTTTAATTATGCTTTACCCACTGGAGCCTAATGTAACGATTTATATGGACATCAATGAACAATATTGCCTAAATATATTTAAAATATATCCCCTAAATTGTGCAGACTTTTGACGATGTGTTGTCCCCAATTTTGTCCAGCGGTTCCAGCCCTGCTCTGTGTGGCACTGAAAGAAGTGCTCAGAATAGCTGCTCACCGCTTTGGAAGCTGACTTTAGACAGTGTATTGTCAGATGACTCACTGCAGGGATGGTGGGTGGGTGGATGTGTGTGTGTGTGAGTGAGAGAGAGAGAGAGAGTTTGTGCCAAGGCTACAGAATGTGGGTTGACAGCACTCTGAACTCTCTCAGAAGGGATATCTCTCTCTCTCTCTCTCTCTCTCGCTCTCTATCCCTGTCTCTCACTCACTGCCATTCTACCCTAATGGATCCAGGCTGATTGTGAACCCTGGAATGTGCTCATTTCTAAATTGCTCCCCTGGACATCTAGCAAGGTGGCTTTTAGTTCCGCACTTCAGTACACTCGTCGTACGCTCCTCCCTGAAGCAGGGACAGATGGTCTTAATGCTTGACGTGTGATTGCTGTACTGCTTTATTCTGAGAGACATTAACAGATGAGGGTAGGTTCACCATATTCATTACAGTCCTATTCTCCAGTACTCATGGCTCTTCTTCCTTTCTTGCTTCTTACAGTCTGTCAGCTGATGGAGTCGGAAGCTCCGGAAAGGTAAGATGCAAACTCAGTACAAACGACTCTGCTGACATTACTTCAGAAAGCCTAAGAGTAATGCCACATTCTCCAATATGTCAAATTGGCTGTGTGCAGTGTCCCTTATTCATAAAACCATAGCTTCCTGGTTCTTTACTAGATGAACTATTGATTTAACAGTGAGTGGATATGAGGGTCAAGGTTCCGGAAGAAAGTGCTCAAATGAGGAAATGTACCAACAGCCCCAGTTTACTGAGCTCATTTTCCTTTTCAATCTAGATCCTTTTCAATCTAGATCCTCTAGATCCAATAATCAGCTGTATAAACCTTTTATGGGCAAACTGACTGAACACTGCTATCTAAAGCAAATATGCTGTTTACACTCATTGTGTGTGTGTGTTTTCGTAATGCATGTACAGTCGTGTCCAAAAGTTGAGAATGACAAATTTTGGTTTTCACAAAGGTTACTGCCTCCATTTTTTTAGATCCTTTTGTCAGATGCTTATATGGTATAGTGAAGTACAATTATAAACATTTCATAAGTTTAACTTTTCATTGACAAATACATCCATCACCGCTGGGGCATCCATCACCGCTGGCAGTTTACGCCAAGACTTAATATTTACAGTGTTGACCCTTCTTTTTTAAGACTTCTGCATTTCACCTTGGCATGCTGGTTATCAGTTTCTGGGCAAATTCTTGACTGATGGCAGCACATTCTTGCCTAATCAGTGCTTGGGGTTGATCAGTTTCTGTGTTTGTCCACCCTCTTTTTGAGGAGTGACCACAGGTTCTCAATGGTATTGAGATCTGAGTTGGATTATGGCCATGGACTCAAAATTTCAGTGTTTTGTTCACCAAGCCACTTGGTTAACACTTTTGTATTGTGACATGGTGCTCTGTAATGCTGGAAAAAGCATTGTTCACCACCAAATTGGTCCTGGATGGTTGGGAGAAGTTGCTCTTGGAGGATGTTTTGATTCCTTACTCCTTAGATTCCTTATTCATGGCAGTGTTCTTAGGCAACATTTTGAGCAAACCCATACATGAATGGGGTTGTTTCTCATCCCTTGGATTTTTGGCATCCCACACTTTTGGCATGACAGGACTCACGGTAGTGCTCACCTTTTCTTCTCTGGACAATCATTTGTCCGGATGTCCCAAACAGTCTGAAGGGGGCTTCATCAGAGAAAATAACTTTACCCCAGTCCTCTGCAGTCCAATCCCCGTACTTCCTGCGGAATGTCAGTCTGTCCTTGACGTTTTTCTCGGAGAGAAGTGGCTCCTTTGCTTCCCTTCTTGACACCAAACCGTCCTCCAAAAGCCTTCGCCTCACTGTGCGTGCAGACGCATTCATACCTACCTTCTACCATTCTTGAGCGAGCTCTGCACTGGTGGTGACCTGATCCCGTAGCTGCATCCTCTTTAGAAGACGGTCCTGGTGCTTGCTTGACATTCTTGGGTGCCCTGCAGCCTTCTTCACTGCAACTGAACCTCTCTCCTTGAAGTTCTTGATGATTCGATAAATGGTTGATTTAGGTGTTATCTTACAAGAAGCAATGTCCTTTTGATGCAATACGATGATGACTGCACATGTTTCCTTGGAGCTAACCGTGGTTAAGAGAAGAAAACTTCATGCACCACCACCCTTTTAAAGCAACCAGGCTGCTCTTCTAATCAGCATGACACTTTCTCCCGAGCTAACTAGAAGATCACTGGAATGTTTTTAGCAGTCCATTTTGTGGCAGGGCTGAAATGCAGTGGCTAGAATCATAATTTTTATGATTAAGTTCATTTTCATGGCAAAGAATGACTTTGCAATTAATTGCAATTCATCTCATCACTCTTCACAATCTAGAGTTAATGCAAATTGCCACCATAAAAACCGAAGCAGCAAACTTTGTGAAAGCCAAAATTTGTGCTAGTCTTAAAGTTTTTGGCCACGAATGTATCTGTGAGTATGTCTCAAAATGTTCACATAACCCATGTTGCCCCATGTTAGGCTTGTGTTAAAAGCCTGTGTTTGGCTGAACATCTGTGCTCCCTGAAACTGTGTGAAAACCGTATTTAGCTTCATTGTCAGGCCTGTACCTTAGCAATTGGCTGTTAGCTTGTAGGGGGCCTGTCTCCCAGGTGACCAGTCAGGAGGAGGGCCTTGGACCTACTGAACAATTTAGGCCTGGTGCTGATTCCCAGAGTTAGCACTGTTGTATTGCTTAACTCTTTCTTTCTTTCTGTTGTATATTAGCTTCTCTCCTTTCTCTTGCCCCTGTTTACATCTCATGTTCAGAGTTGCACTCACTAGTGTATGAAATTACAGAATGAGATACATTTATTTCCAGTGGTTAGAACTGTTTGAACACAATGCACTGTACACTACTGCAGTTTCGTTTTATAGTGCTGGAAGCCATAACAGTACCTTTAATTTATATAGCGCCTTTCACAGACTCAAAGTCACGTTACAATAACAATAAAGATGGAGAGAAAAAAAAAGACATTAATTAACACATCCAACACATTAATTAACCAATACGAATAGGAAGAGAAGTTATGAGAAAATGTTGAGAAAAGAGGTGTGTTTTAAGTTGTGATTTGAAAGAGGAAAGTGAAAAGCAGAGACAAAGGGATTGAGGTAAAGTGTTCTATCATTTTAGACCATGACACTAAAGGAGCTGCCTCCTACAGAGACCAGTCTAAACTTGGGGATGGAGAGGAGATCTGCATCAGAGCACCGACGTGTACGGGCAGGGCAGGGCAGGAGGAGTGTAGGAGTTCAGCCAGGTAGGGAGGTGGCAGAGCTTTGAGTGTAAGGAGGAGGATTTTAAACCGAATGCGTTCAGGGAATGCATACAGGGATCAGTGTAGCTGATGTAGACTAGGGGTGATGTGGGCTGATTTCCTAACATAGAATTCTGTGAAGACTACACTGGGCAGTCTCCTGAAATTCAGCGAAATGGATGCTAAAAAGCTTGGAAAGGATGGTGTATTTCTGACACAGCTCATTACAGTCATACAGCGCTAGTCTGTCTGCCATGTTACGTGGTGTTATAGAAGGCTAATGTATGAAGTATCTTAAAGGGGCCCATCATGTAAAGCTGAACATCCCTCACTTTGTTGATACACAGAATTAAAATAAAGAAGTTTCAAAACACGCAGTTCACTTCCTCATCTCACAGAGTCCATATATGGTAACTAAGCTGCAAAAACAGCCTGTTTTGAAATCACTGTTTCTCTGATGTCATGGGAACAAACTTATTTACATAGCTCCACCTATTCAGACTACAGCAGTTTGGCCCTGCCCACCTACATTGCAGTTCTCAGGTCTGTTTCATCTCTGAGTACTTTTGAATGAGGCACATTACAGGGCAGTCAATCAGAACAGAAGTCATTGATCTTATAGCTGTCTTAAAGGCACAGTCACAGAAACAGCCTGTTTAATTCTAAGGGGTTAAATAGAAGTTGCAAAATGGGCATATAAAGTTAATTATGAACAAAGAGCCACACAAATGTTGTAAGTGGACATTAAGGAAAGTGATAAAATAGAAGAAAAATGTAGGATATGGGCTCTGAAGTGATTTCGGTAACATTTTACTGAAGGGCACAGTTTCGAAAGCAAACTTGCATAAGCCCTTCATGTCAACCGACTTAAAGCTACAATTTATAGAAATAATGTAAAAAGAATAAATAATCACTTTCATAAATATTGTTTGCTACTTTTTCGACTGTCACTGCTGTGTGGATAATGTCTTGAAAACTAAACACCTGGAATAAGAAGAGAAAGCACAAGAAAACATTACTATATTAAGCACACAGTACAAAAATTACCTTCTACTTTAGGTTACACAGAAAGCTGAAGGACTAACAGCTTAGTAATTGATGCTATCTAGCTAACAGGAATAATGGTCGGCTTAGTTAGTTAGTTAAAGAATTGTTGCTTTTTTCAGCGAACATCACATTTTTGTTCATGGTAAACTTGAAGGTTGATTGATCACAATTATCACCGACTATAACATTCAAGTTGAACAGGAGTAATGATTTCCATATCTTATGTTGTGCCAGCATATCTTTCTTCATTCCTCGAGCATTTCTAACTTTTTAACAGTGAGGGTAAAAACTGTCAATGTCAAAAACAAAAATATCTGTTACACAGCAGTATTTCATGTAATTGTTAGGACAGTACAGGAGATATTCCAGAGTATGTTTTTGAAGTCCTCACTTTTATTAAATTTTACCAACAGCTATGTCACACCATCACTGTGACACACCAAACAATGCTGAGCTACAAAGTCAGTTATCATAACGTGCAATGGCACCCCACTAAGTGTTATAACACATCCTAATGTGAGCAAATATCTGTTTTACTTAATATAGTCGTTATAGCACCCTGACATCAAAGTTGACAAAAGAAGCATATACTTGTTGGAATAAGCATTTAAATATAAATGTTTGTGTATGTTTCAGTCAGTTGTTATGAAGGGCACAGCAAGTTTTGCTGTTAAACGAACTGTCATGTCCATGGCTGGAATAAGAACTAGCATTGGCTTTATCCCAAACTCTGGCTCTAAACATGACAAGAAATGAAAGCCACTACTGAGGAACAGCACTTTATAATGCAGAGGGGGGTTCAGTCACTGCTACTGAAGGTAAAGATTATGTTAATCCTGTAATTGGTAAAAATGTATTCTTGAGGCAGAGTGATTAATGTGAAGTAGAGAAATAAGCACAAGAACATGAAGCAGCTTTAGCGCTGCGGAATGGATGCAACCCTTTGGACAGCCGGAGAGAGCGATGACGGCGATATCAGCCGGAGAGAGTAATGAAGGAGATATCAGCTGGAGACAGCGATGACGGAGATATCAGCCGGAGAGAGTAATGAAGGAGATATCAGCTGGAGACGGTGATGACGGAGATATCAGCCAGAGAGAGTAATAAAGGAGATATCAGCCGGAGACAGTGATGACGGAGATATCAGCTGGAGGCGGTGATGACGGAGATATCAGCTGGAGGCAGTGATGTAACTCCTTACCTCTATCTTTATTTTCTCTCTCTCTCTGTCTCACTTACACACACACACTCCCGCACTCACACACACACACCACACACACACACACACACACACACGCACGCCCACACGGCCTACTTTAATTTTTTTTTATTGCAGGCAAATCAAATTGGTCATGTGTCCTGCACAGTTTGCAGTGTGCTGTCGAAGAAAATCCAGATTAAAAGCTTTTTAAACTGAACTGACAGTTCCAAAACGACCTGCCCCTGGTGCCCATCAGCTGGACAACTTGGCACTTCTGGACTGCCGACATGGTATTGTGACTTAACGTTGGTCCTAACAATTACAGCCTTGAAAGGTTTGGGTTTATGAGATTAAAGCAGAGTTGTCATATGAGGGGTAAAATAGACTCCGTGATCTACATATGGTTCACGTAGAGGTAATCTGTTAAACGAAATGAGCAAGCATCATGGCCCCTGTGTAATGTAGTGTCATGTTAATATTATGCCCTCAGCTGTAGGAGAGTAGCCACTGCAGAGGTGGAATGATGAGGCAGCATATCCCGAAGGCTAAAGACTCAACTAAAGCGAAGGTGGGTGGGGGTGAGGGAGAAGGAGCTAGAAGGAGGTTAATTCTGCTCTGTGGTGTAAAGGCATTTGGCCAGAAAGATTCTCTCTCCCTCTCTGGCTGCCAGACCATGGTTTGTGTGAAGCAGAAGTGAAGTAACCTTGAGGAGTTGGGCCCGTGCAGAGCTCCATAAATTCCGCCTACTGACGCAGTGCCCACAGACCCCACCCCACCCCCCAGTGCTCTGGCCACTGGGATGAGTGGCCATCCTGCCTGCCTAGCCTGAGTCTGGGCCCTGACAGGCTTTTTTTTTAGGGTGGATTGAAAGTGAGCAGTCTGTCATCAAACGCCACCACCCAGCAAGGCCAGGGATCAAAGTAAGAGCAGGGGTTTTCGCTGACCAGGTGCATTTTTGATGATGGATCAGGTTGAACTCAAAACAGCAGCAGGCATTCTGCTCATGCTGATTTTGGACTCTGAGGTTCAGAAAAGTGCAGGCACAGACTCTGTGCCTGTACTCTCTAGTGGTCATGAATGAATTTCTCCTTGAATGAAAGCCATTTTAAGCATTAGTAAACAAACCCATACTTGGTTATTTATGCCGCTGTGCCATAAAGTCTCCAGTTGCAGAAATTTCCCTTATTTTTGTAGTCCATATGTGAAAGACTGTGTTTTGGAAACTGTTTAGTCTTGTTATGACAGTGGAGACTTTGGCATGAGCTTGCTGTGGTTAATATAACTGAACAGATGGGCTCACGTGTAATGCAGGGTTTATTTTAACCAAGGTCAAACAAACGGATATGATCAGCCACTAATACTGTTGCTGTAGTGTCTGGGATTATAGATCTTAGACAATCAGCACTGCTTATCTGAACTGGGCACAATACAGAGAGGAGGTGATGTGCACATGTTTGTAGGATGAGCCTGTATAGCTTTGCGGGTGCGGGTGTATATCTGTGTGTGTGTGTGTGTGTGTGTGTGTGTGTCTTTAAGAGATTACTGCTGTAGCCCGAGTCACTATGATTAAGGGTCATTATTGATTAAGGTTGGCACAGTGTGTGGTCTACTGCCCTGAGGTATAACATACTTCAGCTAACTCTAATTAACGTCAAGTCGAACCTTTTACAAAACAATGTGCATTGTTAGTTTTGTTATATGGTTATATAGTTATGTTATATGGTTATATAGTGTTACCAACAACTAATATTAATTTAGTCAGAATGATCTTCTTTGGAATAATGCTTATTGAGTTTTATGTACATGTCCTTGTTAGAAGAACAAGTTAATCTGCTAAAGTTAATATTACAAAATGTAATACCACATAACATTTTTGAACTCAATTTAATATTTCTGGCTTGCTCCTGAATATGGCAAAACATCTCTACTGCTCTTTGTAGACCCCTAGTGTGAACAGAGGCAGCCCATGTAGTCACTACAAAGTTGAGGTGGCACTTGGACATGGTGACTGTGAAAGTCAGATGCTGTGTACAAATTCTTGGAAGTTATCTAATTTATATGATATTAGATTATATTATTATATTATACAGATAATGAAATATCCTCCCTGACTAGTAAATCCCTCCAACTCAGTCTATCTCTTCTCATTCTCTCTTGCTGCTGTAACCTTGAGCAGCATATAAAACGTCCACCCCCCAGGTTTGTATAAAAGCTGCTTTATATCTTTCTTTTAGATGTGTGAATGGCTGCAATGAAAAATGTCTCTGACATATGTTATAGCAACATTGAATTTATACTTTGTACAGCACTCAGGAGAAAACGCTCAGGTAGGTCTGCAGACACAGCACATCTGTTGCTGGACAACAAGACACATGGCCGGCTGTAAGCTAAACTTTAGCCTGGATCCCAGAGGACCAGTTCCAATGTAACGTCTGGATCCAGTGCTGTTTAAACAGGGAAAAGCCCTTTAGTTTCTGGAACAAGGAGGAGGAATCTTCACCACTCATTCCTGAAACCATATGTCTGACTGACAACACTGCTTTTATTTCCAAAAGCCTGTAATTGTTCATTCATTTATGTTGCCTTAAAGGAGATGTAAATACATCCCTGATTGTACTGCTATGTGGAAACTGGGGCTATTGTGTAATATTTTGAAATAACTTTGAGTGACTTTATGAAGGAAACTGCAGTGCAGTGAAATGCACCTTGTTGCTTGGAGAATCATGGGTGCTTTAATGTAGCTTGCTGTGTGACACGGTTTTCAGCTATGAGTACTTTTCTCTTCTTTCTTACTAAAAATAGGTTAAATTGCTCTCTATTGCATTTTATAATAGCAGTGACACTAGAAGAGAGATGTAGAGCGGGAGAGCGAGAAAGAGCTCTTTCACTCCACCCCCCCACCGACAGCCTGCAGCTGATTTTAATGTTCTTCTTAAGGAGAATGTCAAAAAGGAGAATGCAAGAGATTTTTGGAGCAAAAGAGCGAGGCTGGGTAGATAGGTGAATGAGTTAAAGTGACTCACAGAGCCTGTGTTATTTATTCAGCCCTTCCATACCCTCGAGCCTGTGGTTCTTAATATTAGCCGCGGATGATTGGGAGCTCTGGCCGAGTTCCTGCTACACCAAACTGTTTGCCATGCATTACTGTAGCCCTATGCTGTAGCCACACACTGACGCGTTACTGTAGTCCTATACTGTAGCTCTATACTATAGCCACACACTAGCCCATTACTGTAATCCTATACTGTAGCCACATACTGGCCCATTACTGTAATCCTATACTGTAGCCACACACTGGCCCATTACTGTAGTCCTATACTGTAGCCCTATACTATAGCCACACACAAGCCCATTATTGTAGTTCTATGCTGTAGCCACATACTGGCCCATTACTGTAGCCCCATACTGTAGACACACACTGGCACATTATTATATCCCTATACTGTAACTACACACTGGCTGTTAGTATAGTCTACACAATCTTTGGCCTAAACACCATTCTTATGTTCACCACATACTACTAAACAAGGAATGAGTGGTTCAAACCAACCTCTAATGGTAATAATATGCTTTCTTTGAGCATTATTTCAGGATTAGACTTGGATTGGACCTGTCTAAATTCTTGGCTAAGCTAGATAAGCGAGACAAAATATATTTGAATTCCTCTCTTTTCTCGTCTGTAGCCGGTGTGTTGCAAGGGCATGGTGGCCCCAGCTATAACTGTTGCGATGACCCAGACAATAACCCCAGTGATGACCCCAGTGATGGCCCAGGGCCAGGCACGGGTGCGGAGCTCTCTGGAGGAGCAGGCCTACCTGCTGCTGACAGAGACAGAAAGGCAGACCATGAGCTACTACCTGCAGGAGTACCAGCGTGGTCACATCGGCGTGGAGCCCCTGGCCATGGCCTTGTTCGAGCTCTTCAACACACATGCCAAGGTCAGATCCCCATCTGTAGAGGGCACTGGGGCTTGGGCTCCAACCCAGTATTACCAGTAAGGTTTCATAAAACATAAACCAGACACTGTGGCAGGACCAGCTCTGAGACCGGCTAGCAGAGAGAAGGGCAGGACATGCCGTTCTACTACATTTTAGTGACTGCAATTCTGTTAGTATCAACTGGTATTACTTGCAAGTGCCTAATGCAATTATTTAGAGACTTCTGGTCCCCAAAAGTCTGTACTAGACGCTGTGAGCCCTGAATGGGGATGTACGTTTAATTCTAGACTGGCACTCTGGTTCCCTTGTACCACAGAACTAAACTTTTAATTACTGTTCTGTAATTGATATATCTATGATGAATCCCCACTGACAACGAAAGCTTGTACAAGAATATCATTGTGTAGAAAACCAAAAGGGTTAGAATTGTTTGTACTTTATCCATCAGAAATGATATTCAGTCCTTTTTAAGCTGAGATAAATGTGTATCTGTTTGAATCCCATGGGTGTGATGTGTGTCTTTCATGTGGATTCTCCAGCTCACCCTCCTGGCTGAGGTGCGTGCTCTCATTGCCACCCAGGATCTGGAACGCTTTGATGGGCAGGTAATGCTCCACGAGATGGAGGCGTGGAGGGCCCGGCATGAAGATCTGGGCCCGCCTCAGCACCCCGATGCCATCTGTGCCTCTCACCCTGAGATCCATGACCCAGTTCTCTGCCAGATGACTGCTACAGCTATGGCCTATGCTAAGGTAAGAGTGTGTGTGTGTGTGTGTGTGTGTGTGTGTGTGTGTGTGTGTGTGTGTGTGTGTGTGTGTGTGTGTGTGCGCGTGTGCGTGTATGCACATTTGTGTGTATCTACATCTCTGCATGTGTACTCAATCAGTCAGCATATGGCCAATCAGTCATTTCTGTTTTTCAGCCATGTCCTAATTTTTGGGAGTTTTGGGTTAGCGTGTGTGTGTGTGTGTGTGTGTGTGTGTGTGTGTGTGTGTGTGTGTGTGTGTGTGTGTGTATTTGAGTGTGTATTTCTGTTACTATGTATAAAATAATCCACTAGCTATTTTGCCCTTTTACCTGATTGGATCATCTGATAGTGTCCTATATGTTTAAAGCTCCAGGGTTTGATTCTGCAGCTGTGCGATACCCCCAGGTCAACAAACACCAAGGAAACCTCAGTTGTTCCTTCAGTTAGATATGCATCACTAAAGGACCCAGCTAATATGAGCCACTTTAACAAAGGCATGGGCTTGTTCTCTGCTATTGTTTGGCCTATTCACCCCTTGTATTAGCTTTATTGCTATGCTGCGCTTGTGGAGGTTCTATTTCACAGTGGGTCCTGATTAATGCTCAGCCTGTTTTGTTTATACGTTGATCATTGTGTCACATCCTCCAGCTCAGTAACTGCCTGAGCTGACGCCAGTCATAATCGCGGGTTGTAAAATCTCACCTGATATACAGCATAATTGGAGCTTCATTGATAGCTTCTTAGTCCTGCTTTGCCTGATGGTTTCGGAAGCGGAAAGGCGTCTGGGACTCTAGCGGAGAGCCTTCGGGGCTGTGTGGGGTTGTTCCTGTTAGGCAAGGGTCGTCCAGGGCTGGACCTGTGTGAGCGGGGAGTGATGGTGGGGTCTACGGTTTGTGCGTTTGTAGAACGAGAGCAGGATGGATGGAAGCGTGGAGGCAGGACCTGCGGGGGAGCGGCTCCCGCTGCCAGATATAACACTGGTGAGTACTGCAGCATGTGGAGAGAGAGAGAGAGAGGGAGAGAGAGAGGGACATGGAGAGAGAGGGAGAGAGGGACACAGACAGAGGGAGAGAGAGAGAGGGAGAGAGAGGGACACAGACAGAGGGAGAGAGATGGAGAGAGAGAGAGGGACACAGACAGGGAGAGAGAGAGAGAGAGACAGAGAGAGGGACACAGACAGAGGGAGAGAGAGAGAGAGAGAGAGAGAGAGAGAGAGAGAGAGAGAGAGAGAGAGAGAGAGAGGGGACACAGACAGAGGGAGAGAGAGAGAGAGAGAGAGAGAGAGAGAGAGAGAGAGGGACACAGACAGAGGGAGAGAGAGAGAGAGAGAGAGAGAGAGGGACACAGACAGGGAGAGAGAGAGAGAGGGAGAGAGAGAGAGAGAGAGAGAGGGACACAGACAGAGAGAGAGAGAGAGGGACACAGACAGAGGGAGAGAGAGAGAGGGGGGGACACAGACAGAGGGAGAGAGATGGAGAGAGAGAGAGAGAGAGAGAGAGAGAGAGAGACAGAGAGAGGGACACAGACAGAGGGAGAGAGAGAGATAGGGGGACACAGACAGGGAGAGAGAGAGAGGGACACAGACAGAGAGAGAGCGAGAGAGGGACACGGAGAGAGAGAGAGGGACACAGACAGAGGGAGAGAGAGAGAGAGAGAGAGAGAGACAGAGAGAGGGACACAGACAGAGGGAGAGAGAGAGCGAGAGAGAGAGAGAGAGGGACACAGACAGAGAGAGAGAGAGAGAGAGGGACACAGACAGAGAGAGAGAGAGAGAGAGAGAGAGAGAGGGACACAGACAGAGAGAGAGAGAGAGAGAGAGAGAGAGAGAGAGAGAGGGACACAGACAGAGAGAGAGAGAGAGAGAGACACACACAGACAGAGGGAGAGAGAGAGAGGTAGAGAGTGAGAGAGGGACACAGACAGAGAGAGAGAGAGAGAGAGAGAGAGAGAGAGGGGGACACAGAGGGAGAGGGAGAGAGAGAGAGAGAGGGAC